>NC_064630.1:206031149-206339899 GCF_023864275.1 Schistocerca cancellata
ATCGTGTTGAAAGCCATGAGTTACTCCATTGTTATTTTGCCGAGACAGTATTATTTTCTGTTGATGCAATATATCCAAGTATCCAAATTTTATTGAACTGCAGAGTATTTACTGCTTTAATAGTACTCATTAGGTTTTTGTAGTAAATCTCATAAGTGTTCAGTTAGTTTGTTTGTGAAATACTCTACGTAAATTTTCGTAAGTCAATTGCTAAAGTTTTGCAAAAGTGTATATGCAAAGACAAGAACTAGTTACTTCGCTTAAAGGTTATTCTTATTAAAATCCCTAATTAATATTACGAGTAACTGAATAAAACAGTGCTTATAATAAGTGGTTATTGGCCATAGCAGTTTTTTTTCCCAATAGTTAAATGATAAAAGCTCCTCACGTCCAAATTACTTGGTTCCTCCCTCAGTAATTGATATCTGATAATGACCCTTAGCTTGCTTGTGTTGAATGGAGAAAGTGTATGTTAGTGTGAGCCAATTTTTTGCCAGAACGTTTTAAGTTCATATCTGTGTTGTTCATGACAAACTGCTGTTCTAACACGTGCTAGGTTGTGCTGCTATTTCGTGTCCTATTTGTAAAACGGAATACCAATTAATGGCAGTTATTCTCATTGCATAGATGATAGTGTACGAGACTGCTCAACCTTTGACTTGGTTTCGATCCTTATTTCGCTCTCTTGTTCGGGTTAGGAAACCAAACGGGGGACACGCCTGGCTGCTTGAATTTGCGCGTGTAACTGCTTGATTAGCTAACTTTCACGCTAATTAACTTGGAAACAGCGCGACGTATCGAATTTTTTCTTAACGATTATTTCTCAGCACAACCTACCGTGCAACACTCTTCCAAGCTTTTCAGGCTGTTTCCAACCACCTCGTATATATAAATGATGTTGCGAAAGATACCGACAAACTTTGAGAGCTTGTAGAGGATGCCTTGAGGAAAAAATTAAGGATGGGAAACATCATCCAACGACACAACAGAGCATCGAAGCCACAGTAGCCGACGCCTGCCGCTGGACCACCCTTTGAGCAGCAAACGTGACTTTGTACGCTGACGAACCGTAGGCGGAACGTTGTAACCAAATCCGCCGATTTCACGTATGACCGATTCGTCTTTTAATATTAAAGTTCGGAAACCGTGTGCAGTCAAACTTTTTGTTTTCGTAGCAGGAAAAGTATTTCTTTTTAACTATGAAACTAGCAAATTTTAGCTATTGCGACAGCTGTGTCTGCTGTGGTGTTTGATATGGTACAGAATGATATTTTAAGTTACTGGAGAGAAACTTTTCCGACGCTTACGGAGCTACGAAGAAACAGACCGCTGTATCGTCCTGTTTTACGGCCGGGTGCCGCACGACGTAGCTGCTGCCCACATACAATAAACTGTCTTACTGGCCACTCTCTCTCTCTTCCTAGAAAGCGAAAGCTTTATGTACGCTCAGCTGAGCATTGGAATTCAGTTTGTACTATGTAAGTGTTGCTATTTTGTGAATCTATCAATATTTAATTATTGAATTGACCACGTGTAACCTAAAGGGATATTGCTACTTTTAGACAACTATTTTTTTTTGTAGCTTTATCCTCACGATAGTATCGGACGAATTGTAGACTGGTATAAACTTACTAACTCTACGAAGATTTATGGTTGCTATCTCTGAAGCAGCAATTTAACTTTATTCTTCCAGAAGTTACTTAACTGTTTCAGATATGAATTTATGTTATTACAATTAATTTTCAATGTTGTCAGTATTACGACAATACAAAATTGTAGTAAGTGTATAAAGATGGAAAAGACAGCTTTAAATTCATCTGTGTGGATATAAAATTATGTGGTCCCACTGCTAATTCACTGAATGCTTCAGTTTTCGAAATTAGTTTGCTTCATATTCAGTTATTCAATTTTCATTAATACGTAACTAAAAATTTTGAAGATGGTAGCGATTGAGATATGTCACGTAGGGCAGATGACTGGATGTTACGCAACACACATTGCGTGTGAAAAGGGCTGAAAGCCTACGCCCCACCACCTCTCAGTGACATATAAACGTATATATTAATATTAGTAAGGAGAAATCGTTGGATTTAGAAAGGAAATACACCGTTTTGAAGCTGTTTTAAAGATGAATATCATTGTACAAATATCCCATCTGTGATGCATGCACACAGGACGCAACATCCTCACAAAGTACGCTCGGTCTACAAACACATGTACATTAGTAACAGTTTACTCCACAATGCTACAATAACGTACAAGAGCTCAAATGAAAGCCGCTGAAGAGCACCTTCATTTGACCGCAGTGCCTCTACTACGCACATTCACACAGCCCCCCAGAAGCCAAATATTACACTTTCGTGCTATAAACAATTAGACGCACAACTGTAACATCGCTCTATAAACAAGCAACAGCATGTAGTTGGCATACAATACTTTTAGAGTAACATATTAATATATTCACGTTTTTCAATTATTTAGGTGGTTTTTTAACTGTTGTAAATTTGTTATTAAAAGAATTCGCATGGTTATAAAATTGTGGACGTTATGCGAAAAAAGTACAAGCAAAAGCAATTTAAATTAAGGCGGCACATGTATTCTTCCTGTTAATATTGTAATTTCTAGCTAGTAGATTTAATAGTAAAGTAATGATCGGCATATGCTCTCAGTGGTTCGTCACAGAGTATAACTATTCTATTATCATGTTTCTAGATTAATTTCATAAAATGTATGTACAAATATCCTGTGAGACGGATTCATTAGTACATGGTATGAAACGCTTAAAGTGGACTGCAAGAGAGAAATTTAGATGCAGTTGGGTCACGATGAATAACAAATGTAATGTGGTGTGAGTTACGATAAGGCCGCTAGTGTGGAACCTAGAATATCACAATGTAAGATTTCTTTAGATCATGATGAACATTTAGTAGTGTTTCTTCAGTATGACAATTTATTAGAGTTTCAAGATTAGACGGATTCATGCCGTTACAGCTTAAGGCTGTTTGGAATTCAATAAACATGATGCAATCATAAAATTTTGTAGTGAAAATATTATGGCACAACTTTTACATGAAAGGACGTATGTGTTCTCAGCCAATGCAGGTACTTCAAGCATGTGTGTGGTCGGCTGTGAGACGAACAGGGAGCCAACGTTTTCCATTGTAGACCACACATAGTGCAGATTCCCATTGAACAGAAGTGTAGCAATGAAAGTCACTAATGTCGCGAATTTCCCTAGCAATCTTTTTGTGGCTCCTGTATAACACCATTTTCTGATACTTTTTGATTCTTTTGTTTCTCATCTTCACTTTTGTGTAAATTAGACAGTGATGAGAAGAAGTCAATGGAGCATCTGAATAGGTGCCTGGGTCGGCTAGTTTATCCGGGGCCTTCAGTCGGGGGCAGCTCCTTAATTTCTTGTGTCTGGTGCAGCTTTTGTCTACGGCGAAACCCATGCCGCAGTGCTTGCTCCGTGATCTTTACGAGGCGCCCATTGTGCCCCGTACGTCCCCTCCCCCCGACCCCCCTCCTCACGCTACGCTGCATCCTCCTGCTGCTGTTTGCATGCGCTGCGCAGTCTCCGTCCCGCCCTTGCGTAATCTGATTATGTCGTAAATACTGCTTGCTGCTCACTGCGCGCCCCGCAACCAGAATAGCACGGAGGGGACAGTTATATGCTCGGGCCTGCGCGCTGAGTTATGCGCAATGGGCTGACAATTACTGCCTTCCCAGAAGGCTCCCAGCCCAGCCCAGACCCAACAAAAGCACGGCGCGCCGCGGCACGGCCGATCTGGAAACTGCCGGCAAGCTGCGTATTGTATGGTGGCGGCACTCCGGACGGAAAGCGCGCACACCGGCGACCCAGCTGTGCCCACTGGGAGGGCGTTGAGTGAGGTGGTTGAGGCCTCTGCACATCGCAGTTCCGGGAAAGACCTAGTGGTTATCTAGGTTGCTGCACGGGGTACTCATCCACCTCTAATTGTACATCCGTACTCTGCAAACCATTGTAAAGTGCCTGGCAGAGGGAACTTCCCAATTTACCAGTTATTAGGGCTTTTCCTCTTTCCATTCACATATGGACAACGGGAGCAATGGATGTTTAAAAGTCTCTGTGTGTAGTGAAATTAGTCTACACCGAGGTGAAAAAAGTTATGGGATAGCGACATGCACTTATATAGATGGCAGCAGCATCGCTTGCAGTGCGTCGATGGAGGTGTAGTGTGAAAAGGTTCTCGACGTGATTATGGCAGCACGACAGGATTCTGAATGCGGATTGGTAGCTGGGGCTAGAGGCATGGGACATTTCATTTCGGCAATCGTAAGGGAATTAAGTATTCCAAGATCCATATCTTCAAGTATGTGCTGAAGGTACCAGATTAGATGCATTACCTCTCACGAACAATGCAGTGGCCGACGGCCTTCACTTAACGACCGAGAACAGCGGCGTTTTTGTAGAGTTGTCACTGCCAACAGACAAGCAACACTGCGTGAAATAATCGTAGAAATAATGTGGGACGTATGATGAACTTATCCGTTAGGACAGTGGGGTGAAATTTCGGCTTAATGGGGTATGGCAGCAGAAGACCGACATGAGGGCTTTTGCTAACAGCACAACACCGCGTGCAGCGCCTCCCCTGGTCTCATGACCATGTCGGTTGGACCCCAGATGACTGGACAAACGTGACCTGTTCAGATGAGCGCCGACTTCAGTTGACAAGCGCTGTTGTTTAGGTTCGAGTATGGCGCAGAGCCCATGAAGCCATGGACCCAATTGTCAACAAGGCTCTGTGCAAGCTCCATAATGGTGTGGGCTGTGTTTACATAGTATGGGCTGGGTCCTCTGGTCCAGCTGAACCAATCATTGACTGGAAATAGTTGTTTTCGGCTACCTGTAAACCATTTGCAGCCATTCATGGGCTTAATGTTCCCAAACAACGATGTCATGTCACCAGGCAACAGTTGTTCACGTTTGGTTTGAAGAACTTTCTGGACAATTTGAGCGAATGATTTGGCCACCCAGATGGTCCGGCATCAATCCCATCGAACATTTATGGGACATAATCGAGAGGTTCAGTTCTGCACCGGTAAAACGGACAGCTATTAAGTCAGCATGGTTCAACATTCAACGACTTGTGGAGTCCACGCCACATCAAGTTGTTCAAAAAATGGTTCAAATGGCTCTGTCCACTATGGGATTTAACTTCTGAGGTCATCAGTCCCCTAGAACTCAGAACTACCTAAACATAACTAACCTAAGGGCATCACACACATCCAGTCCCGAGGCAGGATTCGAAACTGCGTCCGTAGCGGTCGCGCGGTTCCAGACTGTAGCGCCTAGAACCACTCGGCCACACCGGCCAGCATCAACATGTTGCATTACGCCGAGCAGAAGGAGGTCTGACACGGCATTAGGAGGTATCCAGTGAGTTGTCACCTCAGTGTAAGTAGGCTGTCTCCGAGTGTCCCCCAGTTCAGTTTCTTAAACAATCCTGTGGCTTTCTTCCGACGGCTCACGAAACTCCAAATCTACATTAACGGATTTTAAAGTAATGAAGCCGTGTTAAGAAAGTCTCTGCTGCTATGTGAAACTTACTGCGGTAAACACTAATGCAACGGATTGAGAAATACCTTACGAATTCTGAGTAACTACCTACTCGTAGCCCGTTGGAATAAGTATCAACGTGACACACACTGAAGTTAAACATTCGATAATCTAGTGAACGATATGTACATTCTGTTTACGCTCCTAATAAGTTAATCTGACTTGTTCTATGTCGCTGATAATCTGAGTCTTCTCAGGTCAGAAGTTTCATCATTTAAATTCTGGGCTTGCTAATACGTCGACAACATAGGCAACATTTCATTTTAATTTATACAAACAACGACCGAGTTTTGTTAACTGAAACTGTCACAGTGTACTTGAATTTGCTGTGAACATTTTAAAATATCATTTTGGTATTCTGTCATATATCTGTCGCCATAGTAATGCAGTACATATAGCCACATAAGCTACAAATAACAGTTGTTGTCTTCTTTGAGCTGATTACATACGGTTAGCAACTTCTCCTTTCAAAATTATCACTTCTGACATGAAGCTTAACAACCAATGAGTATCCCAGTGTCAGCTATTCTCTCTCTCTCTCTCTCTCTCTCTCTCTCTCTCTCTTATTCTCTCTCAGTCTCTCTCTCTCTCTCTCTCTTCTCTCTCTCTCTCTCTCCCTCCCTCCCTCCCTCCCTCCCTCTCCCTCCCCCTCTCACTCTCCTCCACTCTCTCTCTCTCTCTCTTTCTCTCTCACTCTCTCTCTCTTTCTCTCTCGTCTTCACAGTGTCTAATACCAGGGTGAGTCAATAAATAAGACGCAAACCCCAGAACACGGAATGTCGCTACCTCCAGGACACATCGGTCTTGTGGGTTGCAGCAATTTAAGGAACCAAATAAACTTGTGCCACTCGTCAGATAGAACGCTGCCACAAGAATTCTATGTTGCAGGCCTTTAACGCTTTGTCGAGCGATGGGATAAGTGTTTAAGTTTACAAGGGGAGAATGCTGAAAAGAGAAATGAAATTGAGACTTGTGTACGCGGCTGTGATGTGTCTATCCTAGTTCGTAACTTATTAATTGCGTCACCCTTGTATTTCGTGGCGCTCTACCGATCTTACGAACGTTATTCCGTCGTCATTCGATGACAGTATACGACAAAATTCTTTTCAAAATAATCGACATTTATATCGCAGCACGGCAATATGGATTATTTATGTAAAAAATATTTACCATTCTATTTCTTAGTACGTCACTCATGTAGCGAAAGTGAAACTCTGAAGAAATGATTAATACGGTGGACCTTGTCATCAAATCCGTATTATTCGTGAACGTTTTAACCTCCATGTACATGAATTTAGATCCAATGGTCTTATCCCGAGAAAAAATTTTCACTGTTGGTGCTCCAAAGGCGATACAAGTAAGTTGGTGCTGTGGATTTTCCTAGAATTCGTTTCGTAAATAGGTGGAACAAGTTCTCGAAAGATACTTTTTTCGTTTACTTTTTTAGGAGAGAAAACGGCAGAACTTGTGTGTTATGTAGTATTAAACTATTCGGGGCACTGTACAAGTTTGTAACTCTGTCGGTTTTCGCGGACCAGGATTCAGTGCCTTGCATTTTTTCCCTTCTTTGAGACTGTTTGCGAAGCGTGATGTCATTTGTAGCTCTCGTAAAAGTTAACGAGGAAGAATTTGCTAAAAATTTCTGTATTACAGCGAAAAAACTGACACAAATGAAAGTTTATGACAGTAAAAGCACATAACGTGTCCAGTTAACACGCGTCTGTGAACAAACTGGTTGTGAAATAACTGTGAAAACATGGTTAAGAGCCGCGTCTGGCTCAAGACCGCATGGTTCGTGTACCGCCGTTGGTGCCTTTTTTCAAAAGTAAGCTGCCTAGACAGCTACAGCTCAGATGATGTGTGGTCACACACTAGCCAGATGCATAATCCGCAAGCTATGTACAATGCATGGCAGAGGAAACTTCATATCAATATCAGCAACTTTTTGTCGTAATACTTCCTAGTAGGTCAAAATTGTGTGCCAGACAAGGATTCCAACCCTGAAGCGTTGTCTTCCGCGGGCAAATGCTCTACCGACTGAGCTATCCAAGCACGGCTCATTACCAGTACTCTCAGCTTAACTTCCGCCAACACCTCATTTCCTACCTTTCAAACTTCACCGTCGTTCTCCTGAGAAACTTGTGGTACTAGCACTCCTGGAAGAAAGGATATTGTGGAGGTATGGCTTAGTCACAGCCTGGGGGATATTTCCAGAATGAATTTTTCACTGTGCAGTGGAGCGTGAACTGATATGAATCTTCCTGGCAGATTAAAACTGTGTGCCGGCCCGGGCATCGAACGTAGGACCGTTGACTTTCATGGGGAACTGCTCTATTGCACTTGCTCGCAAAAGGCAACGATCCTGGGTTCGTGTCCCGGGTCGGGACGCAGCACACACCCCACTACAGAATGAAAAATTCATTCTGGAAATACGTCCTATTCCAAACATTTATGAAACGTGGGAACAATTATATCCATTTCTCACTCTCTTGGTGACTAAGAGGGCTGCTACAGACAGTTCATTAGTATAAAAATATAAATAGCTGGCGAGAAATTGGAATTAAAAATGCATTGCCAGTTAACTCCTTAAATCTTCAACAGAAAACCCTTTCACACCCTCCATTCTGCGCATTTTGCGTCCTGATTCAGTCTCGAATGCAGACTCTTTTAGCTCATAGACAGATTGATTCTGCAGTAGTCTCGTTTTTCATTAATCCAATTTTCTTTTTATATGCAAGTGAAATGTTATATCTGGTATAACATCAAGTATCAAACCACCTTATATCCTCACAACACCGTTTTACAAACTTGTTCTGTTGCTATTACTACACACATCAAAAAAAAGATTTGCATCACCCCGGTTCCCAGAACTCCTGAAGACAGACGTTGCTGTGGGTATTGTATTACAGACACAGTCCCTTTGACAGTTCAGAGATGTCACTAAACCCGCCCAGACATGTAAACAACCATGCATGAGGAGCACCTATTAGACGGAGAGCGTCCGACAGCCGATCAGTTCCAGTCATTCCACCAGGAAGGAGGTACACGGCTCGTGTTGTCTGTAGTTCAACCATGCCTACACGGTCAATACCGCGGTTCGATCGCGTCCGAATTGTTACTTTGTGCCAGGAAGGACTCTCAATAAGGGAAGTGTCCAGGTGTCTCGGAGTGAATCAAAGCGATGTTGTTCGGGCATGGAGGAAATACAGAGAGACAGGAACTGTCGGTGACATACCTCGCTCAGGCCGCCCGAGGGCTACTACTGCAGTCGATGACCGCTACCTACGGATTATGGCTCGGAGGAACCCTGACAGCAACGCCACCATGTTGAATAATGCTTTTCGTGCAGCCACAGGACGTCGTGTTACGACTTTAACTGTGCGCAATAGGCTGCATGATGCGCAAATTCACTCCCGGCGTCCATGCCGAGGACCGTCCCGCTCCCGGGT
Source organism: Schistocerca cancellata (assembly GCF_023864275.1). Lineage (NCBI taxonomy): Eukaryota > Metazoa > Arthropoda > Insecta > Orthoptera > Acrididae > Schistocerca > Schistocerca cancellata. The sequence continues at coordinate 206,040,201 of NC_064630.1, forward strand.
TCCCGGGTTCGATTCCCGGCGGGGTCAGGGATTTTCTCTGCCTCGTGATGACTGGGTGTTGTGTGCTGTCCTTTGGTTAGTTAGGTTTAAGTAGTTCTAAGTTCTAGGGGACTGATGACCATAGTGCTCAGAGCCATTTGAACCATTTGATGCCGAGGTCCAACTTTGCAACCACGACACCATGCAGCGAGGTACACATGGGCCCAACAACATGCCGAATGGAACTCTCAGGACTGGCATCACGTTCTCTTCACCGATGAGTGTCGTGTATGCCTTCAATCAGACAATCGTCGGAGACGTGTTTGGAGGCAACCGGGTGAGGCTGAACGCCGTAGACACGCTATTCAACGAGTACAGCAAGGTGGAGGTTCCCTACTGTTTTGGGGTGGGATTATGTGGGGCCGACGTACGCCGCTGGTTGTCATGGAAGTCGCCGTAGCGGCTGTACGATACGTGAATGCTATCCTCCGATCGATGGTGTAACCATATCGGCAGCATATGGGCTAGGCATTCGTCTTCATGGATGATAATTCGCACCCCCATCGTGCACATCTTGTGAATGACTTCCTTCAGGACTAGACTAGAATGGCCAGCATGTTTTCCAGACATGAACCCTATCGAACATGCCTGGGATAGGTTGAAAAGTGCTGTTTATGGACGACGTGACCCACCAACCACTCTGATCTACGCCGAATCGCCGCTGAGGAGTGTGACAATCTGGACCAAAAGTGCATTGATGAACTTGTGGATAGTATGCCACGACGAATACAGGCATGTATCAATGGAAGAGGACGTGCTACTGGGTATTAGAGGTTTCGGTGTGTACAAAAAATGGTTCAAATGGCTCTGAGCACTATGGGACTCAACATCTTAGGTCATAAGTCCCCCAGAACTCAGAACTACTTAAACCTAACTAACCTAAGGACATCACACACACCCATGCCCGAGGCAGGATTCGAACCTGCGACCGTATCAGTCCCGCGGTTCCGGACTGCAGCGCCAGAACCGCACGGCCACCGCGGCCGTCCGGTGTGTACAGAAACCTCTGAAGATCCGGGTGTATGGTGGTACAACATGCAATGTGTGGTTTTCATGAGCAATAAAAAGAGCGGATATGGTGTTTATGTTGATCTCTATTCCAATTTTCTGTACAGGTTCCGGAACTCTTGGAAACGAGGTGATGCAAAACTTTTTTGAAGCGTGTAATGATGATGTAGCACGCTAATGAGGCTGAAATGTAGATGCTTACGTACTTTGGTACATATTACATGTGCGTGCGTGCGTGAGTGTGTGTGTGTGTGAGTGTGTGTGAGTGTGTATGTGTGTGTGTGTGTGTGTGTGTGTGTGTGTGTGTGTGTGTGTGTGTGTGTGCGTGCTTGCGCGCTTATAAAGATTTTTGATAAATAGTGCTATGGTAAATGCTGTGGATGCCTTTGAACATAGTGGGCTTTGGAAAAAATAATATGCTGCGCTGTGATCGGCTGAAAAATATTTCCCACCACCAAGATCTTGCGTTCTTTAAATTTACCACTATCCCTATCTTGCTGTTTTGAAATTTCCAGTCATACGTCACTTAAGTTTTTTTAAGTTCATTGCCATGTGCCATCTTTAAGTTTTAAAATTTCCCGCCAGCCGCAATCTTTATGGCGTCATGTGATCATGGTCATTGATGACATCATGTGTCACGTGTCATGTGTTTCGCCATTGGTGCGCCAAGGCACACTGCTCAGCCGTCACAAACTGAATGGTGTGACACAAACATTTACATTTTATGGTAAGAAATTAGGGGATTCCGATGTTAGACATATTGCAAAATTTTATATTTTTAAAGGAATTAAATGTGATTTGTTTCCTTCGATTTTGACTAAGAAGGTACTTCTTTATCCTTTAATTTTTTAATAAATTAAATATAAGTTTGTAAGGTGCAAGAATTTGCCACCTTACGTTTAATATTATTATGGATTTATGATTACATTAGATCATATTTACGATGCAAAGTCGTATTAATCATTTTATTGGCTGTTACGGGCTAGCACCACTTATTAACAATTACTGTGATACTGCAAGTCTGTGAGTTAGCTGGGCTGGCCACTGACAGAAAGGGACAATTGGCCCCGCGTTCCTCCGAAGCCGCAGTCGGCTAAGTAGGGACTGGGAAGCATGTAGTCGTACTCTCCAGGGGCGGACAGTTATTGCCCTGAAAGAGAACAGGAGTGGCGGCTGTGGTTTACGATTCTAGAGGCCACAGATCCCCTTAGCACAGACGGGGCAGAGGTGCACCTCGGCGAGAAGAAACAAATTTCAGAGCAGTGTACCTGGAGAAATGGCATCGGCGGCGGAAGAATGCGAAAGGACATCCTTTCAGTGCGAAGAAGCGCACAGGATCACAAACGATGCTCAGTGTAATATTCTCACGGGCAGCGCCAGACCACACCTCCAGCCGAAAGAACCAAAGAAGCGTTAAGGAGGGGAAATTCGACTGAAAGGAGTGTGAGCTTCAGGTGACTGGCTGGTAGATTCATGACCTATATAATGGGAGGGAATGTTATTGTAACAGCTGCTGGTATTTGCCGACCGGAGCGCACAGTTGCCGCTTGTCCAGGTGGGAGCCGCGTATGGCGGCAGAAAGAGGACTTCACTGCTGGTAGCGGTTGAGAGCACTTACTCTGAAGCTCGCTAGAAGGGACTTCGCCGTAGTAAAGGAGATGGCAGTAAAATTTAAGTCTTGCTTTCGGCACGAAGAGACTAGAGTTGTCTGTCAGACAGGGTTGTTATTCTGTTTACTGGAATAAGGATCCTTTAGGTCTTTGTAAAGTCTGACATGCATTGAAGTGCTTCTTTGTGGGAGAATGCTTCAGTTAAATGTCTTGACTCGTGTTCTATGTTGTACTGAGGTACTTTCAGCCCTAGGAGTTTGCGGACGACCTACTGATTCCACCGAGTGGCAGAGAACAACAGGTACACCACGTATATCATCCGCACGGCAGCCAAAGCCCCCAACGAGCAGATCACTGGTGCAGGACAACTGCTGTCCACACTTCAATGGAAACAATCACAGTAAATGTGTTGAGTTCCATTTGCTTGTCCACTGAACTTTATTGTGAAAGTACCGGTCTGGGGCCGGCCAGTGTGGCCGAGCGGTTCTAGGCGCTTCAGTCTGGAACCGAGCGCCCGCTACGGTCGCAGGTTCGAATCCTGCCTCGGACATGGATGTGTGTGATGTCCTTAGGTTGGTTAGGTTTCAGTAGTTCTAAGTTCTAGGGGACTGATGACCCCAGATGTTAAGTCCCATAGTGCTCAGAGCCATTTGAACCGGTCGGGGTGTAGGTTTTCTGATTCTTACTGCTAATTGCTATCGGCCTACTCCATCCTATTTAATAACGAGAGTACGAGGTGTAAAGTCAAGCATATGTTCTGCCAAACTCGAAAGCACGTGTAGGGTCAATTCGATATTGCGTATTTCTTATTTGCGCAATTTTTGCATTTCACATGTCTTTTGAGATTAAACAAATTGTAGGACCAGTTGTAATTCATCCTAGTAACACCCTGATAAGAATGATTGATTTGCTGTGTTAAATTGCAGTAATACCGCAACCCAGTACTTACGTTTTACGGAAATCCCTTGGTGTAGGTTGTCAATGGCATAGTCAGCTTGCTTCGTTTGTGTTGACTTCGATGTCGACGGGACTTTTACTCCGTCCAGTCTACTCCTAACGTTCCACCTCCTCATCTCCGAAGAGCATTAGCACTGAAGAAAGAACGGCATTAGTGCTGTGACAACCCTCTCTTACCAATACATGAAGACTGTCTACATGAAGATCTCAGACTGTAATCTCGGAACCCTTCTTGGATTCTAGGAAAGAAGCTGGCCCAAGATCAGTTTACAGTAAGTGAAGCTTGGCGCAGCGACTGGCTGTCTTCAGAACCAGACAGATGTGGACTGTTCGCGGATCTAACCAAGCAACCCTCTCGTTTCAACCAACCCAGGAAAATTTGGACATCACTTAACTGGATAAGAATTCAACATGGCAGACATCAGTTTTGGAAGCACAAGTGGAAGATTGCTGACAGTACTTTCTGAGACTGTGCAGACGTGCCTCAGACCATCAGCAATATCGTTACGGATTGCCCACTTCGAAGGATAAGTGGTTCAATGGAGGAGATCCATCAGGCCAGTGAGGAAGCTGTGGAATGGTTAAGGACACTAACACACTGTATCTTCAAGCCATACGAAATATATATATACACCGTGACCTTCCTTCCTCCTTTCTCTAATCTGTTCACTATATTTTTTTCTTCCATTCACTTCAGACCATTTTCTCTTATCATGAAATCCTTCAACATTCAAGAATTTTTTTCCAAACAGTTCTCTGCACGTTGTTTCTTCAGGTTTTGTATCATTTTTAAAAAATCTTTTTCGCTTCCATATTTAATAATTGTTTCCTAAACATTTCTCTGTCAATGGTTTATTCAGCATTTATATTACTTTTCCCAAATGCTTTTTGACTTCACGCATTTAACTTCTTGCTGACATTTTATTCCACAAATAGTTGATCTTTTTGGTTAATCTACTATCTTGCTTTCGACATGAATATCCAAAAATTACCAGTATTATTTTCTCAATTTTTCTTCATTTCGATGTGAATGTCCATGAAATACTAGTCTACCTTTTCTTATCGGTTCTGATGTGTTTTCCATAGTAATTCTCTTACTATAAATTGCGTTTGAAATAGTCACATGTTCTAAAGTGTGTAATAAAAACAGCATATACGGAAAAAGGAATACGTTACGAAACTACAGTTTTAAACATTCATGAGTGAACTATCAGGGCGGCTGGGAATAAGTGATGCACGTCGTTCTGTGGACGAGTAATGCATGCTTATTGCCGTGCAGTACGGGTCAAGGTCGATGACGTAATGAGTCGGCTGTGGGCGTGCGTGAGAAAGCGACGACTCCATGCGCCGAGTCAAATTGCCGGAGGCCAAACTCTTGTCTCCCACTCCCTTCCTTTGCCCCTCTCCCTGACACCCTACACTCATTATATCCTTCATTTAATAACTATATAAGGGTCCTTTCTGGGCGATATCAACAATATATGTAATGTGAAGGAGAATCAAACAATTTAAAATCAGAGGTGATAAAATGGTCTGTATTAAACTGAGCGACTCTGTAGAAGAAAAAGAGAAAATTTTAAGGTGTTCACTGGACTGAGACAAGGAGACGCCATTTCACGTATTTTATTTAACCTCGTCTTAGAGAAGATCGATAGAGAATTTAGTAAAACTAATCCACAAGGGATCCAAATGCAGGAGCTGAGCATTACCAGACTTGCCTATGCAGATGATGTAGCGTTAATAAGTAGTTCCAAATCAAAAGTAATCAAAATGATGCAAAATTATTACAAAATTGCTGAGAAAGCAGGATTACATGTTAATGAAGAAAAGACACAATATCTGGCCATAAGTAAGAAAAATCAAAGTGATGGACCTTTGGCTGTAGATGGATTCACTTTCAAAACAGTTGACCGCTTCAAGTACTTAGGGAGTCTGTTTCGTAACAATAATGGAATGGCTATAGAAGTAGATGCCCGTCAAGCAACAGCGAACAAAACCTCTTTAGTTTTATACAAATCTTACAGAAAACATCAATTAGTGCTAACTTCAACATTTTCTTGTATCAGTCGACAATTGTACCAGTAACATTATACGGATGTGAAGAATTAATATTTAGTAAGAAAGATGAAGAAAAACTGTTAATATTTGATAGAAAAAACGAAGAAAAAGTTTTAGCCCAGTATATGATAAAGATAACATGGAATGGAGGATAAGAAAAAATTAAGTATTAACAGAACTGTACAAATACCGTATCGTCGTAGATGTGCTAAGAAGAGAAGGTTGAACTGGGCAGGTCATATAGCAAGAATGACAGAAAACAGACTATTTAAAATAGCACTCGGAAGGACAATAGATGGAACGAGAGGAAGACTCAGAGGTAGGTGGAGAGATAACATCCGGGAGGACACAACCAGCATGAATACGAATACTGAATGGACAAACAGTGCACTTGTCAGAAGGAAATGGAAGAGGCTTGTAGAGCAGGCGTATGGACGATAAGGCCATTGCCACTCGTAAATAAATAAAAAAAAACTGAGTGACAGCCCAAAATAAGTAAATAAAACTGAGTGACAGCCCAAATCCGCAGTAGCTGTATATTATGTTTTCACTATGTCTTGTGTTTTCATACAGTGAAAACACAATAAACAGCTATTGCGGATTTCACTCAGTTTAAAGACCATTTTATCATATCTGTTTTGAAATAGTTTGATTTTTCTTCGCATTATGTACAAGTCCTTTAGCTGTTGGGACCCGATCTATAAGGTTATTTGTGGTATCACAAATATTTGAAAAAACATTCTCTGTGTTGTGGTCACCAAATTTTGAAAACTTTTACGTGAAAAATATTAATATATTTGGAAATAATAACACGGTGACTTAGTTGAAACTTCAGGCGGAGCGATCGAGAAGCTGACACACACTGATTTTTTATGGATGAAGTCCCACATGTCCGCCTGAAGTGAGCCTGTTTGAGTGCCCAGTATAGTATAGTGCATACAGTTGATGTCGCTGTGACAGGCGTACTCACGAGACGTCAGCAATGCAGTGGCCAGCGTACGCAGAGAAATTGCCTGCAGTTACAGCGAAAGAGACTCACATAGCTGTAGCGCTACCGACACCAGTAATTTGCTGAACGCGCCGGCATACCGCACTTGGGAAAAAGTTGAGCGTAGCTGCTATAGAAAGACATTAGGGTTGCATCCCAATGATAGACTCTCTCGTACTCATGGCCGTCAACTCTTCGACACTTTTGACGCTACGCTCCTCTTCTCCATAGCCTATGTTGGTCACTTTGTTTGTGTTTCCGTTCAGCTGCAGTTGCCCACGCCATCAACTCAGCGAACCAAGTATTGCGATCCCTGTCACTACGTATTATTTCCTATCTCTTGTGCTCCATGACTTTTACACTAGACCTCACCAGCGTCTTCTTCTGCCTGCAATTCTGTGCAATACGTGTTGTCTGGATACAGGACTCCACATTGCCGTTCAGTTTCTACATAATTCCGTAACATTATACTGACAAGTCTGTAAGTGTGAGGAAGCCGATATGTGTTGGACTTCAGTATTTTTACGCTCAGACATGTAATAAAACGTGCGAGCAGGCCCGGAAAATGTCAAAATATGACAAATTTGAGCAAATACGTATTTTTAGTTATGGAACAGTTCACATCCGCACCAGAAAGTTCTCTAATGATAGTTGCGATTGGTACAGAGATAATACATGTGCTTCGTCCAGAACAAACCAATTATAATGCATCACGCACACCGTCTCACAAAAAGTGGATTGCCATCAAAAAGCAGCACTTAAGGTATAAGAGGTATGCTATTACACTAGATTCCATCTATGTCTGCGTGACTACTCTGCACTTGACAGTTAAGTGCCTGGCAGAGGGTTTATCGAACCAGCTTCAGACTATTTCTCTGCCCTTCCACTCTCGAGCAGCGTGTGGGAAAAATGAGCACTTCAGTCTTACCGTAAAATATTTTCGCATTCAGAGGAGAGTGTTAGATATTGAACTTTAGTGAACAGACCTTGCCACAACGAAAAGTGCCTTTCGTTCAATGGTTGCCACCAGAAGTCGCTGATATCCGTGACATTCTATCCTCTATTTCACGATGATGCAAAACGTATTCATCTTCTTCGGTCTTTTTCGGTGTTTCCACCAATACTGTCTGGTAAGCTATCCTCTAGCAGAGGTCGGACAAGAGTGGTGTAGGTAGTCATTTTAGTAGACATGTTGCATCTTCTAAGAATTTTGCCAGTAAAACGCAGTCTTTGGTTTATTTTCCCCACAATATTATCTATGTGATCGTTACAATTGAAATTGGTTGTGATTGTAATCTATAGATATTTAGCTGAATTGACAGTCTTAATATTTGTACGATTTATCATATAACCTAAATTTAACGGATATCTTTTAGTACTCAAGTGGATGACCTCACACTTTCCCTTATTTAGAGTCAATTGACACTTTTCGTTCTATATAGATACGTCTAAATCTTTTTGCAATTGATTTTGATCTTCTAATGGCTTTACTAGACGATAAATAACAGCATCATCTGCAAAAAATTTAAGAGTACTGGTCAGATTGTCTCTTGGCAACAGTAGAGGGGCTATAACTCTTCCGTGGGGAACGCTTCATACCTCTCTTGATTTAATCGATGGCTTTCCGTCGATTACTACGAACTGTGACTTTTCTGACAGGAAAGCACGAATCCAGTTGCATAAATGAGACGATAGTTCATAGGCAAGCGATTTGATTAGAGGTGTCTCGTGAGGAAGGGTTTCAAAAGCCTTATGTAAATCTAGATACATGGAATCTTATTGATATCCGCTGTCGGTAGCACCCTACTCCGTGCGAATAAATAATTGTGTTTCACCAGAACGATATTTTCTGAATCCGTGCTGACTATGAGGCAATAGGCTGTTACCTTCGAGGTAATTCGTAATGTTCGAACACAGTACATGTCCGAAAATCCTGCTGCAAATCGACGTCAATGATATGGGCCTGTAATTATTTGGATTACTCCTATTTTATCTCTTCAGTATTGGTTTCATCTGTGGAACTTTCCGATGATATTCCGCAAAATCCAAGTTCCAAGACTTCTGAGGGATGTGGAAAGAAGTGAAGGATGCACATTTAAGATCAACAAAATGTACTGCCATTATGGAATGTTGTTGTATTACAGTGGTAATAGTAAACGTGATAACATCACAGCCTAATGGATTAACATCAGTTATTCACAACGGGAAGTAACGGACGCATTTAAAGGCAATTTGGAACACACCAAGTGAGTATCTAGGGCCGTTACTGGTTACAGTTAAATGCAAGTGATCTAATGTACGATGTCGGAAGTTCCATGTACCTCCTAACACGTTACAGTTGTCCTTAGGGAGGTAGCAATGCCAGAAGACTGTAGCGAAATGGAGTAGACCTGAGGAGGAACAATGTTTGGTTCAGGGTCTGGTAAACTAAGTGCTAGAATTACATAATGCGCATAAACAGGCGAAGAGATTCACTACTATTCGGTTACACTACTGGCGATGAATCACTGGAAACGATTGAGACCGTAATGCACCTGTGCGTAAATTTCCGGACAGCGTGAAAGTCATACCAAGGGTGAGATTCATTGGAGAATCTTAAGAAAAGGTAATTCAGTCACAAAAGAAGTAGCTTACACAAAAAAAATCATTGAACCGATCCTCAAATATGGGTGATCAGTGTGGCATAGTTGAATTTATGCAATAGATAGAGAAAATTCAACAGAGAGCTATGCGTTACGTCATGGAATCGTTTAGTAGGTGCGAAAGTGTTGAAGAGCTGCTCAAACTCCCAATGGCAGACGCTAGGTGGGAATGTATGGCCCAGAAGAGTCGGCAACAGTACTACTTCCTGCCATAAATGTGTCGAGAAATGAGCACGATGAGAGAATCAAAGAAATTAGAGCTCATATGAGGTTCATTGACAATCGTTCTTCCCACAAACCATTCCCAAATGGAAATGGATATAGATGTAGATGTAGAATTTTGTGTGAAAATGTAATCTGATTTTGCAGCCCTCGGTAGCCGTCTTTTTTAGACTAAATTACGGGATACAAGGTCCGCCTGTTATGCAAACGACTGGTTTTTCATATAAACGCTAAGATGTTTCAGCGCTTTATACTACCGTCAGTGGTTGTTCTTTACTCAAGTCTGCAGAATGGAAACATGTTTTAAGCCATAATTGTTCTAACTAAAATTAGTCCTAGAACTATTCATGTGTTTCTGACATTACGTTAGTTTTTAATTTTTGCATTATTGAACTGTGGAGGATCCGCTGTACGTTAATGGTTGTCGATAGCTTGTCATTTGCAATTAGACCATGTTACTATCAGTTTCGTTGGTGAGTTGAATTAATGAATCACTTTATCTCTAAACGTTTTTTTTTTTTTTTGGTGTTGTTAAAATATTCCGCGATCATATTCTGCCATTACTTACTGTTAGGTTTCGAAAATCCATTCTGGGCTGCAGTCTCACGTGTTGCTGATACGCACACAGAAACAATATATATATATATATATATATATATATATATATATATATATATCTACGAGAATAATTCCTTCGCGTATATATATATATATATATATACTGGAATTATTCTCGTAAATAACACTTTTCCTCGTTACGAAACACAGTGTTGATGTTGTTGCTGTGTGTCCAGTTCCAGATGATGTTCACTTGTTCCCGTTTCAGTTTGACGCTAAATTTGAACATAGTTTACTTTCTGCGTCTCTCTAGGTGTCTATCTTTTAAGCTGTTTGTGTTACCTTTTCTGTACCGTTCCTTCAATGTGTTAAATAATGTGGCATTTTATATTGTGGTGTACCTCGCGTAAACATCACCAAGACAACCACTTGTATTTAGAAAACTCATGCACCTAACGGAAGGTAACGCCTGTAAGCATGTCGAAAAATGAACATTAAACTGTTGTGAGGAGTTGCAGAATCTTCGTTGTTGCACGAAAGTAGCGATTAATTGCTCCTGAGGAGCGACTGTGCTTAAACGGCTTCATAGAACACGCTTAGCGGCGTTTTGTCGCGCGAGAGCTGCATGTTGAATCACTCTTGGGGTGAACACGAAGAGCAGTTGCAGTACACGAAAAGAAATGCTGCGAAAGCTGCTGTACAAGCAACTATTTACGAATAAAATATTGACTTTAGGAGAAAAGTCTGGCGAGCAGCAGTGCTTCATGAAGAGGTATAGTTGGGGGTGTGTGAGATTATCTGCGCGGAATAAAACGCTGTCGAACTCTCACTGCGTGAATCCGGCCGGCCGGCGCGTCGTCGTGTTGTTCCTGTTGGGCGGTTATGTTTCGTTTCAGAGGCAGCAGGGACACGGGGACGCCCCGATATTTCTGGTCAGCGGCCGACGCCGCGATGGTATCTGCCTGGCGTCCACTGTGCGGGGGCGGCTGCGCAGCGGGGTGCACATACACACACACACACACACACACACACACACACACACACAGCGCTGGCCCCATTCTACCCCAGCTCGCTACACAAATGTAGCCCTCCCCCGCCGCGGTGTCAAAGCTCAAGGTTCACTGTAGAAGGTGGGATGGGAAGGGGAGAAGCAGCCGTAATAATTCAATTGCCTCCATTCCTCGTCCTCCCGGGACCGCTTGGTGCGACGGACACCTGAGTCAATATAGGGATCCATAGAATCCCATTCTGCTGATCAAATTCAATGGACTTTTACTTCTGTAGTATTAATATCAATCTCTTCTTCGATATGTGGTCCTTATATACAACTAAATAAAAGGCTGTTGTTATACCACACGCGTTTCAGTTCTTTTTGTTTGCGAAGCATCCTTAGTGGCCTGTTCTTTGCATATAATGAAAGTCTTTCCTGAAAGTCTTACCGTTACTTTCTTGTTGTTAGGTAAGAAAGTAGTTTCGTAGTTGTACACAAACCGAACGGCTCGCTGCACATCTGCGGAAACTTAAAACCAGCAGTTGATGCTCATTGTATTATTGATTCCTATCCTATTTCCAAGCTGGATCAATCGATGCCAAAACTAGTTGGTGCTGTGTACTTTGTGAAACTGTATCTTAAAGACGCATGTCTGCAGATCCCTTTGGACGAAGGCGCGCAGAAAGGTTTGGTGATAAATACATATTGGTCTAGAGCGCTACAAAAGTTTAGCTTTCGGGATAGCAAGCATACAAAGTTTTTTCGAGAAACATTTAAAATAATTAATTCCGATAGCTCTGAAAGTGTGAACTACCTTGATGACGTTACAGTCTCACGCCGACCAACAGAAGAACTCTTAAAGAATTTGGAATCTGTTTTCAAAATTCGCAAGCGGTAAATTTGAAATGCAACAAAGACAAGTTCATCTTATCTCAATGCGAAATGTACTACTTAGGATACACACAGTGTGGACACCGTATCAAGCCGACCCGAGAACATACTGACGCCATTAAAATCTTTCCGGCTTCTAAGAACTCCAAGCAGTTACATGCTGTATTGGGACACACAAATTATTATCAGAAGTTTTTCCCTCATGTACCTCCCATCAGTTAACAGGTGCGCAATTTGTTGCGAAAGGCACCAAATGGAAATAGTACTGCGAAATCCAACACACATATAATTAATTAAAACAACGTTTGCTTGACGTCAATTATTTCATGACATATGATCCAATGAGGATATAAGATGAACATCAACAAAAGCAAAACGAGGATAATGGAATGTAGTCAAATTAAGTCGGGTGATGCTGAGGGAATTAGATTAGGAAATGAGACACTTAAAGTAGTAAAGGAGTTTTGCTATTTAGGGAGTAAAATAACCGATGATGGTCGAAGTAGAGAGGATATAAAATGTAGACTGGCAATGGCAAGGAAAGCGTTTCTCAAGAAGAGAAATTGTTAACATCGAATATAGATTTAGGTGCCAGGAAGTCGTTTCTGAAAGTATTTGTATGGAGTGTAGCCATGTATGGAAGTGAGACATGGACGATAACTAGTTTGGATAAGAAGAGAATAGAAGCTTTCGAAATGTGGTGCTACAGAAGAATGCTGAAGATAAGGTGGGTAGATCACGTAACTAATGAGGAGGTATTGAATAGGATTGGGGAGAAGAGAAGTTTGTGGCACAACTTGACTAGAAGAAGGGATCGGTTGGTAGGACATGTTCTGAGGCATCGAGGGATCACAAATTTAGCATTGGAGGGCAGCGTGGAGGGTAAAAATCGTAGAGGGAGACCAAGAGATGAATACACTAAGCAGATTCAGAAGGATGTAGGTTGCAGTAGGTACTGGGAGATGAAGAAGCTTGCACAGGATAGAGTAGCATGGAGAGCTGCATCAAACCAGTCTCAGGACTGAAGACCACAACAACAACATGATCCAATGGCAGTTATAAGAGTCGAGGGGCATTAAACGGAAGCAGTGGTTGAGAAGGGAGTCAGACAGGGTTGTAGTCTATCCCTGATGTCATTCAATTTGTTCATTGAGCAAGCAATAAAGTAAACCAAAGAAAAATTTGAAGTAGGAATTAAAGTCCAGGGAGAAGGAATAAAAAATTTTGAGGTTTGCCGATGACCTTTTAATTCTGTCAGAGGCAGCAAAGTACTTGGAAGAGCAGTTGAACAGAATGTACAGTGTCTTGAGAGGAGGATTTAATATGATCATCAACAAAATCAAAACAAGGATAATGGAATGTAGTCGAATTAAATCAGATGACGCTGAGGGGATTAGATTAGGAAACGCAGCACTTACATAGTAGATAAGTTTTGCTATTTCGGCATAGAAATAACTGATGATGGCCGAAGTGGAGAGGATATAAAATGTAGACTGGCAATGGCAAGAAAAGCATTTCTGTAGAAACGAAATCTGTTGACATCGAACATAGACTTAAGTGTCAGGAAGTCTTTTCTGAAGCTATTTGTCTGGAGTGTAACAATGTATGGAAGTGAAACATGGATGATAAACAGTTTAGACAAGAAGAGAATAGAAGCTTTTGAAAAGTGTTGTTACACATGAATGCAGAAGATTAGATAGGTAGATCACGTAGCTAACTAGGAGGTACTAAATGGAATTAGGAAGGCAAGAAATTTGTGGCACAACTTGAATAAAAGAAGGAATAGATTGGCAGGACACTTCCGAGACATCAAGGGATTACCAATTTAGCACTGGAAGAAATTGGGGGGGGGGGGGGTAAAAAATTGTAAAGGGAGATTAGGAGATAAATACAGCTAGCAGATTCGCAAGGATGTAAGTTGCAGTAGTTATTAGGAGATGAAGATGCTTGCACAGATAGAGTAGCATAGGGAGCTGCATCAAACCGCTCTTCGGACTGAAGACGACAACAACAACTACATGATCCGAGCAAAATGCTCACAACTGCTGCGGATGCTTTACGCTATGGCATAGCCTCCGTTACGTCGCATCGACATTATGGCTCGGAATGAACAATTGCGTTCGCTTCGAATACTCTGACAGTGGCACAGAGAAATCACAGTCACATCAAGAAAGAGGTTCTCATGATTATAGTGGCGGTCAATAAATTTCATGATTACGTTTGTGGACGTAGATTTATCGTCACAGACCATAAAGTTTCAGTAGCTATCTTTAGACTGAACAGTACTGTTCTACACGGACAGCTCAACATTTGCAGTGATGTGCGCTATTTCTGTCGATTTGAGACTATAAAATTATATTCAGGTTCACAGCACGACACTTGATTGTGGATTTTCTTTCACGTCTGCCAATAGGGCAAGAGAAAAAGGTTAAAGCATAGGCCGAGGTTTCTTTTAAATAGACATCTCTAGTCAAGACAGGGTGGAAAATTTTCCATTGAACTCCAGTTAATTACCATGAGAAATAGGTTGTTTTATTTTGTAGGGGAACGTGGTGTTTTATTTTTCCCAGTCTCTCTACCTGTATTTATCTGCCCCATATTCTTAATGCTTCCAAGGGCCGACACTTTAGGTAGGACATGTTGTCAAGTATGATGTACTTTCACGTATGATCAACGTGCCCCTCATTTATTGAGATACACTCACGTTGCACATCCTTCACGAGGTTTGATAAACATTTTTACATACCGGACCAAACTTACAACGGTTCCGCTTTCTTTTGGTTGTCAGTTATTATACTGCACAACGGATAACGCAACGATTAAATATTCCAGAACTCGAATCGAGAACAGCTGCCAACATGAGTAACGTAGAAGTAAATATCCTCGGAGTAGTGAAGCAACTTAAATCACTTAATAAAAGCAAGTCTGCTGGTCAATACTGTATAGCAATTAGGTTCCTTTCAGAGTACTTGACAATCATATACAACCGTTCGCTCGACGAAAGATCCGTACCAACAGATTTGAAAGTTGCACAGGTCACACCAATATTCAAGAAAGGTAGTAGGAGTAATCCACTAAATTACAGGCCCATATCGTTAACGTCTATATGCAGCAGGAGCTGAGGGAAAGTCATAAAGTAAAACAGAAGTGATTTCTGGCGTTGCCCACTGTAGTGTTATAGGCCCTTTGCTGTTTCTTATGTGTATAAACGATTTGGGAGACAATCTGAGCAGCCGTCTTCGGTTATTTGCAGATGACGCTGTCGTTTATCGACTAATAAAGTCATCAGAAGATCAAAACAAACTGCAAACGATTTAGAAGAAATATCGGAATGGTGCGAAAAGTGGCAGTTGACCCTAAATAACGAGAAGTGTGAGGTCATCCACATGAGTGCTAAAAGGAATCCATTAAACTTCGGTTACACGATAAATCAGCCTAATCTAAAAGCCGTAAATTCAACTAAATACCTAGGTATTACAATTACGAACAACTTAAATTGGAAGGAACACACAGATAATGTTGTGGGGAAGGCTAACCAAAAACTGCGTTTTATTGGCAGGACACTTAGAAAATGTACAAGACCTACTAAGGAGACTGCCTACATTACGCTTGTCCGTCCTCTTTTAGAATACTGCTGCGTGGTGTGAGATCCTTACCACATAGGACTGACGGAGTACATTGAAAAAGTTCAAAGAAAGGCAGCACGTTTTGTATTATCGCGAAATATGGGAGAGAGTGTCACAGAAATGATACAGGATTTGGGCTGGAAATCATTAAAAGAAAGGCGTTTTTAGATGCGACGGATCTTCTCACAAAATTCCAATCACCAACTGTCTCCTCCGAATGCGAAAATATTTTGTTGACACCGACGTACATAGTGAGGAGCGATCACCAAAATAAAATAGGGAAATCAGAGCTCGTACGGAAAGATATACGTGTTCATTCTTTCTGCGCGCTATACGAGATTAGAATAACAGAGAATTGTGACGGTGGTTCGATGAACCCTCTGCCAGACACTTAAATGTGATTAGCAGAGTATCCATGTAGATGTAGATATTGAATGATATTCCGTGAAGATAAAGTACAGTGAGTTATTCAATGTGTCTTCCTCTTAACTGTCCACGTCCCTGTTATACAACACGAACGGAATGTTCTGCAGTACTAGCCTTGTCATGTGAATGTTCAAATAAGGCGGACGTGCCGGGACAAAATATCGGGGTTGGCTACATGACACTGGGTGGCAATCAGCATGGACGCCTATTTCAAGTTCTTTGACCACAGTTGCTTACATTAACTTGTCAATCACGGCGGGAAACAAACGATTTTTCTTTGATAGTGGGTAGTGACAGAAAGTGCCTACAATGCCGGCCTGGCTATTATGAAACTGGACTTATCTACTCTCTTTAACAGACAACATGCTCTCCTAGGCCCTCTATTTCGGCACGGGGACAGGGGCTGCGATGTGTCCTCATTTCACATTCATATTCATGGGATTACAAATCCCCTTAAGTATTCTCCGCCCCTCTGAAATCAAATAAAAAATGGAAACGCAGTAAAGGAAACGGCCACATACACATCATGCTAACACGCTGACACCACCTGTTCTCGATCAGCCAGACAACACTAATGAGCATAGAATAAACATTTCAGTACTCTGACGCTGTACCAACATAAATAACCCCGACCACGAGCATTTACCCAGTAAAAGTACAGTCATGGTCGGCACATTATGATCGTCTGCACCGTCACCCATTGTGCGGTAATCAATAGACAAAACCAGATATTATTCGCTCACCTTCCCGTCGCCTTAACCAGTCAGGTTTCACACGTTCTTACTTAAATATTTCACTCTAGCGCACTGTCTAACGTTATTAATGTAAGGCGCCTTATGGAACCTTTTAGGGATATGGCGGCCAACGAGGGGAAGAAAGTCAGTGTGCACTTTGTGTGCATACCGGATGGAGTCATTCCAGATGTGGAACGGGCTCTTCTGGATTCCATGAAGAACTACCAATGATGTGTGTCGCTTTGGTTCGGAAAAGATTCTCTTTGATTTTGAGCGGCTATCAGATGTGATAAAGGCTGCCAATCTCGCTTGTGAGATGAAAGCAGAGCCCACCATTTGCAGCATAGTCGACAGGGACGATTGCGGACCTCTGGTACAGAGCCGAGTGGAGGGTCTGAATCAGAGGCTCAGACGGTTCTGCGACCATGTAGGCTGCAGAGTCCTCGACTTGCGCAATAGGGTGCCGGGGTTTGGGGTTCTGCTAAATAGGTCAGGAGTCCATTACACGCAGGTGGCGGCTACACGGGTAGCGTTGGCTGTATGGCTTCGACTGGGCGGTTTGTTGGGCTTGAAGGTCTCGAGGAAACACAAAAAAGGATTCATTCTCAAAGATTGTAGGTCGAACACAGGAAGAACATAGATCTAGCAACCATCGGTATCACAGTTGTAAATTATCTGAGCTGAACTGGGGAGAGATGAGGCCCCTCCACGCCCGCACCAACGTGGTGACCAAACCAAAAGTTCTACTGTCACCTCCGTAAACATGTTAGTTATCTAGTAAGTGGATCACAGGATGCTGGGCTGTGATGTTATCCGTGCGTCTGGGTAAGACTACGCATTAACACGGTCCATCAGGTGATAGATAGTGGATGAAACGCGAGTGAGGGTAGCGATTTGAAGAGCAGAGGGAAAAAAGTGCCATGGCTCGTGCCGTGGGAAAAAAACCTCTGCGACAGTGGGATGGGTAGTAAGAGCAGTAGTGGCTTACTAGCTGCGATAGTTCATGCAAGGTTGGATTTGTTAGTATGGGTATCATGCATCATTACCGTGGCAAGCGATGGCGATGTATCCCAGTTGCTGCAGCCGCTACATTCCTGGAACAATCAAGATCATTATACAGTAGTGGGAGATCGGCCATA
This sequence comes from Schistocerca cancellata, assembly GCF_023864275.1. Lineage (NCBI taxonomy): Eukaryota > Metazoa > Arthropoda > Insecta > Orthoptera > Acrididae > Schistocerca > Schistocerca cancellata. The sequence goes on from NC_064630.1 coordinate 206,058,090, forward strand.
GATCATCTCACTGTGTGGGGGATGTGTGGAGCTTGTCTGCATGCAGTGTACGGTACGGCTTCCCTGCGTGGTGCCAGTTATTCAGCAGTGTATTCCAGCTGGATATCCAGTAATGGCGTCTGATTAACAGGGGATCACCTGTACCGTTATGTTAGCGTATGCTTGGCCATAGATGTTAGGTCCTTACAAGTATGTCTTTTGGTCTTTTATGTTTCCATCTATGGTTGTGGTCGTAGTTCCCCAGATTTAGAATAAACAGGTTTTGCGAATGTCTGGAGTTTCTGTACAGTCTTGTGGTGAGTTTGTGGATTACCTCCGTGAAAGTCTCAAGTCGGTATTCCCGGTGAAGGTCCGCGATGCGTGTGTATCGTGGAGAATTGTTTATGATTTTGAGTACTTTGTTTTGTATGAGCTGCAGACGGCGCAGGCGTGTAGGCGCAGCGTATCCCCAGACGGGAGCTGCGTACGTCGTCAGGGGTCGTATAAGTGTCATGTACATGGACCTCGACACCCTTCTGTTCAGTGTGCTACGCCTGTTGAGCACAGGGTAGAGCTGTTTGAGCCTCGCGCTAGCTCGGTTGGTCATGTGTTGTATGTGGTCCCCCCAGAGTAATTTCCGGACCAGCCAGACACCGAGGTATTTGACTTTCTCGCGGAAACGTATTGGGCGTGCATGTAGAGTTATTGGTCTGCAGTATCGGTATTTGCGCAGTTGCTTCGCTCTTCTAGTGAACAGAACGGCTTCGCACTTGTCGACGTTTACTCTAACACGCCATTTCTCCAACCAAGGCTCAGCCACTCTGAGTGCAGTCTGTAGGCGTGACGTAATGTTTGATGGTTTCCAATCTTGCGCGAGGATGGCTGTATCATCCGCGTAGATTGCCATCGTTGTGTTGTGTGTGGTTGGGAGATCGTTTATGTAGAGGTTAAACAGTAGGGGCCCTAGGATGCTTCCCTGGGGTACTCCCGCGTGTATACCGTGTCGTGTTGATTGTTTTCCCTGCACGTCAGTGTTGAAACTCCTGTCTGTGAGGTATGAGTGTATTAGACGCACCAGCCCGTCGGGGAATCCCGTGTCGCTGAGTTTGCGAATGAGGCCGTTGTGCCATAGACGGTCGAAAGCCTTTTCGATGTCCAGGAACACCGCCCCTGTAGCTTTGTTTATGTTGAAGCCATATGTTATATGTTCAACGACCCGTAAGAGTTGTTGTGTTGTGGAGTGGTGATTCCTGAAGCCGAATTGCTCCGGTCTCAGGATGTCATTTGTTATGCAGCGCCTAGTGATGCGTTTGAGAATCACCTTCTCAACAATCTTACTGAGCGAGCTCAGAAGGCTGATGGGCCGGTACTTTTGTGGGAGGCTGTGGTCTTTCCCCGGCTTCCTGAACCGTCTTGGCCGTCTTCCAAAAGGCGGGGAAGTGTTGGTGTTTTAGTACGGCATTCGTTATGTGTACTCAGTTGCTTTATCCGTGAACTCCTGGAGGACACGGTTTTGAATGCCATCATGACCAGGGGCTTTCCTAGCAGCGGAATGCATTATAGCCCAGGAGACTTCGGCTGTGCTAGCATGTCGAATATCGTCGCGCGATGGTTGGGCTAGAATGCGTGTAACCTCTTGGTTAGTAGCAAGTGTGAACACTGGATCTGATGATACCAGGTTCGGTGTGAATGACGCTGCGAGTGTGCGGGCCATTAGTTCTGCTTTCTCTTCCGCTGAGTATGCAGGTTCGTCAGGCCCTTGAAGCGTTGGGGTGTACATTTTCTCCCTGGTGAAGTGTCGGGCTAGTTGCCACACGCCAGGTCGCGCTGTGTCCAGCCCTTCGAGTTTTTGGTTCCACTGTTGTGTTCTGTGTGTTTGTATTTTATCGTGTATGATGCCCTGTAGCCTGTTAATGTGCCGTTTGAAGTACGGACGCCTGGTGCGCTGCCTTTGTCTCCTGAGGCGATTCCTCATTGGGATTAGGCCCAGGATTTCCTGGGGCAGGGCTGCACTGTGTTGTTGTGAGGTGCGATCAGGTATGGTGCCTGCCATTGCGTCCTGGACGGCGTTAGTGAGGGTTTCTACTACCTCGTCAATTTGTGCTGTTTCATTAATTTCGTGTATGGGTGGGATGTGGCTATCGAGCGTTTCCTTGAACAATGTCAAATTCGCACGCACGTAGTCCAACATCTTGCGTTGTTCCATGTGCTGCAGTGTTTCCTCAATGTTCAGTATTACGGGTTGGTGGTTTGAGGGCAGATCGTTTTCAACGGCAACGTTGAGTGTCGATGTAATGCCCTTGATGAGGGCCATGTCTATCACGTCTGGACTGTGTCCCCTCTGACAGGGAATGTGCGTCGGTTCAGTCGGCGCTGGTATAATGTAGTTTCTGCCTAGTGAATGTTCGTACAGTTTTTTGCCGTTGGGATTTCGTATGCGTGAATTCTATTCTGGGTGTTTTGCGTTCAGATCTCCAGTGACTATTACTCGCGGCGAAATGTTTAGTAGTGTGCTGATATCGCGTGTTGAAATGCCTACAGGGCTGTTGTATACCTATATCAGTGTGGTGTAGACTCCGTTGAACTTGACTCTGACGGCCGTAGCCTCGATTTTTTCCAGTTCAGGAAGCTCTATGTTTTTGTGCTCAATGTCTTTGTGTATGACGATTGCAGTTCCAACTGCCACGGCGTCGCCCGGTCGGTCGGTACGACAGACGCAGTAGCCAGGAAAGTTTAATTGTTTGTGCGGTTTAAGCTTAGTCCCGCCCAGTAGCGCGACAAGGATTCCCTTGCGCTCCATGAACGCGGCAAATTCTGCCCTTTTGTTGTGGATCGAGTCTGCATTCCAGAACAGAATCTGTGATAGTGTGTGCGGGTTTGCGTTATGGGCCGGGTGTGGTATATCATTCATGTAAGAGTGTGAAAGAGTGTTGTGATGTCAGTGTGTATGACAGCCCAGTATTGCCCGGGTTCGGCGCTCATGAGCTGGGTGATGAGTGTAGTGACGACCGTCAGTATCTTGGTAAGGATTTGAACGGTCGTGTGTCGAGGGAATAGTGTTTCCAGTATTCCCCCAGGTGATGTGTTGGTGTTGGGTGTGGCAGCCTGAGGTGCTGTTGTGGAGTTAGCGGCCGCTTGTGTGGGTATTGGTGTGTTGTTAGGAGTGGCATTTGTGTTTATGTTTTGTGACAGAGGTTGTGGCGCCTGTGTTACTTCTGTGGTGAGGGAGATGGTAGTGTGGGTTACAGTCTCGGTGTCTTGTTGACTGTTTTCCTGTGTGTTGTTGATCTGTTGTTGCTGGGTGGCCTGTTGCGGTGATTTCGTGTTTCCCGCCCTGTGTTTACGTGTACGTCTATTCCTCCTCTGGATTGGGGTTCTGGAGGTTCGTGTGTGGATGTGTTTTCCTGTATAGCGTGCGTTTCTTCGCAGCACGTGCATTCCGAGAGTGGGGTCGTATTGTTTGGGGGCATAGGTGTTGGTACCGATGCTTGTTGGTTTTCAGGTGTTGTCTGTGGCTGGTGTGTAGCTGTTGCAGCGGTTGTTTCGCGTGTGTGTGAAGGGCGCTGAGGTTCCGCGGCCTGTGCCGTTCCGCCAGGGCGTGCAACCGTGGCAAACGTTACGCAGTTCCTTACTGGGTTCGGCGCTGGCCTCGGGCGTGGTATGTCGTACTGCACCCTGCTCTTGTCTTGTTTACGCTTCAGCGTCTGTTTGTATGCACTGCACTGTCTGAAGTTTGCCGCATGGGGCCCACCGCAGTTGGCACAGCGTCGCTGGTTTGGCTGTGTTTGTGTGCAGGTGTTGGATCTGTGATTGCCAGCGCATCCGCGGCAACGAGTTGCCAGGCCGCAGCGGAGGGCCGAGTGGCCGAACCGCTGGCAGTTGTGACATTGATGGGGGACGTTTTGTGGTTCGTAAAGTTCTACACGTACGTCCATCCGCAGAAAGCTCTTTATCTGCAGGATGGCGCGGGAATCAGCCGTGTCGGCTAACTCAACCGTGTAGTGTGGTAGCGGTGCGTGTGTGCGGAACCCCGTCATCCGGGAGGCTCTTTTACAGTTGAATCCCAAATAACAAAGCGCCGCCTGTGCTGTCTCGTTGGGGGTACTGGGATCCACTCCCTTGATCACATACTGCTGGGTTCTCTCGTCCAGCGTTCTGTACGTGTAGTGTTCGGTCTTCCGATCTTTGAGGAAGGTCAGAAGATCTTTATATTCATTGTCTGTGGCAACGTACAGTGAGGCCCTATCCCCCGAGTACTTTGCGTGTAGTGTACTGTTTATGTGCCTCTCCGCGAATGCAGTGTTAAGGGCACTAAGGTTCCCATAGTTTTGTATAACGACTGGGGGGAAACCAGTCTTGTGTTGTGTGGGCACCGCTGTGGCTTAGTGTGCTTTGTTGTTGTTCGCCACAGCTGTATTTGCGTTCTGTTTAGTGTTAATATTGTTGCTAGCCTGAGATGAGCTAGTAGGTGTAGGCAACAGCGCCTTTCGGTTGCCTAGCGAGTTTGGTTGCTCGCTTGTTTGTGTTGGTGTTTTTCTGGGTCTGCGTTTTGGGCCCTCCACCTGCCAGGGCTCTGTGTAGTGGTTTTCTGTGTCCACATCCGCCGCCGCTGCCTCGATCTCTTGAGGCTGCGGCGTCGGTGGGACAATGGTACATGACTGTCCAGTGACAGGGGGGTGTAAGGCTATGTTAAGTGTGGCTGTTTTGGGGGGTGAGACGTCCGCCCCGAATAGTTCGGTGATTAGCCGGCGCGACTCGAGCTGCTTTTTTTGGCCGGCCGGTGTGGCCGTGCGGTTCTAAGCGCGTCAGTTTGGAACCGCGTGACCGCTACGGTCGCAGGTTCGAATCCTGCCTCGGGCATGGATGTGTGTGATGTCCTTAGGTTAGTTAGGTTTAAGTAGTTATAAGTTCTAGGGGACTGATGACCTCAGTAGTTAAGTCCCATAGTGCTCGGAGCCATTTTCGAGCTGCTTTTGCGCTTTCGCGCCAAGCTGTCGAACGTCGCCAGCCGCTCCCTTGCCTTCGGTAGCGGGCGGGGCGCGAGTTTCGGCGGGTGCAGTCGATCCTCGCGCCTCGTGTGTTGCAGTCTTACTGCGGGTAACAGCAGGGGAAGTGCCAGCAGCGTCCGCCATCTCGCACTTAGGATTATTTATTAGGTGGGAGGGGGGAAACGACAATTTTGCTTTTCTCGATAGGCGAGAGAAGTGTCTCTTGTTCCCTATTGAAGTGGGTGTTCCCAACGTTACGCTAACATGCGCTGTTGGTGCAAGCGCGGCACCTAAAGGAGGTGCGGAGGAAGAATGGCCTGCAGCACGCGGGCGTGGTCCCGTGAAGGAGCCCTGGTACTGGGGAAGTACCAGAGCTTCAAACGTTGATAGAAGGCAGTGGCGCTCAGATCGTTATAGTCACCTTAAGCTGGCTAAAGCTAAAGATAAGTGTTGTGACTTGGCAAGACAGCCAAGTCACTATGCGAGGATGCCGAAATGCACGCGCTTAGCTCACGCAGGCTTGCGTGAGGTCTGGAACAGTGTAAAGTAGTTAATATAGCAAATAAAGTACGTAGTTGATGTAATACCTAACTTTATTCCATAACTGGAGAACATCGGTCTTGATGATACATAAGTGCAATCTCAATATACTGGTAATGGCGCCTTGCTAGGTCGTAGCAAATGACGTAGCTGAAGGCTAGGCTAACTATCGTCTCGGCAAATGAGAGCGTATTTGTCAGTGTAGCTTCGCTAGCAAAGTCGGCTGTACAACTGGGACGAGTGCTCGGACGTCTCACTAGACCTGCCGTGTGGCGGCGCTCGGTCTGCAATCACTGACAGTGGCGACACGCGGGTCCGTCGTATACTAGCGGACCGCGGCCGATTTAAAAGCTACCACCTAGCAAGTGTGGTGTCTGGCGGTGACACCACAATAAGTTCAGCCAAAGTTTTTGCGAAGGATGTAACGGTGTTCAGAGAGGATATGCTAAGTACAGTTGGTGGTGGCGTGGTTGTTGTGTTAGAAGTAGTTTATCTTGTAGTGAAATTGCAGTAGATAGTTCCTGTGAGTTAGTGTGGGCAGAGGTCATTCATGGCAACCGGAATAAAATAATTGGATCATTTTACCGATCATCCAATTCAGATATTACAATTTCTGAAAGTTTCAAGGAAAACTTGAGTCTAATTTCAAACATGAACCCGACTCATACAATTACAGTTGGTGGTGTCTTCAATTTACCCTCAATATGTTGGCGAAAATACATGTTTAAATCCGGAAGTACGCATAAAACTTCATCTGAAAATGTGCTAAACGCATTATCTGAAAATTGTTTCGAACAAGTAGTCCATGAAACCAGTCGCATAGTAAACGGTTGTGGAAACACACTTGACCTCTTAGCTACAAATAATCTTGAGAAAACAACGCGCATCAAAACGGATAAAGGGATCAGTGAACAAGATTATCGTAATGAGAATGATAATGTAACTCCAAATTCTCCAAAAATAAACGGCAAATATATCTATTCAAAAAAGTAGATAAAATTTCGCTTGACGCGTTCTTGATAGACAATCTCCATTCTTTCCAAGTTAACAGTGCAGGACTAGACCAGAAGTGGCTTGCATTCATACAAATAGTATAGATTGCAATTGAAAGATTTATACCAAGTAAATTAACAAACGACGGAGCTGATCCTCCTTGGTACAGAAGACTGGTCAGAACACTGTTGCTGAAACAACGATAAAAGCATGCCAAATTTAAACGGACGGAAATCCCAAAGATTAGTGATCTTTTACAGAAGCTCGAAATTTGGCGCGGACTTCAATGCGAGATGCTTATAAAAGTTTCCACAACGCAACTATCTAGAAACCTGGCGGAAAATCCAAAGAGAGTTTAGACGTATGTTAAGTATGCAAGCGACAAAACACAGTCAATACCTTCTCTACGAGATTTCGATGCAAATACTATAAATGGAACTGCTGTTAAATCATAGTTACTAAACATAGGCTTCCGAAATTCCTTCACCAAGGAAGACGAAGTAAATATTCCAGAATTCGAATAAAGCATAGCTGCCAACACGAGTAACTTAGAAGTAGATATTCTCGGAGTAGTAAAGCAACTTAAATCACTTAATAGAAGCATATCTTCCAGTCCAGACCTTTCACCAGTTAGGTTCCTTTCAGAGTATGCTGATGCAATAGCTCTGTACTTAACAGTCATGTACAACCGCTCGTTCGACGATACTGGCCTTTCTTCTGGGTGTCTCACATTCACTGAGATGGCAAACGTTAAGAGGTACCCCCTAATATCGTGTCAACACAGGTGAAATAGTGATGCATGCTGCCTCAATAAGCGTCCATAACCGCGAAAATCCTGCCGCTGCAGGGTGTTGTGCACGAACTGACCAGACGATTGTGTCCTATAGATGTTTTATGGGATTCATATCTGGTGGTCTGGGTGGTCAAATCATTCGGTCGAATTGTGCAGAATGTTCTTCGAACCAATCGCGAACAATTGTGCCCCGGTGAGATAGCGCCTTGCCTTCAGTAACAATTCCATCGATGTTTGGGAACAAGTGATCTCCAAGTAACCTAACACAACCATCTCCAGTCAATGGTCTATTCAGATGTACTCAGTGGGACCGGAGCACCCGGTTCAGTCCACATAAACACAGTTCACACTATTATCTGACGACATTTGTCACCTCATTGTACAAAACTCTCGTCGATGCCAAAAGTTACAGAACACATTTAGAGTTCATCCTTAGAGATACAGCGTCCGCGCCCGAATGCGGCACCTTCTGGTAAGCGGCGGGAGAACGGACTTCCTACAGTGACCAACCATAGCCTGTCACACCCGCAGATCTCGACTCATGCCTACTTTGCTTACCAAGGAAGAAACTTTAAGTTGGCAAGACTTGGGACTGTCCAAGATGCATCTTTGAAAGCTCACATTTAACACGTGAGCAGACAGCACGTACCCTGCCACACAACACTAAAACCAAACACCAGAAGAAAACCCAATATGAATCAAACATTTATGGGGATACTTGAGGATTAGCCAGGGACGTGCATTGATAAATAACGAAACTGTTCATTTACCCCTTCTCCATAGGCCTTGAGTTCTGCTGCTCCGACAATCAACGAAATTATAGGCACTAATCATGGCCTGCAGGTGCATCCAAAGTGTAAAAAAATGAAAGGGTGCAAAGTAGTACACTTTCAACAAAGCTTGTGCCTAGGTGCCCAGTTTTGTCTAATGACAAACAGTATATTCAAACAGAAAATGCCCTAATGATTAGAAGTTACTTAATCAACCAGAGATTAAATCTTACTGGAATCTGAGGCATGCACTTACAGTGTACAAAGGTGTCATTCTGGTACATTCAGAATCAAACAAGACATTAGCGGTTATTCCGGCAGTGCTTAAATTTAAGGTACTACAGATCCTACATCAATGCCATGGAACTTAGTTTGTATCAAACACATTGCCAGAGATCGTTGATACCGGAAAAGAATATTGAAAAAGACACTGAAATGATTCTGACTAAATGCCACTTATGTCAAAAATACCAATCAGCTCTGCCTCAACAATAGCTTCCATGGCCATAGGCATCAGAACTATGGTCACATCTGCATACAGATTTTTCAGACCGTTTCTCAAAAGCTACTGGCTCATTGTCATGGATGCTTTCTCCAAATTTCCTTTTGCGAATCAGATGTCATCGATGTCTTCAACTAAGGCTATTCATGCTTTGTCAAAGGTCCTCTTTACTTCAGGTCTGCCAAAACCTATTGTGATTGACAATGACACACGGTTTTCTTCTCAGGAATTCAAACTATGTCATATTTCAGAAATGCACAGTTTCATCCTGAGGCCAATCCACTAGCTGAAAGATACGAGAAAACTTTCAGGCCACACATGACGAAGCTGATTTAACAGTAAAATAAAGACAATGCTTTATTGAGCTGAAACTTCCTGGCAGATTAAAACTGTGTGCCGGACCGAGACTCGAACTCGGGACCTTTGCCTTTCGCGGGCAAGTGCTCTACCAACTGAGCTACCCAAGCACGACTCACGACCCGTCCTCACAGCCTAACTTCTGCCAGTACCTCGTCTTGAGCTTCTTGTCTCACTCCAGAGACACTCTATGCATGATGTCCATCTGAGAAACTACATGAAAGACCACACTGTGCTTTAATGTCAGTTTTAAAGCCACTTTCGCATCTACAAATTTCTCATGCCAAATGATGAGGGTACTAGGCATGGAGCAGCTGGGCAATGTTACGTATAACTTGAAATGTTCACACGAAGTCACAAAACATCATAAAATCAAACAGGCAGCAACACGCTCAAATGTAAATAGGCAGTACTCCTAGCCTTTTTTCTTTTACAGCGACCAGTTCACAACCAGCTATCTGAGACATCTTCTGAAGCAGTCAGCAGACACCCACACCAGCGCCTCCAGCAGCAGAGCCGAACAACACCCAGCTAGTGACGAACTGATGGAAATGGAAATTGTGCCTTGCGACCGTAGCAGCAGCGCAGTTACGGGCTGACCATCCTATAGACTTTCAAGCGGCTAACGCATGACCAGCTACATCTTCACAATGGTTCTGAGTGAGTATTATACAGAGCAGCTGGTGAACGCTAGATGCAGCATTATACATACAACTATCAAATTACAACCATCAGATACACACGTCAGCAAGCATGGAAGAAGGATACTAGTGAAGCCAGCCAGCTTCATTAGCTTCCCCCCCCCCCCCCCATCCTGCCATGTTGTGTACATGGCCTAGAAGTACGCAACAATACTATACCTGTGAGTGGTCACCTACACAGAGGCATGACAACTCGCCTGGCATCCTCTGAAATCTGAGCAACAACTTTCAGATGGCAGTCGCTATTCGGGACCATTTTCTGTGCCACCTTCATGTCCATTAGTGCATCATATTCGTCTGCCGACAGCACTGCCAGCTGCTCAGAGAGCACTACTTTGCTTCCAAATGGTTCAAATGGCTCTGAGCACTGTGGGACTTAACATCTGAGGTCATCAGTCCCCTAGACTTAGAACTACTTAAACCTAACTAACCTAAGGACATCACACACATGCATGCCTGAGGCAGGATTCGAACCTGCGACCGTAGCAGCAGCGCGGTACCGGGCTGAAGTGCCTAGAAGCCCTTGGCCACAATGGCCGGCACTTCACTTCCACCTAGTAGTGGCAGAGGTGGAGGTCCTCCCACTGTCAGGCAGAAACAACAACGTGCTGTGGAAACATTCTCAGTTCACTGCATGAAGCCAACTCAGATTAGTGCTTGCTGTCAGGTCAGTTCAGTGTCTGCAGTGCACACATTTCATTACCTTCAGTTATGCTGCAGAGCACAGTTTCATGATATCTATTCAGAAGACAGGTATTCGACTTAGAATTTGGTATTTATGGAATGGTACTGTGATTAAACGCGCATTTTCTTCATCATTTTCAGTCACAGTGGCAATTAGCTTTTTCCTACAACTAGGGCTGTGTATGCATTTGACACATATACTGAGCACACCAGCTCCATCGTCTCTGTGTCTACCTCTTCTCTCCCTGTCCGTCCACCTCATCCTCCTACCTTTATCTATCTAATCCTCTTCCCACTCTCTCTATCTCTTCATCTCCTCCTCCTCTTTTCTGTGCCTATTGCTTGCTGTGCCCAAATCTTCCTGCCCCTCCCTCTGACCATTAGGTGCTTGAAAATCATTTATTTGCCTCTGACTTACTGGCCATCATGTACAGCTGGTCGATAAAGCAAGTCACTACTACCAACACAAGCCCATCATGAAGGCCAGCCTATGTGTCAGGGTCTAAAAACTGTTTCTTACCCCTGACATGTAGGCTGCCATGCAAAGCAATTTGATTTGGCAGGACAATGTTGTCACCACACATAATGCTTGTAATACAAGGTAGCCTATGCACCAGGAGAGGAAAAACGCGTTTCTGCCCATATCTTTGATTCTATTTGTGCTGGGAGGCTACAAATCCCACATTACTGAAACACGTGAGGCCTGCAGTTTCTGTGCTGAATTTAGCTGAAATCGATCAAGGTGTTTGATATATATATATATATATATATATATATATATATATATATATATATATATATATATATATAAAAAACAGACACCAGATTTGTAGACTGCCATGAGACAGTGAAGTAACTTAGATTTCATTGCATTTATTATAGTACATAAAGTGCCATGGCCCAACTGGTTTCAAAGTTAACTAAAATTTTGAGACATACTCTTAATAAATAATGATGATTATTTCTTGTTGTGTTTCCACATTTCTGTTCTAGTGGCACCCTATCAAGCTAGTGTTTAATTAGTAATACTAATGTTCATACTGCTACCCATTTTAATGACCTGTAGTTGAAACAATTTTTCTCCTCTGATGGATGTTTGAGCTGCATTAAGAGTAAGATTCATTTCCAACATCTCAACACATTCTAATCATGTGTCAATTCACTCAAAGATATCTAGATGAGTGGTGAACTGCTCTTTGCAAGTATAAGATGTTACTGGTGGTTAGTTGCTAATTCTTGTTGCACTTTATGTTGTAAGTTAGATTAGCTGTAGAAGTCATGTGTGTGTTTTGTAAGCAATTTTTACGTATTTACATTAATTTAATCAATGGTACAAAGATTTGACTATGGTCGTTTGGTGACCTATAATTTATATAAGTAGTGCAGTGTATTTTAGTAAGTTATACATACAGTTTCTATGCAGATGTAATTACTTGAGTATCCAGTGATCCATTGTACTTACAAAGTGTGGTACAGCAAACGAATTTTGGCATTAAAAAGTATTGCTTAACCGATTTTTTTTAACAGTAATGTCAGTACGCAAGCTGCATATATTTTAAGAAGTAACAGAGACAATTTATATGTGAAAATATTTAATTTGTAGGCCCATTGTGCTTGGAAAGTGTGTTTTATGACTGAAACCTTGCATGTAATACAGTTTTGTTTTGGTTCAAAATTTAAACTTTCTCTGTAATTATTCTTGCATGCAGCCTACAAGTGTTTTTTGTAATGGCATTTCTAATCACAAATAATTTTATCAAAGATTTTACTTTTGAGATGGCGACTCTGTAATTTTCTTTGGGGATGTTGCATCTGTGTCACCGTCTTTGGTCGTGTTGTGAGTAAATGTAGGAGAAGAAGATATCCGCTTTAAATGACACATCATAATAAAAACACCTTCAATTGAATATGCGACAAAAGTTGTACAGAAAGACCGAGTACTGCACAAATTCTGAGTAGGTTATTTACTAAAATGTCATCAGTTAGTGAACAAAAGACTTAAATATTACGCATTTTGGGATAACCCATCATTATCTGGTAATGTAACGTCACATATCCTGCTTACAGTACTGGGAAGACAATTGGCTCCAATCGCCAATGTTTTATTAGTATAATGTTGTTTCAGGGCATGTAAGTTTTGTAAATTATGGCGCTCATCCTCTTACCCTTGTCATTTACTACATACACTGAAGAGCCAAAGAAACTATTATAGGCATGCATATTCAATTACAGATGTATGTAAACAGGCAGAATACTGTGCTGTGGTCGGCAACGCCTTTATGAGACAATAAGTGTCTGGCGCATGTGTTAGATTGGTTACTGTTGCTACAATAGCAGGTTATTAAGATTTAAGTGAGTTTGAACGTGGTGTTATAGTCGGCCCACGAGCGACGGGACACAGTGTCTCCGAGGTAGCGATGAAGTGGGGATTTTCCCTGTGAGTTAACGAGCATTTCGCTCTCGTTTAAGTACATGGCCGAATGAGTCAGCCTTCAGAAATTGTGAAACGAACCCTGTCGTCCAGGACCGTGTACCATAAAGAGCGCAGATTCACCACGAGATGGGGAAATTCACATGCGTCTATTGTGCTGAATGAGGCCAAGCGCTGTAGTCTGCAAGTGAGACAGACGAGAACCTACATGATAGGGAAACCCCGTAGAAACTGTTTGTGGCCGGGAGTCATAACAGTGTAAAATATGGCGGACATAAGATCGGCCATAAAGGGAAACAATCATGAAAACTATTTAATTCTGTAGTAATTCAGGGAATGAAGCCACAGTAACTTCAATCTACCATCCTTCATAAATTTTCATGGTGATGCCAAGAAAACTTGAATATTGATCATATCTATAATAGTTTAGGATTTTCTGTTAAAGTGAAATTAAGAAGTTTTGTAACAAAGACCTAAATGCTAAAATCTGAACGCTTTAGTCGATCTTAACGATAGACATTTCATACAGAAGCGCATCATTAAAATGACAAATGTTATAAATATAAACTCTGTAACTTTATTTGTTTAAAAAATATTTTCATTTAAGTATCAGATCATCATTTCCTCGACACAAAACACATTGAATGATGACAGCATGACACCTTATTGAATCATTAGGTGAATATTTTTTGTAAAGTTTAGGCATAATAGTTACTTTTGTTCTTTATTTATTTAAAAGACATAGTAAATTTAAATTATCAATATTTTCACTTAAGCATCAGATCATAATTTCCTCCACACAAAACACATTGAATGATGACAGCATGACACCTTATTGAATCATTAGGTGATAGAATATTTGTTGTAAAGTTTAGGCATAATAGTTACTTTTGTTCTTTACTTATTTATCAGAAAGCACATTGGTGCAAGGCTACTGGCCGTGGCATTCAAAGCTAAGAAGGAAATTGTATTGGCTTTATGTAAAAGAATTTAATGTTTATTATGTAATGGATATTATTGTTACTTTATTTAGAACGTGAAAGTGGTCAAGCTTTGATTATTTAAATATGTTAAAATGTAGAATAATGTAAAATAAGCTGTATCCAATCAGATGGACGGATTCAGGAAAGGGAACTGCACTAGTCAGTTGAGCGAGGATGTTCGGCGCGCGGAAAAAGCGGACGGGGACGGGCACAGGGACAGTGCTGGTTGAGACGCAAAAGCGGATGGTTGGTCTTTAGGCAGCTAGGAAGTGGAACGACTTAGAAAATTTCGCGTTGTGTGGTGTCGCGGGACTTTGTCTCTGAGCGGTGAGCAGCCGCGCGCCTGGTGTGAACTCTAACTTTTCGCGCAGTTAACGAGGTGGAGTATTGGACTTTCAATTTGCGATGAGATTGTGAATGATCGAACTGTGTCAAACGGATTTGCGCTCGAGTGTAATAGTAATGCTTGCTGATTAAACATTATTCTGACCAAATCTCAACTGTGTGGTCTACATCATTTATGTGTCGTTAACTTAGCTCCAGATATTATTATTACTGTTGTCATATGTTATATTAACATTGTCTGTTACATACAATTTCGCAAACTTGCCATCAGCCAGACAATTTAACCAAAGGGTCACAAGTGCCTAATTTAGGGCGTTTAATGCGACACGCGTGGCTCAACCGCTAGACGAGTTTGAGCCAAGACATTTCGACGAAGAGGAACCAAATGTGAGCACGACCATATTTGGGATGTTAGCTCGCAATTGGGAGCTCAGCCGGGATATGAACTTGGAAAGTGTTAGTTGAGGGATAAGAATCTTGAAAAGTGCTGGAACACTGGGGCTGTGATTTGTCACAGCATAGGTAGATCAATGACCAGTGTCATGCTTTGAGCTGGAATGCCATATAGATACACTAATAGATATGATGGTAAGTTTGTAGAAAATATCACAGTCCGATAGTTCAGCCTCGTATGCTTCATATACAAGGAAATCCGTCTTGGCAACGCAGGAAATACCGACGTTTGTAGCTTGTGCTGGTAAAAGCCTCATCCAGACCTCAGAAATGTTAGGTGCCGCTATTTATGTCAGATATACCGTAAAGATTGTACTGAACACTAATCGACTTTCAGTCTGCTCGTAGTCACATTTTAAGGCTTAACGGCATACTCAGCACTAGTTCATTTGCGAAGTTGTGAGTAAACCCGAGCCCATCTTGGAGCACTAAAGTTCTTATGACATGTAATATTACAAGATTTATTGTCAGAAGATAACAGTCTCTTATCATAGTGGTTGAGTGTGTTCTTCATTGGAAAGTTATTGTAGGGGGAGGAGATTAGTGTTTAACGTCCCGTCGACAACGAGGTCATTAGAGACGGAGCGCAAGCTCAGGTGAGGGAAGGAGGGGAAGGAAATCGGCCGTGCCCTTTCAAAGGAACCATCCCGGCATTTGCCTGAAGCGATTTAGGGAAATCACGGAAAACCTAAATCAGGATGGCCGGAGACGGGATTGAACCGTCGTCCTCCCGAATGCGAGTCCAGTATGCTAACCACTGCGCCACCTCGCTCTGTGAAAGTTATTGTACAGCTGCTTCTAGTGATCTGGACACAAATACTGTTGGACAGCTGTAGGTGCATATTTCATTCAAGACAATCACTGGTGCAGTTTTTATTACTTAACAATGAAGGGCTACGTAAGAAGGGGCACTGAGCGTTCATAAAGGTATAATCTCTCCAACATCCAGTGACACGTACACGAATGTGTGGTTAAGAAAGAACCATAATTGTGAAGTAAAAGTAAAGTAATGAAGATGTTGATAGCGCTGAACTCCAGGAATACTGAATAGCATTTTTTTTTTTATCGTCACTTGTCCTTAAGAAGAGAGCGATTTCGGATCACCTGAACTCGTTTTGTGCACTGTATACTATATCTGAGTGCTCCAAATTCTGCCGCGCGGGATTAGTCGAGCGGTCTAACGTGCTGCAATCCTGCACTGTGCGGCTGGTCCCGGCGGAGGTTCGAGTCCTCCCTCGGGCATGGGTGTGTGTGTTTGTCCTTTGGATAATTTAGGTTAAGTAGTGTGTAAGCTTAGGAACTGATGACCTTTGAAGTTAAGTCCCGTAAGATTTCACACATATCTGAACATTTTTTGCCCCAAATTCTAGCAGGAAGTAGTAGTGGTCTAATTAGAAATAAAGTTGTGTGAAGATTTGTTCAGAAGCAAGTACTTGTTGAGATAAGGGCCATTGTGTCCTATGATAGCCATATGTTTGTTGACACTACAGGGTGCGTTCCTTCAGTCCTCCTCCTCAAAGAATCACGAACTAGTGGTAAAGTGCAAGCACAAAGGCTCGTGTAACATGTGTACGTTGTCGCTGGGTGTGGAATATACCAATGCATTTAAAGATGCTATTAACAAAATTCTAAGGAATTTAAGCCAGACAGAAAGGGGAGGGCGGCGTAGTACTGGACATCCTCGACAATCCATCGCTCGTTGAAAGTTTATGTCAGACGTTTAAAATGAGGTGGTATCCCGTTATGCACGGGCGGCCAACTTTTTTTGCTCGCGGGTCGTGCACGTGCGCGAGTGCCAAAGCGTTCAGCCTCGCTTCACATTTTCCCCACCGCCAAGCAACACTACCTGACTTCAAGGAGGGGGAAGAGGGGAAAAGTATGCACGCACCGCATTTAAATGTCCGTTCAGTCGCACTACATACGACTTGGTTTTATATTTCACATTCTTCAAAACAAATTTTCAGTATTATTTAATTACTTTTTGGGACGCCTAGGATACAATACAATTTTTGTCTGGCACAAACTGCCGACATACGGATACACACAGACAATTGAGTTTTGCACTCAAGTTGCCACATAAATGTGAATTATTTAGTTCCAAAATCCAAAAAAAGTATCTTACACAAATATGTCGACCGAAATATTGCAGCACTTTTGTAACCTCATTATGGAGAAGTGGAAACTCAACCTGAGGAAAGCAAAGTAGACATCCTGGGCAGTTTTAGCGTAACAAAGATTTGTCATTATTACTGGAACTGCGCTACAGGTCAATCAGTTACATGTGCACATGCACAGGGGCGCTTTCAACTGAAACGGTAAAAGGTCTCGAAAACAGCTCGGAAACAGATGAAAGATTGGCAGTGTCCTCAAAATCTTTATAGATCTATCAATGTAATTCTTGCTTGATAGGTTCCCGGGATTTACGCCGAATCATATTGTAGAAACCGCACAATATTTCAGCGAGACAACTGCCCGCCATCTTCAGGTGCTACTGTCGCGTCGCTGAGAAGCGTTCCAATTTATATGCTGGCTTTCTAGAACAGCGCAGGCGCCAGCGGGGCATAACGTCATCGAAGACCAATCGTAGACAGCGTCGAATACCAGAGTCCTCTGCTGAAGAAACGGGTCGCGGTCTGCGGAAGCGCGCCGCGGCGCGGGAAAATGCGGCCGGGAGCGACGGACCCCGTTCGCGCGCGCGATTTAAGCATCTGCGCTAAGGCTTCCCATCTGCGTTGACTCGGCGCGGTTACTAATCTGTGGCTGACGGTTCCTTAGTGCCGCCAAGGCTGGTTCCCAGGCTTTGCTCAGGTGAAACCCCGTGTCTCTGTTTAATAGGTCACTGCTTATACGTATTTCGACCGCCTCCTTGATGATGGAGTCCCAGTATGTGGAAGCATGCGAGAGGATCTTAGTTTTTTCATAATTCATGCCGTGTCCCGTGTCAAGGCAATGCTCAGCAACCGCAGATTTCTCTGGTTGGCCCAACCTCGTGTGACGTTTATGTTCGTCGCATCTGTCTTTGACCGTACGACACGTCTGGCCAATATAAGATTTCCCACACTGGCACGGGATCTTGTATATTCCTGGTCTCCTCAGGCCGAGGTTGTCCTTAACAGAGCCCAGCATCGATTTCACTTTTGCTGGAGGCCGGAAAACACATTTAATCCGATGCTTCCTGAAAATTCTGCCCACCTTAAAAGACACGCCACCGACATACGGTAGAAAAACCAACCCCGTGGTGTTATCTGCTTCTTCAGGTTGTTCTTGAGGTTTGGAGCGTGCTGGTCGAAACGCGTTCCGGATCTGCTTCTCGGAGTACCCATTCTGGGCAAATACAGAGCGGAGATGGTTGAGCTCTGCCGATAAGCTGTCCTGATCTGAGATGGCTCTAGCCCTATGCACTAGCGTCCGTAATACACCGCTGCGCTGTGAGGGATGATGACAGCTCGTAGCTTGTAAATACAAGTCTGTGTGCGTAGGCTTCCGGAACACACTGTGACCCAAGGAGCCGTCTCCTTTTCTACGCACCAAAACATCCAGAAATGGGAGCTCACCATCTTTTTCTACCTCCATGGTAAAACAGATATTTGGATGGAGGGAGTTCAGATGTTCCAGGAACGAAGGAAGCGTTGCTGTCCCATGCGGCCATACCACAAACGTATCATCTACATATCTCCAGAAACATTTGGGTTTCCGAACCGCCATCTGAAGTGCTTTATCCTCGAAATCTTCCATAAAAAGATTTGCTACTATGGGAGACAAAGGGCTACCCATAGCAACACCGTCAGTCTGCTCGAGATACTGGTTGTTAAATAAAAAGTAAGTCGAGGTAAGCACATGTTTGAAAAGGTGTAAGACATCCCCTTCGAGCTTGGCTCCTATAAGTTGTAATGAGTCCATCAGAGGCACCCGTGTGAACAAGGAAACCACATCGAAACTCACTAGTAAGTCTGTAGATTCAAGACGCAGGTTCTTCATTCGCCGTATAAAATCTTCTGAGTTTCGAATATGGTGTTCACATTTCCCCACCATGGGACTCAGAAGAGAAGCCAGATGTTTAGCTAGATGGTACGTTGGGGCACCTATATTACTAACGATAGGGCGAAGCGGAACATTCTCCTTATGTATCTTAGGCAGGCCATAAAGTCGTGGCGGAACTGGCGCTCGTTCTCTTAAACTCTTCTTCAGATGGTCAGGGAGTTGGCTGGATTTGAGGAGAGCGGATGTCCTCCGTTGTAATTCTTTCTAGGCCATAATGAATTCTTCGAACCTAGCATTTTCTTTAACGCCAGTCGGCTTAGGGACCTCGACTGTCTTCGTCGGAATATGTCCATTCTACAAAGTGATTTTCTTTTTAAATATATCCTCATCAAATGAAAAAGAAGCTACGTTACAATTCTTACCATGGACAGTGTGCAGTTGAATACACTTAAAATGCGAAGTCTGCATTCAAATTTGGATGTTTTAATTTTCGTTCCTGCACTCCTTTTTCTTCCAAAATCCAATAGTAACGAGTTTTAAAACTAAAAATTGTTCCAGGCATGCCCCTTGACTTAACATACATACTTTGCAGTAAAATACGAGGTCTCCATAATCTTCGTTCAGTTCCACTGAAAACTGTTACAGCTGACAATGGAATAATGCATTAGACTTCAGACACTTTACTGTTCGTACCACCAATTTATTCATGTGCTCTAGTCCTGTAAATTTAGCGCAAAATGGGTTTTGATGTACAAAACAATCAGTCCCGTCTGTCGATCTTCGTAATTTTTTGCCCTTTCTTTGACAGTGGAATCTTTAAATTGTTTCTGCGTGGTATTATAATGCCGTTTCATATTAAATATGCACTACTTGTCAGTCATACGAATTGCGAATGCTCATCCCTCTCTTCTGTCATTCCCATTCCTTTGTGCAAACAGCCATTGGACCAGTGAAAGTCCTTATTATCACAAGCAAATAGCGAAGGTTAAATAGCGCTGACAGCACGATGAGAAGTGAAGAGACTTGTGCCATCTGAAAAATGGTGCACCGCAATGCTAAATGAAATGTCCCTCTGCACCGGGTACTTCCGAGAAGGAACCAGCAAAGCCAAGCTTGGCTTGGCCCGCCCGTGAAGATTGGCACGCTGTGGCAAGTTCTGCCGTAGTGCGTAAACCACATTCGTTGTCTCTCTGCTAGGGTAACGATCTCCAATAGCGGCCGTAATTTGTCGCACAGAAACTAGTGATGTATAGCAGCTGTTAATTTGTCCAGCAAATTTTATTGTCCTACGAATCGGTTCCAGGATGCTACTCCAGGCGGGTGTAAACTCGAATGAGCGCAACGGAAAATACTGAACGCGAAAATGAAGATTTGGCTCTGTCTGACTACCCCCTGAACCAGATCTTAGGATCTCTTAGTGGTGATGTTATCTCCTCCTTCTTGCTCTTTAACATATAGACTACAACATAAACATAAACCAATGATTAAGGGAGCTAGTAACTACAAAATGCTGTTTCTGCTTATACATTTATTGTAGATTAAAACTCCTTTTACATATTACAAATGTAGATATATCAATATCGAATTGACATAAACAGATACAAATGAATTTTCTAACTAATATGATTGATCAACTGCCCAAATCTGCCCCTTTTTATGCCTACGCGATCTAATATAAATAACGCGAGATAACTGACATCATCTACGTACCAAACAATAGCAGACATTACTTTCAAAGATGATCTACAGTGGTGTGCAAACTCAGTGGAAATAAAATATACGTAATCACAGCTGTTTAGCTTTACAGCCCTAATGCGCCATAGCAATTAGTGCGTCCAGTGCGTCGAAATGATGGTTCTCGTACACATCTGCGACGTCGGAATAACTCCAGCCACAAGATATAAAAAAAAAACTCATTCAAACGCTACGTCAGCAGAAGACGGTCCTCTGACTAGTATAATCTAATACTGTCTTCTCCTCTCTGTGCTCTACAGACGAGAAACGCGATCTTCCAGCCACAAGGACGGAGTTCAGATAACTTCTTAACGTGAGTATAGGCAGAAGAAGTGCTCTCAATCACTGAACATTGCGTACTCCCTAACCGGAGGTGAAGTCCAGAATCGTGTAAGTTCACAACAGTACAATGCCTGAGCGTTCTAACTATAAAATCTCCTGAGAGCAAAGACAGCAGGTCCGTCTGTAGCAACAAAGCTGATACTGAGCGACCGTCAGACACGGGCACTCAAAACGGAAGACCTCTTTCTCTCCACCGCTGGCTTCCCAGCAAAGCTCGGCTCCCCTCCCTCGTAACTGCAGAAAGCGAATCATATTCTCGAAACCATGGAATATTCTCCCTCGCTACAAATTCTTCCGAAAACCGACCAAAAATATTTTAGTATTTTATCGTCCAGCGTGGGAAGTTTGCGAGGGAATACCTATCCCTATTAATTAGGAATACATACAATGGTATGCTTCTCAGAGTAAAAAACCTTGGAAATAACCCAGCCTGCATGATTTCCGAGGTAACGCCTCCTCTTTCCTCTCTGTGGCGTCCAAGATTTTCAGAGTTTCCGTAGTATTATCAAGTTATCCTTCCAGCCCCGCTACAGCACCAGCTGGCCACCACTGTATTGTGCTTCAGTGCTCAGGTGCCCCGATCGTTCCTCTTTGAGTTTTTCTGTGTTAATCTGGACCAGTGCACCTGTGCGGGCTTTTCCACCCAGGACCTGAGTTACACCTGCCGTTTCATTTCTACTGGCGTTCCAACCTCTACTAGTATAGGCAATCATTCATTACGCCATTTTGATAACAAAGAAACTATGTCACCTTTCATGAAATAAGCGTTAACAACTATCTACAAGGTGTACGTGACAATGTCAATCTTCTTTAAATATTCATATATACGATATACAACCTATCAAATGATATCTAATTCCAGTTGTAAATCACGGCAAAGTATGCAGATGAGTGCTTCTAAGTTGCAAAATTAGACACCCTACAATACCCCCACCTAATGAACTATTTTGTACTAGGATGGGGTAATTCTTATAGTATTATCACATCCAGCACAAAATGATATAACCATCAGCTGTCTGTACAAGCGACCTAATAATAATACAAGGGCGGAAGAGCAATTGAATCATGATATGTTCTTCTGCAGCCATTCTGCATGCATTCACAGGTTTACTGCCATACATTTATTTACTATATGTTTATTATTTAATCTATCTGTTCCTTATGTTTGGAACAATTTTTCGAGCCATGACAACTGGAATATACAATAACATGCCAAAAAACCATGTTATCAAAAGAAATTTAACTAATATTACAAATGTTTTTGTGCTCTTTTAGAAATGGCAGTTCCCATCTTTCTTTAGACAAGGCTGATGCTCTCTGTCATTCATCCAACGCTAAGACAAGAAATGTTAAAGTTTCGTAATCTTTTCAAGGTGGTCGTCCAATAAATTACATTTCCTTCATTTAGCCATTAATTTGCAAAACAAGTATTTATGTCAGTTATTCTAGAGATTATCTGTTGGTCATTATACAATTATACAAAATTCTGTGAAACATCCTGAGTAAATTTTACGTGGTCATGTTTATGCTCTTGGCTTGCATTTAAAAAAAAAAATCATTTTATAAACTGATTGTCCAAGTCTAGTGTTTCCCTAATGTGTATAATCTTTCAACATTTCACAGATTTTATGTTCTAAAGCATTCTTTGACAGACTGCATTTACATTTACTGTGACAACTAATATTAGTGATAAGAGTTCGGATCGACCTCCAATTTTAACTAAAGTTCGTGTTCACAGTGTAAAAAAAGGTAATACACTAAAACTTTAAAACCCATAACATCATATCAAAAAAATGACAAAGAATAATTATACATAAATAAATATGCAAATATTTAAAAGAAGTGAAGCACATGCATTATTAGCAAAGAGAATGAAAAACACTAATTTTACATGAATATATACACAAATATTTTTTTAAGACTACCCTGAAAAATATGTGCAAGATGTTTACAAAGTGAAATAAATCGCACACTGTTAGTCTGTGGGTGTAACTGTTCCATATTCATCAGAGTATACGCTCTTTTTTTTTTTATCAAGAGTCACAAACTGATGCGGGTTTCACAATACACTTTCATTGGTGTACAGAGATAGAAGCTACAATTTTTGTGAAGTTTAGGAGGCGAAGATTTGTTTAGCAACTTGTTTGAGATCAGTTATGGTGGCTTTGGAAGTCAGTCTTTGGACCTTCAGTCCATTCTTGATCCCACGAGGTTACAAGTCTCTTGCAGAGTTGATGATGTGGAAGGATCCTCAGAACATACAGCAAGGTAAGGGGGTGTATGTTTTGAAACAGCCATGTTTTCGTCGAATTTGTACACATTATGAGGCAGGTACGGTCAGGCAGGATCTTTATAGGTCACCTAAAATTCTTCTGCATCGACTAGGAGAAGTGTAATGGAATATAGTCTTCACTTCTTTGTGTGTCTTCTTCTTGCTATGTTTGTGTTCCTACTCTTCTGTTCTTCATGCTGCTTCTTTCTCTTGAAATAAATGCTGTGTTTTGGACAAGGATATCAGTAATTGTGGACAGGTGGGTTATCTGCTTGGTGACATTATACATGGAACTTGAGTCATTGTGTGTGACTCAGATTCCTCAGAAGTCAGTGCCAGGTGCCTGACTGCTACAGATTATGATGTTTATCCGTCTCTGTCTGGCAGAGAGCAGCAGAAGGAAAAGCAAATAGAGTTCACAGTTCCATACAGCTATTAGCAGTTGCGCTGTAGGATTAACTGACTGTATCGTGTGTGCTATTTGCTTATCTTGTCTCCACCGTGTAATACAGTAGTGGAGAGAAGTCATTAGTGGCCGTTTAAACACCCATCTTCACTCGACCCAGCAAGGCTGCTGCGGATTCCGCTTACTACCTGCCACCCGAGGTCTTCAGGCAGCCGCATTTGAATAGGCCTGCAGTTTGCCCATGTCCGCGACGTGGCTTCGGCTTAATGACAGGTCCCTTGCTTCCGCTTTTCTCTGCAGATCTGCCATTAGCCTCACGTTCCATCTGCACATCACGTTGTTGCCTCCAGTGTGTCTCGCAAAAGTTCTTTTTTGTGAATCCTGTACCCACTAATACATACAATTAGTTCCCAATTTACACAAATACCAAATACTATACAATACATGACACAAAATCATTGGCATGTTTCTGTTATGAAATATATATCTTTTTTCTTTTTTTAATTTTTTTAAGATGCATGCATCAGTCAGATAATTTATATTTACATTTATTGTTCTAGTTGTGCAATCAGTCAAGACGCTCACTTGTTTACTCTTATTATTCTGATCAAAATTTCATGTACAAAGTTAATGTTAATTATAAAAGAACATATTCCTCAACCTACGTAATTTAATTATTAAATTATGTGTCAGCACCTGCATGGCTATGAAAAATACATATTCATTAGTTATCGATATGACAGTAGCATTATAATCATCACCAGATCCCAAAGTTAATAACTGTGAAATACTACTTGTTAAACTACTGGCCAGGAGGATGTTTATACCAGTCTAACTACAACCCTATTGGAAGTAGTATACTGTCTTTGGGAATCACAATATCGTCCAATCTGATGGCTCTTGGTTTCACCGTGGATGTCGTTGTGACCATCTGTGAACAATAAAGTGCATGTCTGCACAAACATATACAAATGACTGATTAGGCAGGCTTCTTCTTCATTTCATGCTTTGGCTTGCTTCATAGTAGTGATAGTCATAAACTACATAGCAAGTTTAGTACAAATTACTGATACTTTCTTTAATCATACTGTCACGTACCTTCCGTCATGCTTTTACTCAGTAATACCTTCTCTGTCGCTGTCCTTTTTCCGGAGCTGCTGCTAGTTCCTATATCCGCTGTTAACTCTTCCTTTTATGTTAATAAAGTTACATTTTATTTTACTTGTGGTACCTGCAAATATAAAGATTTTAGTACTCTATATACAATCGCTACTCATCAACATGACTGCCCTGCCCTTATGAATTCCCACGATGTCATGTGCTTTGAACGTATAGCGTTTCTTACTTTCTTTTATTAACTTTTACATGTCTGTATCCCTTTTTTACACTCACATTTCATGTCGCTATAACACTCAAAAAATAACTTTCATACTCGGTTAAATCTTGATAACCTACCATTGCAGCAGCAGTAACCGATCGAACAACTACGCCAGACACTTGAGTTACATAGGCGTTGCCGGCCCCAGCGCCGTATTCTGCATGTTTACGTATCTCCATATTTGAATACGCATGCCTATACCAATTTCTATGGCGCTTTAGTCTACATCGATCGCTGTTCTTCTGATACTGTCAGGGAAATACAATTCTAACTTAATTTCATAAGGTATTTTTCTAAATGTTTTACTTGTTTGGTAAATTTTAGAGCTACTAAAAACAATGGATACAGAACTGAAAATTTCTGTGCTTTGGGATGCAGTCTTGCCCAGGAACATTTACTCTTGTTAGCTGTTTTTGAAGCTTATAGTGTGTCGGAATTTTGAACATTCATGTAGAAATATCCACTTGGGAAGGACCATCCTAGAGATTGTCAGTCTTCCTCTATGACATTATTAGTATTATTCAATTGTACTCAAGTAAAATATTGCCGAAAATATTCTCTCTAATCTGGGCTCGTTGGTAACTTCCAGAGGAACTCACGAAATTGACCGTCTTTCTTCCTCAAACTAGAAGACAAGTAAGCTATTTTGCCATGCAGTGTAACTTCTTGTCGAAATTACAAGTTACAAAAAATCAGACAAAACTCTTACAGTTGATAGTCTTTAACATATGTCACAGATCACACAACTAGCCCATGTCGGAATAAGTGATATGGGAGTATCCCAAACGTTCAAGTAAGATTCTTTATCACACGCTACGGCACTGTTCTCATTATAAATTTAGCTAGGAATTGTCAGATACTCTGCACATACAACCACAAAATATCCATCAGCTGTTTGAGGTATTATGCAAGTTGGTTGCACGGAAATAGCTTGAAACAGAAAATGTAAATAAGTGTCTTTTGTCTGCATCACCATTTGCAAAGAAAACTGCAATTTACGAGTTGAATTTTCTGTAGAAATATTAGAAGATAATGTTCTGTAGACGATGTATGTGGTCATCTACACTATTGGCCATTAATATTGCTACATCAAGAAGAAATGCAGATGATAAACGGGTATTTATTGGACAAATATATTTACTAGAACTGACATGTGATTACATGTTCACGCAATTTGGGTGCATAGATCCTGAGGAATCAGTCCCCCGAACAATCACCTCTGGCCGTAATAGCGGCCTTGATACGCCTGGGCATTGAGTCAAACAGAGCTTTGATGGCGTGTACAGGTACAGCTGCCCACGCAGCTTCAACACGTACCACAGTTCATCAAGAGTAGCGACTGGCGTGTTGTGACGAGCCAGTTGCAAGGACACCATTGACCAGACGTTTTCAGTTGGTGAGAGATCTGGAGAATGTGCTGGCCAGGGCAGCAGTCGAACACTTTCTGTATCCAGAACGGCCCGTACAGGACCTGCAACATGCGGTCGTGCATTATCCTGATGAAATGTAGGGTTTCGCAGAGTTCGAATGAAGGGTAGAGCCAGAGGTCGTAACACATCTGAAATGTAACGTCCACTGTTCAAACTGCCGTCAGTTTGGCTGGCATATATACCTGTATTAACACCAGATCTTTTGAACTACCCTTCAGTCGTGTCATCATTAGTCTTCCATCAATATACTGTACCGTCATTACCTTATTTTTCAACTTTTGCCTTATCAATATTTCTACTCCGTTTTCACTGCTCCTCATTTCTTCTGAGTAAAAGAGATTGTAATCTCCACTTTCTACCTCCCCATTCTCTCCCCATCTAATTTTACACAAACCGAGGGCTTCTAATCTGTTCCTTTTCATCTCCTGTTTTGCATTCTCTAGCTTTCCTGCTTGCAGTAGTGTCCTCACATTCCATGTTCCAATCCTTATCTTTCCTCCCTTCCCTGTCCCTTTCTCCCTTTCAAATACATCTACTCTCAAAGTGTTCCCCTCCCGGAGATCCGAATGAGGGGAAGTTTTAACTCCCGAATCTTTTACATGGAGGGACGTACCATGTACTGCTTGGGAGTGTAATGTGGTAGTTTCCCGTTACTTTCCACATAGGCAGTAGGATGCCCAGCCTAAAGTCGGCCACTCACCATGAGTCAGACGCTGTCTGTAGCCGCTCCTCTGGGGTTCAGTCGCTACTTGTACTCTTTTTGTACCCAAAGAGAAAAGGTACCTCTTCCGCCAGCTCCGCCGTACCGAAGTCCATCTTCTCCGCCTTCGCTGCCGTTGAGGTCTTCACCGTATCCCTGGCAAGGGGCTCTCACGAGGTACGAGTACTATCACCCGGGCCAGGTGAACCAAGGTTTTTTTAACGAGGTGTTACTTCTCCCCCTCCTCCTTTCTCAACCGGGCTTGGGACTGGCTCTGGCGGAGTTGATCTGATAACGAGTAGGCTAAATTTGTATTTTACTTGAGATCTATTTTAGCCTGATTCCTCCTCTAATTATTGCAACTATTTTTTTCACAATACCTGAGATGTAAGCAAGTGAACAACAGATCACAGGTAATACGTTTTTGACTGTTTCCTGGTTAACAATAAAAGCGCTGCGCTGGCCCTTGTCTAGTGGATGACACGGATGAGATTTCTCACGTTAACTACCAACTGCGGCTATGATAGAAACAGAACTGCAACTCTTGAACGCTGCCTGGCGCAAGGTACGAGAGGGATCCTCAGAAAGAACTGAAGAAGACTGAGTTGGCTCGGTATTGTCAGTATAAAAATTATTCTGAGGTTACTGTTTTAGTGTCGATATTGAGCAAGCAGTAAAGGAAACTAAGGAGAAATTTGAAAAGGTAAATAAAATTCAGAGATGAAATAAAAACTATGACTTTGTAATCATGTCAGAGACGTCAAAGGACTTGAAACATCATTTAAACTGAATACTTATGTGATTAACATAAACAAAACTAAAACAGTGGTAAATGTGTGTAACCAAATTCAGTCAGGTGATGCTAAGGGAATTAGATTAAGAAATAAGACGCTGAGAGTAGTAAATGAGTTTTGGTGTCTGGACAGCAAAACAGCTGACGATAAACGAAGTAGAAATGACATGAAATCCAGAGTGGAAATATCAAGGAAACCGTTTCTGAAACAAGCAGTATGTTAACATATATATTTAAGGGCAGTGGATACAGTACTATACAATAGCTTACTCGGCCACTGAAAAGATTATCAAGAAAATAACTGCACAAGGTTCAATCTGCGGACCAATTTTCTGGGACACTGCCATAGAACAGCCCCTAAGCAATCTAGACGAAGATGATAGGATAATGGTATAGTAGCTTACGCAGACGATTTGCTAGTAGTCATAACAGAAAACTCGAGAGCGCAACTCAAAGAAAGGCCACACAACTCTTTCTAAAAACAAGTGACTGTTGCAGCCACAACAAGGTCACGATGCGGCAACACGACAATGTGATGTTTAAAGCTTTCCCGGCGTACTGATTGTTCCATAAAAACACGGGAGAACTGCCGGATGTCAGTAACGTCCTGCCACGATATTTCGGCGTAGATTCTTCTGGCCATCTTCAGGTGAGTACCACAGTAGCAGTACTGGCGAGTACACGCCGAGTTCTGCTATTTAAAGCCATACTGAGGTTACATTGCGCATGCACTGTTCAGCGTGCGCGTTCATAAGAACTCCGTGCGCTGCGCCTCGCGCCCTCCAGGTCGATTTTCATCTTTATGAAGATAGCTACGTCGACTACGAAGTTTCTCTATAACAGGATTCGAAGCAGAGTTTAGCTGATAACAGCTGTCGCGACTGATGAGAGTCTCGTTTTCAGACAATCTTACACTACTAGCCATTAAAATTGCTACACCAAAAAGAAATGCAGATGATAAACGGGTATTCATTGGACAAATACACTCCTGGAAATGGAAAAACGAACACATTGACACCGGTGTGTCAGACCCACCATACTTGCTCCGGACACTGCGAGAGGGCTGTACAAGCAATGATCACACGCACGGCACAGCGGACACACCAGGAACCGCGGTGTTGGCCGTCGAATGGCGCTAGCTGCGCAGCATTTGTGCACCGCCGCCGTCAGTGTCAGCCAGTTTGCCGTGGCATACGGAGCTCCATCGCAGTCTTTAACACTGGTAGCATGCCGCGACAGCGTGCACGTGAACCGTATGTGCAGTTGACGGACTTTGAGCGAGGGCGTATAGTGGGCATGCGGGAGGCCGGGTGGACGTACCGCCGAATTGCTCAACACGTGGGGCGTGAGGTCTCCACAGTACATCGATGTTGTCGCCAGTGGTCGGCGGAAGGTGCACGTGCCCGTCGACCTGGGACCGGACCGCAGCGACGCACGGATGCACGCCAAGACCGTAGGATCCTACGCAGTGCCGTAGGGGACCGCACCGCCACTTCCCAGCAAATTAGGGACACTGTTGCTCCTGGGGTATCGGCGAGGACCATTCGCAACCGTCTCCATTAAGCTGGGCTACGGTCCCGCACACCGTTAGGCCGTCTTCCGCTCACGCCCCAACATCGTGCAGCCCGCCTCCAGTGGTGCCGCGACAGGCGTGAATGGAGGGACGAATGGAGACGTGTCGTCTTCAGCGATGAGAGTCGCTTCTGCCTTGGTGCCAATGATGGTCGTATGCGTGTTTGGCGCCGTGCAGGTGAGCGCCACAATCAGGACTGCATACGACCGAGGCACACAGGGCCAACACCCGGCATCATGGTGTGGGGAGCGATCTCCTACACTGGCCGTACACCACTGGTGATCGTCGAGGGGACACTGAATAGTGCACGGTACATCCAAACCGTCATCGAACCCATCGTTCTACCATTCCTAGACCGGCAAGGGAACTTGCTGTTCCAACAGGACAATGCACGTCCGCATGTATCCCGTGCCACCCAACGTGCTCTAGAAGGTGTAAGTCAACTACCCTGGCCAGCAAGATCTCCGGATCTGTCCCCCATTGAGCATGTTTGGGACTGGATGAAGCGTCGTCTCACGTGGTCTGCACGTCCAGCACGAACGCTGGTCCAACTGAGGCGCCAGGTGGAAATGGCATGGCAAGACGTTCCACAGGACTACATCCAGCATCTCTACGACGTCTCCATGGGAGAATAGCAGCCTGCATTGCTGCGAAAGGTGGATATACACTGTACTAGTGCCGACATTGTGCATGCTCTGTTGCCTGTGTCTATGTGCCTGTGGTTCTGTCAGTGTGATCATGTGATGTATCTGACCCCAGGAATGTGTCAATAAAGTTTCCCCTTCCTGGGACAATGAATTCACGGTGTTCTTATTTCAATTTCCAGGAGTGTATATTATACTAGAACTGACATGTGATATATTTTCACGCAGTTTGGGTGCATAGAGAAATCAGTGCCCAGAACAACCACCTCTGGCCATAATAACGGCCTTGATACGCCTGGGCATTGTGTCAAACAGAGCTTGGATGGCATGTACAGGTACAGCTGCCCATGCATCTTCAACGCGATACCACAGTGCATCAAGAGTAGGGACTGGTGTATTGTGTCGAGCCAATTGCTCGGCCACCATTGACCAGACGCTTTCAATTGGTGAGAGATCTGGAGATTGTGCTGGCCAGGGCAGCAGTCGAACATTTTCTGTATCCAGAAAGGCCCGTACAGGACCTGCAACATGCGGTCGTGCATTATCCTGATGAAATGTAGGGTTTCGCAGGGATCGAATGAAGGGTAGAGCCACGGGTCGTAACACATCTGAAATGTAACGTCCACTGTTCAAAGTGCCGTCAATGTGAACAAGAGGGGACCGAGACGTGTATCCAATGGCACCCCATACCATCACGCCCGATGATATGCTAGTATGGCGATGACGAATACACGCTTCCAATGTGAGTTCACCGCGATGTCGCCAAACACAGATGCGACCATCATGATGCGGTAAACAGAACCTGGATTCGTCCGAAAAAATGACGTTTTGCCATTCGTACACCCAGGTTCGTCGTTGAGTACACCATCGAAGGCGCTCCTGTCTGTGGTGCAGCGTCAACGGTAACCGCAACCATGGTCTCCGAGCTGATAGTCCATGCTGCTGCAAACGTCGTCGAACTGTTCGTGCAGAAGGTTGTTGTCTTGCAAACGTCCCCATCTGTTAACTCAGGGATCGAGACGTGGCTGCACGATCCGTTACAGCCATGCGGATAAGATGCCTGTCATCTCGACTGCTAGTGATACGAGGCCGTTGGGATCCAGCACGGCGTTCCGTATTACCCTCCTGAACCCACCGATTCCATATTCTGCTAACAGTCATTGGATCTAGACCAACGCGAGCAGCAATGTCGCGATACGATAAACCGCAATCGCGATAGGCTACAATCCGACCTTTATCAAAGTCGGAAACGTGATGGTACGCATTTCTCCTCCTTACACGAGGCATCACAACAACGTTTCACCAAGCAACGCCGGTCAACTACTGTTTGTGTATGAGAAATCGGTTGGAAACTTTCCTCATGTCAGCACGTTATACGTGTCGGCACCGGCGCCAACCTTGTGTGAATGCTCTGAAAAACCAATCATTTGCATATCACAGCATCTTCTTCCTGTCGGTAAAATTTCGCGTCTGTAGCACGTAATCTTCGTGTTGCAGCAATTTTAATGTCCAGTAGTGAATTTCCACAGATTCATTAATAATCGAGCTCCAAAAGTTTGATATATGAGCCAAAATTTTTGTGTTGTTGTAATTCATGGAGTGCTCTGTGGAAATAAAACGTTCGGCGATTGCGGACTTGATGGGTTGGTGAAGGCGAGTATACCGTTGGTGTTCCACAATGCGCTCCTGCACAGTTCGTGTTGTATGCTCTATATATGATTTGCCACATTCACACAGAATCTTGTAAACACCTGATTTACGCAGGCCCAGATCGTCTTTAACGGATCCCACCAGTGATGAAATTTTGGAAGAAAGATGACTCACACTTGATACTTTCTCAATATTCTGCCTATCTGTGAAGAAATATTCCTAATAAATGGTTGATAAGCAGCCGACCTGAAGGCCTCTTCCTTCTTCCGTCGTTTGTAGGTCTGTATCACTCTGTTCACTTGCCTAGTTGAAAAGCCATTCTTCAGAAATACTTTTTGCAGGTGTTCCAGTTCAACTTGAAGACTGTCGGCTTCAGAGATGGTATGGGCACCGTGGACTAAGGTTTTGAGAACGCCCATTGTTTGTGCTGGGTGGTGGCAACTAGTATCTTGCAGACAACGTATTTGCAGAAAAACTCCATCATTAGACTGAACAATACGAACGTACAGAGAAGTGTAACAAGATATCTAGGGATACACCACGACGAACGGTTGACATTCAACGACTTAGAACTGAAAAATGACAAGACTAATGCACTAAGTTGCTGCTCTAAACTCAGCTCACTACACACTGCTATTACGGACACTTTGATGTATCATACGGCCCTCTTTGAGTCTATTATGTGCTTCGCAGCAAGTGCCTGAACACGTCGACTGCCTCTCACGGCCCGTAAAACCGAGGTGATGGCATATATTTTAAAAGGGCCATCAGGTCTTCTCCTTTTTCCCAAACATACGGGAACGGTTGAGGCTGAGGTGCGTGCTCCTAGTCATTGTAAAAGTAGCGAGCGTCCTTCGCTCTGGCCCCTGAGACCCGACATCATAGGAGAAAGCCTCCCGCCATTGTTCGGGACTCCGTCCACAATTCCTAGAGACCGGATGTCCCCCACCACCACCACCATTCTGACTATTCGCTGCTATTGTGAATGGCTGTTCTGCTGACAGCCGAAAAGTTCCCAATGATCTCCTAAATGAAGTGTACAGAATTAAGAAGATATGCGTGCATCCCACTCCCAGTCATGTACATGCTAGTACATAGCATCTGATTATCCAATTTGCGTGACATTGTAACTTCGTAGCGAAATGACATTAGTTAGCAGGTAGGCACATTAAGGTTTATAGAAATGAAACGCTTGTTTAATGGGCCCCATTAAGTACATGAATGGGCCCTATTAAGTACATAGTAATAAGAATTAAAACAATTTTCTTGGTTATACAAAGTAAAGCATTAATTCTTTTGATCACTGTATTCAAATCTGCAATTGTGTCATATGTAAATTGCAAAAGACGCAAAAAGTAGAACACGTGAAATTTATAATATTGTACGTAAAAATTATATGTAATGTAATAAGACAACTGTACAAACACTAACGCACAACAAAAAGAAGAAGTATTCCTCGGGGAGACAGCCCTCGAGGTCACCCTTCCGAGGCTTCTCTCCTGCTTATGGCACGAGCAAATAGAGAAAGACAGTTATGTATATTTTAGAATATGCTAATTCAGATGAGACAGCCTCGAAGTACTTACCAGAGCCCTCCTACTTGAAACAGCCACGTAGGGGACCACTTTTTGTATCTAAATCTTTGCAATCCTCTATTAGTTTCTTCTTAATAACATAATGCAATTGGGTTTCCTTTACCAACATTTATTTAAGGTATCATATTTTTTTTCTAATTAACAATGCCATTGTGTAAAAGAGAGGGTACATAACAGCATGACAACGAGACAAGCTGCAGAAAAATATGAAGAGGTTATCTCAGCAGATTTGTTACTAGTTTTTAGTAACAAACGACACACCATAGTTACCACAGCGATTGGTGATTCTACGATGGTAATAAATAAATTAATAAACTTAAGGGCTTGGAAATAGTTTCCGAAGGTATTTGCTGGGCGTGTAGGGCTGTACAGACAGCGCAGAGGAGGAAAGAATAGGAATTTTTGCAGTGTGGTGCAACAGTAGAATCTTGGCGACTGGATGTCTAGATCAGATAATTAATGAAGAGATACTGACACAATTTAGGGAAAAAGCAAATTTATTGAAAGAAGGAGTCAGTTGATAGGGCACATCCTGAGGCGTCGAGGAACCGTCAGTTTGGCGATGGAGGGAAGTGTGGGGGTAAAAACTGTAGAGAGAGAGAGAGAGAGGGAGAAAGAGAGACAGAGAGAGGGAGATAGAGAGAGCAAGGCTCGAATACCCTATACAATTTCAGATGGAAGTTGACTAAGATGATGAACGTGGACAGCCACATCAAATCAGTGTATGGACTGAAGATTACAGAAACAACACGTGTCCCCATCCAGACTGCGAACAGAGGGCATCCGAAAGCATCTTGGTAGGATCTTGAGATCGGCCTGTGGACGAACCCCTGGAATCCGGCAGTGAGCAGAGCGTCCACAAGTCGCGGCGCTGACTGACACTGGCGGGGCATTCCTCCAGAGGACACGGGCTGTTCTGAGGGGGCCGCCGCGCGGCGCGGTCCCTGGTATGCATCCTTGCCAGGCCGGCAGCCTTATTGTCTTGTTATTCGGCAGCGCCGCCCGCTTATCGGCGCCACGGAGGGCCCGGCACACGCGATGAATCTTGTTCGGCGCGCAGCTGTGGAGGAGTTACGTATCTGGACATTCTCGATACCATCTACCCGTGTCTTTCTGATTAATTAATGCGGGCTGCGTTTTCAGTCGAGTCACGTCTGTACCGGGCGCACTGGCCGGGAATCGACCTTCCGGTGACTACGAATGTAGCAAGTGAGCAAAACGCAGTCCTCTCTTTGTGTAGTCGAATTTCTACCCTTCCGTTTTCCACTGTACAGAGAGCAGCAAAGAGGTACGATAAAAGTTTAAGGACACATTCGCCCCAAACAGCACATTATGTGGACATGAATACAGAAAAGTTTTATTTCCATACCAGCGGAGTTGTCCGGGTATGTATTTATTCCATCTTCTATTCGTTCATTTCCTCCTTCCTGCTATCTCTTCCTAGCCCCGCCCCACCCTCATTGTCCAAGTTCTCCCCTCCCCCCTCTCTCCCTCTCCGTCCACCTCGCCAACCCCTACTCTTTGTCCATCTCCCCCACCCCCTCCCTTTGTCCATTTGCTCCCCTCACTTATTTCAGTCCACCCCCTCATCGCCCTAGTCTGTCCATTTCGTCCTCTTCCCTTTCTGGTCCCCCCTCCTCCTCCACCGCCTCCTCCTCCTCCTGTCCAGCTC
The DNA here is from genome assembly GCF_023864275.1 of Schistocerca cancellata. NCBI lineage: Eukaryota > Metazoa > Arthropoda > Insecta > Orthoptera > Acrididae > Schistocerca > Schistocerca cancellata. The sequence goes on from NC_064630.1 coordinate 206,092,779, forward strand.
CTCTCCGACCCTATCTTTGTGGGGTCCTGCCCACTCGTCTCGTACAGGGAGCCTAAAGGATGCTATACAACTATTCAAGCAAATAACATTAACAGTTTTTACTACAAATAAGAAGATTGACAATACATAACATTCAATTTACAACGGTCTCGCGAGAGATGGGCGACGTGCAACATAAAACAGAGTTCATAGAATGAAGGCTTTCACGGCAGGTGTTGTCATCACTTAACACTTGCGGGCTGAGATGCCGTGGTCCATACATAAAACTCCCCCCTGACGTTTCGCCTTTGACTCCGGAAGGCATCCTCCGAGGAAAAGCAGCGAACTGCAACGAGAGCGCGAGTATGCTCCATATATATAAGCCATCCAGAGGGCGCCGCTGTCAATTACGTGACGTCGACTGTGCTATACTCTCTGATACTGCCAACTTTCTCAATTGAAATTAATCGATTGCCACTCTGTTGCTGCAATGTTGACATCCATATCTTATCCAGCTTAATGCCCTTATCTTCTTTATTAAAATTATTGCAGTGTTTGGCAATCTCAATAGCCTCTCTGTACATTACAAATGTAATGTTTTTTATGAACAGATTGACGGGGTGGCTATGGGAAGTCCTTTTAGTGCAGTTGTGGCTAACTTGTTCATGGAGAACTTTTAACAACGGGCGCTGCAAACAGCTAGAAAAAGACCAGCCAGATGATATCGTTATGTAGACGATACATTTGTTATATGGACCCATGGAAAGAGGAACTGGATGCCTTCCTGTTACGTCTGAATAGTATTAGTCCAAGAATTCAATTCACTATGGAAAAGGAAATCGATGGTCACCTGAACTTCTTAGATGTGACTGTAATCAAACGAGAGGACGGATCATTGGGTCATAAGGTTTTCAGAAAAGACACACACACTGGTCGTTATCTGCAGAAAGATTCTAACCAGGACCCAAGACATAAAAGAGGGGCGACTAAAACATTAATAGACAGGGTGCACAAAATATGTGAACCAGCTCACTTAGATGATGAGATTGAACACCTTTGAGCGACCTTCAAGAAGAATGGGTATTCCAACAGAGAGACAGATCGTGCACTACGCCCTAGACTGACAATCAGGACGGACGAGGATCGACACCAACCCAAGGGGAAAGTGTTCTTACCATTTATTAGTAAGGTTACTGATAGCATTGGAAAAATTTTAAGCAAGTACGATGTGGAAACTGTTTTCAGACCCACCACGAAAATAAAAGAATGTTTAAGATCCGCAAAACATAAACGACATCCTCTAGATACACCAGGTGTCTATAAAATTCCGTGCAGTTGTGGAAAAGTCTATATAAGTGCAACAAAAAGAAGCGTCAACACCCGTCTGGGTGAACATAAAAGGAACTGCCACCTCGCACATATTGATAAATCGGCTGTAGCGGATCATGTGTTTCAGGAAGGTGATCATGAAATAAAGTTTAGTGAGGCGACCGTCATAGCAAAGACGTCGCATTATTATGCGCGAATGTACAGAGAGGCTATTGAGATTGCCAAACACTGCAATAATTTTAATAGAAAAGATGAAGGCATTAAGCTGGATAAGATATGGATGTCAACATTGCATCAACAGTGACAATAGATTAATTTCAATTGAGAAAGATGGCAATATCAGAGATTATAGCACAGCCGATGTCACGTGATTGAGAGTGGCGCCCTCTGGTGGCTTATACATACGGCGCTCACTCGCGCTCTCGTTGCAGTTTGCCACTTGTCCTCGGAGGATGCCTCCCGCAGTCGAAGGCGAAACGTCAGTGGGAGAGTTTTATGTATGGACCACGGCATCTCAGCCCGGAAGTGTTAAGTGATAATAAATCAGAGTCTTTTGCTACATACAATGTTCATGCGAGTTTGACACACAGTTTGTGGTTCACTAATAACTGCTGTCGTGGCGTACTCTGCTAGGCTTGTCCGTATACTGTCCTGATACTGAGCCGACACTGAGCTTCCGAGGCTGGAAGAAGCGGCGCTTACGTTCTCCTCTTGTAGAGGCCGCTGCTGTTGTTGTGCAGTCCTAAACAGCGCTCCATTGGCCAACGTCGTTTCATCGCCTTATCTTCTCTTGCGTTCTTTATCTCCTTTCCGGCGCCTGTGGTTACGCCAGAACCCTATCTGTGTCCATCTCCTCCTTACCCGCCTCTGTCTGTCCATCTTCTCGTCCGTTCTTCCCCCACGCTATCACCCCAAGCTCAACAGGAAGTTTCTGGTTCTTAACCACACTGTCTTTCTTTGCAAACGATAAGTCAGGCATGTACCAAGTTTGGTTCAAATCTATCTAGTGATTTTGGAGGGGCCTTTTTTCCATGGCTTTGCCGGTGTAAACATATATCACACTTGTTTCATACATATTTAACACATTTCACCTGCATCTCTAGCAATTTCGCCGAACAGTTTCGTTTTCATGGAGTGCACTGTTTATGACGTCATATCTTATGAACTACGTGTCGTACAACGATACACTTTTGGAAGTCGATTCAGTGGTATGTGTGAATACTGCCTGCAAAATGTGTTCAAATACAATTAGTAGTAAAGAGGTAATAAATTAGAAGATCATGCCTGATACGTCAGTTTAACTGCATGAACAGCAAAAATGTGGTAAGTGATAAACTTTTCTCCTTCTATCATTTTGTGGGGAGGGGGCAGGAGGGAAGTGGTGTTATCAAGAAAAATTTTCCCAAAGGTCTAAAATTAAGTGTAAAGTTGGCTGCAAGTCTCAAAGTGCTCTCCTTCTCAAACACTGGATGAATAAAATCTGGCTGTTTGCGCGTCGTGAACTGTGCTCCTTTTTCATCTTTACCCCCACACGTTTGATAGATATGTGTTTCTTATCCATACAGTGGTTTTTCCAGATTATAAGTGATATGTCTACCACGTTTGCTTGAAATCGATCGAGTAGTTTATGAGGAGAACACACAGACATACATCCACTTTTATAATGCTTATGGATTAGCACTCATTATCTATAACTCTTAGTACTATATTTGTCATAGAAAAGACAGGTACACTAACGGAAGTGGTCAATCTTATACTATCAACCCCCAGTGCGGTATTTAACAGTCTGCATGCTGATGTAGAACACATCACAGGTGTTTTTGTTCGGAACAAATGTCAGTCATCGACAACGGTATGAGGCATGACCATGCAGGCAAGAGTACACTCTTTTATTAGCTGCGGCATGAAAGCAGACATCTTCCGAATGTCGTATTGAGGAATTTTACGCAATGTCTGAAACGCATGCTGCGATAGTACATGAACATTGCTGGCTGTAGGGTCGTATGAAAGAGAGTGGTAGAGTTGTGTGAAAGTACATTTCTTACCATCAAATCCAGAGACGCATCAGTTTCCTGGGCAGGCCAATCTAGGATCCGTGTAGCCATCATGGCGTATGTGGTGTGAAATGGAGTGTGAGGACTTGCACTATCTTGTCGGAATACGCCACCTGATAGCGTGATTATAAAGAGCATGAAATTAGGGTAAACCATTTTTCCCAGATACTGGCAAGGATCCAGCCTCACTTCAACAAATATCAAGTAAGCCCTGTTGTGATTTCCAGTAGCTTCCCATAACTTGACTGTAGTAGTTCGAAACGTATAGGCCTAAAGAATTGCTGGTGCCTGTTACCTTTCACATGTTCGTATATGGGCATGTTGGCGTTCACCTGGCCGCCACAAACAGAAGCGAGAATTACCGACACTCGGCATGACGGTTGAACACTGGCACCATCAAAACATTTGTTGTCTGCGATATAGCTTCATTTTTAAACGACAGACGGCAGCGCGAGAACTCAACACAGCTTCCGGTAATCTGTTCCGGACGATCTGTGACGACTATTTGTCTGTATCCTCTTTTTCCATTTATTCGTCAGAGCTAGAGGACTTATCTTAGAAGATTAGGTTACAGAAAGGCAACAAACGTTTATAGCATTTGTAGACTTAGATAAAGCTTCTTCCAATGCTGTCTGGGTCACACTCCTTGGAATCCTCAAGGCAGAGGGGTAAAATACAGAAAGCGAAAGGTTATATCCAACTTTTACAAAAACCAGACGGCAGTTATAAAGTCGAAGGTTACTAAAGGGAAGCAGTGGTTGAGAAGTAAATGAATCAGGTCTGTAGCCTATACTCGGTGTTATTTAGTCTGTACATCGAACAAGCGGTATAAGAAACCAACGAAAAATTTTGACTTGGAATTAAAGTTCAGAGATAAGATAAAAAGTGTAACATCGAAGAGCAGGTGAACGGAATTGACCTATATGTCTTGAAAGCCAGGTGAACATGAACAAAAGAAAAACAATGGTTATATAACGAAGTCGAATCAGGTCAGGCGATGCTGGGGAATCAGACTACGAAATTAACCACTAAAAGTAGCAGATGAATTTTATTATTTGGGCAGTGAAATTACTGATTATGACCTAATTAGAGACGATGTAAAATCTAGACTGGCAAAAAAAGCGTTTCTAAAGAAGAGAAATTTAACATCGAATATGTATCAGGAAGTCTTTTCTGAGGATATTTGTCAGGAGAGTAGCTTGTATGAAAGCAAAATGTGGACGATAAACGGTTCAGACGGGAAGAGAATAGATTTTGAAATGTGGTGCAATAGAAGAATGCTGAAGATTAGTTGGGTATATCAGATAACTAATGTGGAAGTACTGAGCAGACTTGGAGAGAAAAGAAATTTGTGGCGTAACTCGAGTAAAAAAACTGATTAGTTGATGGGACACATTCTGCGAAGTCAAGGAGTTACCAGTTTAGTATTGGAAGAAAGCGAGGTGCTGAGTAAATATTATAGAGGGTGACCAAGAGGCCAACACAGTAAGCAGGTTCAAATGAATGTAGTTTAATGTAGATTTTCAGGGATGAAGAGCCTTGCAGAGGACAGAGTAACGTGGAGAGCAGCATCTGATCTATTTTCGGACTAAAGAGCAAAACAACAAATAACAGTGGAACAGTCTGGATAGATACATGGCTTGTGGCAAACAAGCCCATTTCCTGAGTCAAGATTCCAGATGCTCCTGCTTGATCCTGCCACTGTTGGATTCCGTCACATGCAGGTAGACGGAGCCCTGCGTGAAATACGAGCCCTGCAACGAACTTGTGACGTAACGCTATTTGTCTTATCCAATAAACATCGCGAAGCCACCGCTATGTCTGGGGCCAGGCGAAAAGTCAGTATATCAATGAAAAGATACCCACTGAAAAACTTAAGTTGTAATACGTTATCGACACCTGAGACGGTCGGTTCACACTCCTAAGACCTGTAGTTCACGAACTGTGACGCACGCCATAGGGACCGTTTATCACATTGACCCTAACGGTAGACGTATTTTTGCACAAGCAAAGGACATTCAAAGGCGATTTATGGATGAATACGCTGCATGATATTTCCCTGTATATAATGCAGATGACGTTACTCCTATGTACTTTGCGCGATTGCACTGAAACGCTCTTAATCTGCTTGTAGTGCAGTTCATGTCAATTTGACGTTCGTTCCATGCTGCGGTGATGGTGATGCAGTTTTAATTGCCAGCAGTGTATGAGAAGTTATGGAATGTGAGTACCAACATGAAAATAAACCTTGTATGGCCCCATGTTCCTACATCATATTTTCTTCTTTGTATGATGGTGGTGTCCTGAAACCGTGGCCATGCCTTTTTGTCACACACGTTATACATCGCTCTCAGTAGCCCACGTTGTCACTCCTCTCCCCTGTGGTCTAGGGGTAGCGTCTTTGAGTCATAATCAAAACGTCTTCGGTCCCGGGTTGAAACCCGCCACTGTTTAAATTCTGATTAGTAATCAGTAAGATTTCCAGTATCAGAAGTCACCCCTCAGTATGCCAACGGCCTTGTCAAACAGGATGGAGGAGCGGACAAATGTTAAGGGCACTCTCTTGTCCTTGGGGTGGAAAACTGCCCCTAAAGGCGGAGGAATCAACAATGATAGACGGCATGAGGATACAGAAGGCAATGGAAACCACTGGATTAAAGACACGTAACGTGAATCCACAGGACATGTGGCCTTTGATTGAAGAAGTGTCATGATGATCTCTCCATTGGCAAAAGATTCTGGAATAGTCCCCCATTCGGATCTCTGGGAGGGGACTGTCAAGGGGGAGGTTACCGTGAGAAAGAGATTGAATAATCAACGAAATAATGAAGTTCTACGAGTCTGGGTGTGGAATGTCAGAAGCTTGAACGTGGTAGGGAAACTAGAAAATGTGAAAAGGGAAATGCAGAGTCTCAATCTAGATAAAGTAGGGATCAGTGAAGTGAATTGGAAAGAAGACAAGGATTTCTGGTCAGATGAGTATAGAGTAATATCAACAGCAGCAGAAAATGTTATAACGGAAATGGAATTCGTTATGAATAGGAAGGTAGGTCAGAGAGTGTGTTACTGTGAACAGTTCAGCGATAGGGTTTTTCTTATCAGAATCGACAGCAAACCAAGTCCTACAACGATAGTCCAGGTATACATGCCGACGTCGCAAGCTGAAGATGAAGAGATAGAGAAAGTATATGAGGGTACTGTAAGTGTAATACAGCATGTAAAGAGATATGAAAATCTAATAGTCATGGGAGACTGCAATGCAGTTGTAGGGGAAGGAGCAGAAGAAAAGTTTACAGGAGCATATGAGCTTGGGAAAAGGAATCAGAGAAGAGAAATACTAATTGAGTTCTGTAACAAGTTTCAGCTAGTAATAGCGAATACCCTGTTCAAGAATCACAAGAGGAGGAGGTATACTTGGAAAAGGCCGTGTGATAGGGGAAGATTTCAATTAGATTACATCGTGGTCAGACAGAGATTCCGAAATCAGATACTGGATTGTAAGGTGTACCCAGGAGCAGACATAGACAGATCACAATATAGTAGCGATGAAGAGTAGGCTGCAGTTTAAGACATTAGTCAGGAAGAATCAATATGCAAAGAAGTGGGATACGAAAGTACTAAGGAATGACGATATACGGTTGAAGTTCTCTAAGGCTATAGATATAGCACTAAGGAATAGTTCAGTAGGCAGTACAGTTAAGAGGAATAGACATCCCTAAAAGGGGCCATCACAGAAGAAATACAAGTCTCTGAGGAAATAAAGAAATAGGAAGTGCAGGAAGGAAGCTAAGATGAAATGGTTGCTGGAAGACACAGAAAAAGAAATGATTGTTGGAAGGACAGACTCAGCATACAGGAAATTCAAATCAGCGTTCGATGACATTAAAGGCAAGGGTGATAACATTAAGACGGGAATTCTACTGTTAAATGCAGAGGAGAGAGCGGATAGGTGGAAAGAATACATTGAAAGCCTCTATGCGGGGGAAGATTAGTCTGATGTGATAGAAGAAGAAACAGGATTCGATTTAGAAGAGATAGGGGATTCAGTACTAGAATCAGAATTTAACAGAGCTTTGGACTACTTAAGATCAAATAAAGCAGTAGGGATGGACAACATTCCATCAGAATTTCTAAAATCATTGGGGGAAGTGGCAACAAAATGACTATTTACTTTGGAATGTGGAATGTATGACTCTGGTGACATATCATCTGACTTTCGGAAAAGCATCTTCCACACGATTCCGAAAACGGAAAAAACTTACAAGTGCGAGAATTACCACACAATCAGCTTAACAGCTCATACATCCTAGTTGCTGACAAGAATAATATACAGAAGAATGGAAAAGAAAATTGAGGATGCGATAGATGACGATCAGTTTGGCTTTAGGAAAGGTATAGGGACGAGAGAGGCAATTCTGACGTTGTGGTTAATAATGAAAGCAAAACTAAAGAAAAATGAAGACATGTTCATAGGATTTGATGACCTGGAAAATGCGTTCGACAATGTAAAATGGTGCAAGATGTTCGAAGTTCTGGGAAAAGTAGGGGTAAGCTATAGGGAGAGATGGGTCATATACGATATGTACAATAGCCAGAGGGAATAATAAGAGTAGACGACCAAGAACGAAGTGCTCGTGTTAAAAAGGGTGTAAGACAAGGATATAGCCTTTCGCCCCTACTGTTCAATCTGTACATTGACGAAGCAATGAAGGAAATAAACGAAAGGTTCAGGAGTGGAATTAAAATTCAAGGTGAAAGGATATCAATGATACGATTCGCTGATGAGATTGATATCCTGAGTGAAAGTGAAGAGGAATTACATGATCTTCTGAACGGAATGAACAGTCTAATGGGTACAGAGTATGGATTGAGAGTAAGTCGAAGAAAGACGAAGGTAATGAGAAGTAGTAGAAATGAGAACAGCGAGAAACTTAACATCAGGATTGGTGGTCACGAAGTAGAAGAAGTTAAGGAATTCTGTTACCTAGGCAGTAAAATAACCAATGACGGACGGAGCAAGAAGGACATCAAAAGCAGACTGGCAATGGCAGAAAGGGCATTCTTGGCCAAGAGAAGTCTACTAATATCAAACATCAACCTTAATTTGAGAAAGAAATTTCTAAGAATGTACGCCTGGAGTACAGCATTGTATGGTAGTGAAACGTGGACTGTGGGAAAACCGGAACAGAACAGAATCGAAGCATTTGAGATGTGGTGCTATAGACGAATGTTGAAAATTAGGTGTACTGATAAGTTAAGGAATGAGGCGGTTCTGCTCAAAATCGGTGAGGAAAGGAATATGTGGAAAACACTGACAAGGAGAAGGGACAGGATGATAGGACATTTGTTAAGACATGAGGAAATGACTTCATGGTACTAGAGGGAACTGTAGAGGGCAAAAACTGCAGAGAAAGACAGAGATTGAAATACATCCAGCAAATAATTGAGGACGTAGGCTGCAAGTGCTACTCTGAGACGAAGAGGTAAGCACATTAGAGAAATTCGTGGCGGTCCGTATCAAACCAGTGAGAAGACTGATGACCGAAAAAATAAGGTGATCAGCGACGTATCTGGTAGTCTCACTGTCGTGTAGTGCATCCGGAACAAAATTAATGATGATGGATTCTAACGAAGCTACGGAGTGGCTGTGTTATTACGAGGGATATTTTTGATATTTGTTTCAGTACTACTGGGAACCACACTGGAGACGTTAATGTAAGTTCTTAAATTTATCGAATATGTGATGCACCCAAAATGAAAAGATCCTGATAACTAACGTAAATGAAGAACTCGTATTTGGCGTATCAGTGGTTTACTGATACATGTAAAACTATTTTCAGTCACTGTGTATGAAAGGCACAACATCGAAAACAGTACATGTGTCCCATTCGACCTGACATCTCCAGCTTCCCTTTAAAAGTATTACACTGTTGCAGAATATTTCGTTGTGACATATGTGTGAAGAAAAATGCCCGCCTCTGGAGAGGTTGTTTGTTCTATCTTACATCGGCACCCATCTAGCTGTGCCGTGTTTCCTTGCCGACCCCTTTTTGGATCTACAGCGATGGTTGGTTACACTTTTTAAAGCAATGCAGTACTGATTCTGCGTAGGAAGATTTCGAAAAGTTCTCAACAGTTTTCAGGAGCGATGTGGCAGTAGATGTCTGTACACAGGTCACGCAGTTCACGTAAATTTCGGGAAGGCTGTTTTGGAGCACGGGACTGGCGCTCTATAGCATCCTTGATATGTTGGTTAACAGGTGAATTAGGTGACCAAGACATCAATGTGAGTTCACTATTACAGTCCTCAAACCACTAAAAGCCAAAGCTCCGTTTGCAGGCAATGTCTGGCAATTAGGTGCCAAACGTCCTTCGTGTCATCCTCTGTTAATGTCGTCATTCACGTGTGGAATGGAGGGGCATGTGTCAGCGCGTTGCTGTCTCGGACCTTGGAGCCGCTGCTTCCGTCTCAAGTAGCTCGTCAGTTGGTATCATGAGGTTGTGCCCCAATCCAGTCCTCCCACGACGGAAAAACCCAGTCCTCCCGGTAAGGAATCGAACCAGGGTTGTTCGCCTAGCAGCCACACAAGATGACCACTCAGCTACGCACGGGTAAAACTGTATCACTATTCTGGATTGTGATGCGGACAGGTACTGGTATTTGCCATTGACGGCTGAGAAGATATAAACCATGAAAGGATGTAGGTGGTTCGTAATAATGTCATAGTGCCTTCAGTTGTTACAACAGGTCCTATGTAAGGGCAGATGAATGTCCCCAGAGTCTTGGCGAGCTGCGTGTTTCGACCGGCCGTTCGCTTGTGTGAGAGCGTACTCGGACACGACTATCGACTTGGTGTAACAAGAAACGATATTAATCGGAAAAGATTAAATGTTTGTACTGATCCACCGTCCAGTCTCAACGATCTCGTGCCAGGTGCGGTCATAACTGACGATGCGACGATGCGTTACCAACACGTCTGCTGCTGAGCTAGATGTTTAACAAAGTGCGTCGAACGATGTGCTCTGGAAGCTTTGTGCCAGCACCAGCATGTATCGGTCGTCAGAGATGCCGCAGATCGCTACCTACTCTACGTTACAGGATGGGCAAGGCTGTGATGAAGCTTTGACGTCCAACTCTTTGTCGCCATTTCGTAGTGTCACCAGAACAATGGCACTAAATATTCCAGTTGATTCTGGCTCAGCACCACGAGTGTCTGTAATGTTGTCTGTAACATGGTGTCAGTTGTAAACGGAATGGCAACTTAAGGTGTCAACATCGCTAAACCACGGTTGATAGCGTCATTCAGCTTTAATCCCTTGTAACTTCTTCGGTAAAATTTTGGTTCACCACGTAGATCCACACGTAAGAAAGTGGTGTCTCTGTTGTTTGGGTAGCTAGAGCTATTTCACCGAGCTGAAGACAGAAAGCGTTTTAGCTTTGTTTGCTTTAGAACCATGCCATATAGAGGCTCTCAGCGATACGTGCTGCCTTTTACCCCTACTAATTCACTTTTGGTGGAATTCTTGTCGAACTGTATGAAAACAAGACAATGTGGCGAGAATACAGCTCATTTTATTAAACGGGTACATTTGTTTCCACATTTAAATCGCCCTCCCTAGCATACTTTTTCTGGTCTTGTTTTCTACACACAGCAATTTTTTCCTTTTAGTATTCGAAGGTTTGTGAAAGGAAAGATAAGCTGCTAGCTTACAAGGAAAGAATACAATCAATGGCGCACAGATTTCGCTCGTGTTACGCACGATTGAAGTTCGCGCATACATGTAACCAATGTTCCAGTAGTAGCGACTAGAAATGTGCCCATACAGCGTTCCAGTCTCGTCATTTTTTCTAATCATCCACCAAGCAGTTGTGTCACTACAACAAAACATATTTGTTTGGAAAGGAATTACTACAACAACAACAACAATAATAATAATAATAATAGTGTTATATTCATGGCAAGGTATAATCGTGAAATGTTTATTTTTACAGCCAATTAAAGTTTTCCTAAAGTGATTGGAGATTCATTTTACATTGTTGAAGAGCCGGAGAGAAATGTCATCTCGCAAGACTGCATTACGCTTCACACTCTGGTACAGCATAAGTTGTCAGACCTGGTATGTGTTCGGGGTGTTCAAAAAGTCTCTCCGCAGTACCGTATGATTGTTAGCCGCGGGTGCCGTATGCCACAGTGAATATACCGAAATGAAACTCAGTGAAATATAAGTTATTAATTTATTGAATATTCATTTTTACTTAAAATTTTTCACATTAAATTTTGAAAGTGTACCCTCTGTTGTTGAATACACGATTCAATTCGTCTAATCATATTTCCAAACACAAACTGTAACATTTCTTCTGTAACAGAAGCAGTGAAAGTGAATACTGCAGTTTTCAAGTCATCGATGGATTTTGGACGGTTTTTATGGACAGTTGCTTTCGCTGCAACCCAGAAGAAAAAGTCAGGTGGTGTTAGGTCAGGCGATTATGGAGGTCAAAGTCCCTGTGAAATTAAGCGATCACCAAAAACATCAGCAAGCAGTGACATTGAAACGCGAGCTGTATGCGCTGTTGCACCATCTTGTTGAAAATAACCGTTCAGTATTTCATTTAACACAAGTTCCCCTATGAATGCATACAGAATATCACTGCAGTATCGTTGTGCGTTTATTGTTTCTTTGAAAAATATGGAGCCACAATACGACGTCTAAAAATTGCAATCCAAATTCCTATTTTCACAGAATGAAGTGGTTCCCCAAGAATACACAATGGATTTGCAGTGCTCCACATATGAGAATTTGGCGAGTTCATGTACCCGGATAAATGAAACCACCCTTCATCAGTGAAGAACGTTTCGTTAAGAATATCCCTTCCATTTTGTTGAACGAAGTTTTTGAACCATTGAAAATAATGCAGTCTCTTGCCATGATCAGTATCTTTCAGTTCTTGCACGATTGTCACTTTGTATGGGAAAAGTTCTAATTTTTTCGTTACAGCTCTGTAGGTCGTTCCGACACTAACATCGATTTCCTGGGCGAGTTTTCTTACTCACTTCTTCGGACTTATGGATATTCTATCGGAAATATCGAGTAGTCTATCCTCAGACAAAACGCCTCTATTATTACAGGTAACTCTAAAATATTTCTGTTTACTGATGACGCTAGCTTGGCAGTAAAGGATGTTGTGTGCAACATTGGCTCGGTTCCAAATAGTGCAGTACATGACCTCAGTTCATGGCTTGTAGAAAATAAACTAACGTTACATCACAGTAAGATTCAGTTTTTACAGTTTCTAACACACAATTCAACAAAACCTGATGTTTTAATTTCACAGAACGGACATATGATTAGTGAAACTGAATATTTGAAATTTCTAGGTGTTCAGATAGATAGTAAGCTGTCGTGGAAAGCCCACGTGCAGGATCTTGTTCAAAGACTTAATACTGCCATTTTTACTATTCCAACGGTATCAGAAGTGAGTTATACTTCGACACGAAAATTAATCTACTTTGCTTATTTTCATTTGCTTATGTCGTATGGTATTACATTTTGGGGTGACTCTTCCCATTCTACAAGGATATTTTTGGCTCAGAAACGGGTGGTTCGGGCAATAAGTGGTGTGAGTTCACGAACCTCTCGTCGACCTCTGTTCACGAGTCTGGGTATTTTGACATTGGCCTCTCAATATGTGTATTCCTTATTGTCGTTTCTTGTTACAAATATTAGTTTATTCCCAAGAATAAGTAGCTTTCACTCGGTTAATACTCGGCAGAAATCAAACCTGCATTTGGACTTCCTTATCTCTTGTGCAAAAAGGTGTGCAGTATACTGCTGCACCCATTTTCAATAAGCTGCCACTCGAATTCAAAAATCTTAGCAGTAATTCCAAGCGCTTTCAAATCGTAACTCATGGGTCACTCCTTCCATTCTGTCAAGGAGTTCCTTGAAAATTAAGCTGATTATTATTGCATTGCTGATAGCGTTCACTTAATCTTACGGAGTGACTTTTTTCAGGTTCATAAACATTTATTTTTATCTGTTATTACTTTTATGTTGTAATTTCATGTACTGACAAATTCCATGACCTTGGAGATTCGCTCCTCAATTTGGTCCAACGGAACTTGACGTGTAAATAATAATAATAATAATAATAAACAACGCTAGGACGACCACTTCTGCGTGCATCTGTCACTGACCCTAGTTCGAAATTTGTTAACCAAATCTCACACAGTATCGTGACGTGGGAGTGTTGTTTCCGAACTGAAACTGCGTATTTACCGCCAGCTTTAAACACTTGTTCGACCAAAAACACACGTTCTTCAACGGTTAGCATTTTAACAGTGATAAAAACGAATGAAACGAACAAAGGAACTAAACTTAAACGTTCACGTCAACACGTAACGATACACACCAACGATACTACTGACGCTGGCTGAGATAAATGGAACAGTGGAATGTTGGGAGAGTCCACTTGAAGGGAAGTAACCCAGGCAGGCAAACAATCATACAGCACGCGCGGCTAACAATCATACGACACTGCGGAGAGGCTATTTGAACACCCCGTATGTTGAGATACTCTTAGTTTGGCTCAAAAAGATATGTGAATGACTTTAAAAATCAATATGACCGTCAGTGGCATACGTAAAATGAGACTAGTTCAACGCTGGGCTTTCTCAAACTGTCGTGATGGATCCCCCCATCCACCCCCCTCCCTTCCATCCCGCCCCCCTGCGATACCTCGCCACATCTTTGCTAGTATGAATATTATTATTTTATTATTATTTAACCTGATCAGATTAGGGCCATCAGGCCCTCTCTTGCATCGGACCAGTGTTCCATACATGCAGCATTTCACACGTCAGAGTTACATCATGACAACAGTTTAAATAAGAAAATTAGATTACTCTAGTGACAATAGGAATAAAGAGTAATGACTAAGACCTAATAAAGTAAATACTGGCAGTATTTTTACAAGAGGTGCTATACACATTTTATTATGATGGTAAAGTGTGTTTCTGTCATGTTGTTCCGACATAAGCGTCAAGGACGAGGAGAGATATGAGGGACAGTGTACATTTATAAGGCAGTAGATGAGACAGAGTGTATGGAAATCTCTGCGTTTGTCTGCACGCAGCCAGGACAATTTTGCATATGCTGGTGAAATGTGATCAAAAAGTCGAACGTCACATATATATCGGTCGCAGGCATTCATGATCAGTTCCAGACGTCGCGAATTTACCTGAGAGAGGCCTTGTAGGATAATATCGCTGTAGTCACTGATTGGGAGTATAAGCGGCAGTTACGTGCTGTACAATTTAGATTTTCATCTATTATTACTCCCAAACTCTTTGCTGAGGGAGAGAAGTTATTATTTGTTCCATTTAGGATAAGAGATGGTACGGATTCCCGATGTTTTGGGCTAATGAGCTTAGAGTGACCAACAAGTACCGCTTGGGTTTTAGATGGGTTTAGTTTTAGTCCTATGTCCTGTGCATTTTGATAGCGCATCGAGGTCAGTATTGAAATTTTCAATAGCTTTCTTAAGATTGCTTGGTTTCGCACTTAGATACAACTGAAGGTCATCAGCATATATATGATATTTGCAATAGGCCGCAACCGATGGCACATCATTGAGAGAAGAGTATAGGACCTAATACTGAGCCTTGGGGAACGCCTGACGCTACCTGCCGCCGTTGTGATTTTATATTCGCGGACATGACGCGTTGCTGACGAGACGTTATGTATGAGCGAAATCATTGCACTGCACTTGGTGAGAAATTTAGACCGCTAGGTTTGGCTAGTAAGATGTCGAAGTCGACAGTATAAAATGCTTTGCTGAAATCTAAGAAGCAAATGATAGTCACTTCTTGTCTGTCCATGGCAAGTTTCAGGTCATCTGTCACCTTTATCAGTGCGAACGTTGTGCTTTGATGTTTACGGTAACCTGATTGGTATTCGTCTAGTAGATTGTTAGTAGTTAGGTAGTTGGTGAGCTGGTCATGGACTATATATTCTAAGGCCTTTGATAGTGCAGGAAGAAGGCAGATGTGGCGTTAGTCAGAGGGTGCTGTGGCGATGTCCTTTTTAGGCAGTGCCTCAGTGGCTTCATTTGTCGCAGTTTCCAGGCCTCAGGAAAAACACTTGTGATTAATGAATCGTTGAAAATGTCTAAATGTCTGTTATAGAGGGCAGTAGCTGATCAATAATAAGTTTTACCATTTGGATAGCGATGCCATCATGTCCAGTAGATGCTGATCTAATCCGCATTATGGCTTTCTTGACAGTATTGCAAGGGACGTGCTGTAGATAGAATTTTTCTTTGCTACAGTTGTTCATTCCCATGAAGCAATCAATGATTCTGTTTTTTATTTCTTTTGATACGTTGTAGCTAGAAGATCAGAAAATAATGATGAGTCTCGTACGTAGCAGGTGGAGACTTCTAGTCTGCTGTCTTAGGCGGTTGCTGGTCTACAACTGGCGTTCTCGTATGGTATTCAACAGGCTCTTACAACTTTGAACCTCTATTGGTGGAAAACGCTTGGGAAACGCGTCGTACTAAAGCAGCACGTAATACAACCGTGCAGAAGACGGGAATAATCGGTGACCGTGCTGTGTGTATTCTCCTATTACAAGCCGTGCACTTGGAGCGGCGTGCGGCATGTGACTGATGTGCGGTTGGCGTAACTCGTAGGCGCAGCGGCAGACGCGGCATTCCAGCGACGGCGCGTCGCAGCAGGCAGTGGGCAGCGGGCGGGCTGCAGCCAATTACAGCGACGGAGCGCCCGCGCGGACACCTGCCATTCCTCCTTATCGGCCAGCCGCGACCTTCCCACGCTCTTGCGCCGCTCTCTGCGGGCTCCTCAGATAGTGACACGACGATCGGTTGCGGCCGTCTGCCGTTGCACGAGCACGGATGCATACACTGGATAATACATTGTACGGTGCGTCCGAGATAAAAGAGTCCCGCGACATTAATTCGCAATTTCGGTATGAGGAAAACACTTTTGTGTTTAAAACCAGAAAATGCTTTTGAAATTTACAACTGCACTGGCGGAAACTGCTACATCACGAACACCATGAGCGAATACTAACAATGAGGAAACTAAGTTACAATTATGGCAGGTCAGGCAAGTTATCTTTAATGCTGCACTCCAGAGTGACACATATACATGAGACTATTTTTCAATATAATCACCAACTTTCTTTACTCTAGACGCAGACAGATGGGGTTGTAACCTTCCTCTTACTAACCGGCCTATCTTGCTGTAAGTAGGCTGTTTAGGTTTTTATGCTGGTTCAAAAATGGTTCAAATGGCTCTGAGCACTATGGAACTTAACATACGTATGAGGTCGTCAGTCCCCTAGAACTTAGAACTACTTAAACCTTGAAAGGGTACAGTACCGCCCGACATTGAAAATAGGTACAACATACTTCATTATTCTTGTCAGTACAACGTTTTTTTTTCTAATAATAACTCAATTTCAATTAATGCAGTGAAGCCGGATACCAGTGTGGGAAAGAATGACAATTTATTTATTTAATTGATCACATGTGCACTCCCACAAAATAAATCCCTACATCCAGTTTGGTGAGATCTGTGAAATGAATGAATGTATGGTCGTCTGCTAACCGCAGATAGTGAATGTGAATATATGATCATCTTTGAGACGATCCTTTGGCCACCTTTGGTGGAACCAAAGAGATGAAACTCACCGGAGCTTTGAGCGCCTGAAATGTGGCTGACCAATACGGTAGCATGGTCTTCCCCCACCTCGACAGAGGTGCGAGATGACCTGAAGAAGGGCCGTGTTTCAGCACTCTGCCGCTGGATCTTGTGCTGTTAAGACCTGTCTTAGTTGTGCTCCGTAAAGACAAAAGAGTGGAGACATGGTATGCATGTGGAATATTTAAGAGTAGTTTGAAATAATAATTTCTCTATTTCAGGAACTTTTGTGGGGAGAATTAAATGTCAGGCAGGTAATATTAATGGGATCGTAGTAATCTTCGGAAGTGACCAACGGTCACAATGAAACCACGTGTAGCAATAAGTTGAAATACTTCCGTGTGCTTAAGTTAAGCTGAATTACTAGCGTGTGTACTATAAGTTGAAATATTTAAGAAATAGCGTGTGCAGGACTTGAAATTAGAGGCGAGTACTTCCACGTGGTGAGTACTGTGTGAGTCTCAATCTGTGTATGAGACAAAGGATAAAGAGAAGTACTCGTCCATGGTATCAGTTGAGGACTCGTGTGTGTGATGAATATGTTCTTAATATTACTCGTCGAGATATGTTTCCGTGTGACGCTTGATTCAAACTATAACACTCTGAGAGAGAAACAAGGTGAGTCAGCCGTCTATCCAGCAACGCCACTTGGCTTGCATTGCACAGTAAGACGTGCATATATCTCCAGAGTTCATAGTAGGAAAGTAGAATTACAAAGTGGGGCAGTGTCGTGTGAAACTGGGATAAATACTAATTGAAGTGGGAAAGCTGAAAGTGATAATGTTGTGACTATTCCCTGTGTGTTATTTCATGTTGTAGTGTGGTGTATGTCATGTAATTTAAGTATGTGTGGTTTGCATGGGAGAGTAGCAAGGTAGTTTCAGAGGTAGTGGGTATGCATGTTCCTTTTGTACTGCTCGGTCTGGAGGAAAGTTTCGTGATGATGGTTGTGAGAGTCGAAGTGTGAGATATAGCAAAAGATCCACCATCCTATCCAGAAAGTGCACTGTAGCATTAAATAATTACGAGACCATAAGATAGAGATTCACCAATGTAAAGCCATGCCCACTGGGCGGAATTTCTCATGTGTTATTGTTGTAGGTTATAGAATTTGTGTGTTTAGGGTATAGAATTTATCGGAATAAATAAGATAGTGAAAAGAGAAAGATTGGTGGCCTTTTCCTTCGAATTGCATGTTGTCATGATATCCAGAATTTATAATGTGTGCGCCACTCATATTCAGTGCGATGGCCACATGTTGATAAAAGCCGTTAAATAAAAAAAAAAAGAAAATGTGGTATTGCCAGTGCGTAGTGAACAGTCAGAGTTCTGTAAATTGCTGATAGTCAGATGAGCGTTTCCGTTGCGCATTATTCATACAGGAGGATAATTTGTAACTTAATTGAGAGTACGAGAGTTCATATTACTCGATAAATAAGAATGAATCCACTCGCTTGGCAAACCACTCATCTTGCAGGCCTGACTGCTTGATGCCACAGTATGAGCAAGGCATGTGGGTGCCTCTCAACCTAACTAACCTAAGGTCATCACACACATCCATGCCAGAGGCAGAATTCGACCATAGCGGTCGTGCGGTTCCAGACTGAAGCGCCTAGAACCGCTCGGCCACACCGGCCGGCCTTTTATGCTGGTAACGCCACGTACCGCTCTGTATGAAAATCACTGACTGTGCTGTGTGCAGTCTGTGGCTGATTTGCATTGTTGAAATATTTGCTGTTGTAGTGTTGGGCAGTTGGATGTGAACAGCGCGTAGCGTTGTGTAGTTGGATGTGAGCCGCCAGCAGTGGTGGATGTGGAGACAGAAATGCCAGAGTTTTTAGAGATCACCGTAAGCGGACGATCTGGACGTGTGTCCGCCAGAAAAAGGAAATTTGTAAAGATGGCTGTCATGATATATAATGACTTTCGAAGATTATTAAGGTAAATAAATTGTTTGTTCTCTATCAAAATCTTTCATTTGCTAGCTGTGCTTATCAGTAGTTAGAATCTTTTATTTAGCTGGCAGTATTGGCGCTCGCAGTATTACAGTAGTTCGAGTAACGAACATTTTTTTGAGGTAAGTGATTCATGAAAGGTATAGGTTAGTCAGGGCCATTCTTTTGTAGGGATTATTGAAAGTCAGATTGCGTTACGCTAAAAATATTGTGTGTCAGTTTATTGATGATCAAAATAAGTAACGAGAGAAATGTCTGAGCACGTTGAGTTTTGCTCAGCTATTTGAAAATCAAATAACGCAAGAGGTTTTATCAGCACAGTCATGAATAATTTTCGAGAGGGGACGTTTCACTGCTTGTGATATAAAATATGACCGTGGATCGCGAGTATGCCTGATGGATTTTTCTAATTGGATAAGGCTGTCTTTCCCAAAGAAGTGATGCCGATAAGTAGGAGAAAAGTGTAAAACCGATCCTTCCGATGGAAATTCTACTAAAATTAAAAGTAATTAAACCGAACAGGGCTATAATTTGGAGAATGAAAGTTTTTTTTGCGTTCTCTCACGGACAACACTGGACAGAAAAGGGATACCACTGATCATGAATCCAAAAGTTACACTAATGAACGAAAAGGAAATAATTACGGTCGCCAGCCCACTAGGGCAATTTACATCCAAAATCCTGTACAAGATGATGGGAAAGAAAAACGTGCATTATTAAACACCGACGTGGCAACTGAAGGTTGTCACGTTTTTTGACACCAATTGTAAGTGAGTATGTAATGATACAGAAAACTGAGAAGTCACTCTTACGTTATGTTTGGCATTAAATTTTGAAAAAGGCAATCGAGTAATGATTTGAAAATATGAAATTAAACTGTATGTTAGCACTGAACTTCGTTACGTGAACAATGATTTTCAGTGACCTCAGCATAACGCCATAAAAGAAACTGATAAAAAAGCAAGCACTTTTTACTTTGCCGTACTTATTTTCAAATTGGATTTCATATTATTGTCTGAACAACTGAGCCTTTTTTACTGACTTGAACAGAATGAAATACTAGAATACATACCAAATCAAACAGCCATGTGCTCCAAGCTATATGTAAAGTAAATAAAACTTCCGCACTCTTAATTTGTGCACTTCTTTAGGTTTGGATTTTTTCCAATGATTGATTGTCAAATTTGAAAAATGAAATTGCTTTACTTTAGTCATATCCTGAAGCCTCTGTTGTACAACAGTTAATTGAAAGTAGACTGAGGCTAAAATTCTTAAAAGAGAATTTATTCAGTAATAAACGGGCTGTAACTATTGAATTTGTTTCTTATGTCACTCAGTTAGCATATTAGGAAAAAAAGGAACAAGAATCCTGCTTGGTAACTATGTCTGGGGGCAATCAGGACACAATCGCCCTGAGTTTGACTGATTATTATTTAAATAAATCTTATCAATAAAGTCACATTCAGTTGTGCTGCTGGATTAGCCGTTAATACTTTCTACCAATGAACAGTCTTACTTCAGTCCTGTGCATACGACGAAACTCGGAGACGACGACGAAACTGTGCTGCTGGAACTGCTGCTTTTGTTGAAGACGGTAGCATACTGTGGAGCCACGGCTAGTTATAGGAACGGGCAATCGGAATTAATACAGCCTCTTCCGCCCGTCCACTGTCTGTACTCCTGCTCTAGACATCTGCCCGGCGCGCGTAAATAATGCCGCCGAAAATGGTACTCTCCACTGCGAGAGCGTTAGCACCACACTTCCGCACACCACCAGCGCTGGAACCCGTCTCCCGCTCTCTCCGCGCGCTCTGCGCAACAACCCCCTACCCAAAGATTTTACAACGCACAAGCACTGCTATTATCGTTGCTAGTCGATACAAATATTAATTCCTTTGGCTTTTTCCCAGAGCTTATAAATTTCACAGTTAAACACAGATAAATACAATGAAACGTCAACAGACTTCTACCTAAATGTACACATACAGTGAAGCAATGTCCTTAGTTATTAAAAGAAAGCATTTAAATTACAAATATTTACATAAAATTCAAAAAAAGTTATATATCGGTAGCAGGTGCCATGCCTCCTGCATTTTCGGTATTACAGGGTCCTCGTTGTGAATAGAATACTGTTGGCCTCAGCTGTTCAGTCTGCTTAAGCCGGTATCCTCGCAGCAGCAAGACTCTGTAAAGAACCGTCGGAAAGTTCTACCAATCGCTCAGTTCCTCGGCGACAGATACCCGCTCCTTGGTCAGGGAGCCATTTGAGATCCTCTGTTGCAATTCCTCATTGTTGAAAGATCAGCTGCTGCTGCGAAACAGTTCCCCGACTGCCTGGACATTGTCGGCTACGGTCGTTGTCGACGGCCTTCCTTGCCCATCAGCACCGCCCATGTCTGCGCAGCCTTGCTGAAATTGTTTGGCACCATTTCAGTACGGCCGCACTAAACATTGCGTTTGGTCCTTATATTGCCAGGATTTCACGGTGAACCTGTGTGCAATTCAGTCGTTCTTCCCACAAGAGTCGCTCTGTTTTGCGGTGATTCAACTTTCATTTCGTTCCAGATGTCGCGCCATGTCATTCGCCCTCTGTGATGCTCCTGTTAATTGTATCGCATCAGAATCGTGTCTGCAAGGGAACCAGAACTTTTATTCCCTTCTGGCGATGGGCCACTCTTCTGCCACTCTTCTTGCTCAATAGTCTTAGCTTGGGACAAATTGTGTAACGTCCTTTCCGAAGTGCCCTCGTATATTAAAATTTCATTCTTATGCGATATTATTTCCAGTTGAAAGAAAGTGCCATTCCTGCAGGGGAGGAGTGGTGTGAGTAGATGATGGCTACTGCTCTAATGTTACTGCAACTTTTTAGGTGGACATAGACGGTATACACAGACGAGATGTGCCAAATCTGCGAACATGCAGAACTAGCATTCCTGGAAGAAAGAATATTGCGGAGACATAGCTTAGCCACAGCCTGGGGGATGTTTCCAGAATGAGATTTTCACTCTGCAGTGGAGTGTGCGCTGATGTGAAACTCGCTGACAGATTAAAACCGTGCGCCGGACCGAGACTCGGACTGGAGACATTTGCCTTTCGCGGGCAAGTTCTCTACCACTGAGCTACCCAAGCACGATTCACCACCGGTCCTCACAGCTTCAGTTCTGCCAATACCTCGTTTCCTACCGTTCGCAGAAGATCTTCTGTGAAAGTACTGGCAGAATTGAAGCTGTGAGGACGGGTCGTGAGTCGTGCCCGGAATTATGTGCCTACTCCTTAAAAGTTCTTTTATTCTCCAACGTAAAGGCTGAACAGTGAGGTAGGAAAACTGTGTCCTTGCTATATGCCCTTTTTAATTCGAAAATGAACTACCGGTCTTATTGTCCCCTCTTGATTCTTGTACACATTATAATTACCTGTTTTCCTCCACACTAATTTTTTCTTATAATTTCAAACGTCTTGCATTATTTTACGTTGCCGAACGCGATATCTACGTCGATAAATTGTATGAAGATCTGTTGATTTATCTTATGTCTGCCCTTTATTATCAAGTACAAGCACATAAATTACTCTCTTCTGCCTTTACCTTTCCTGAAGCCAAATTGACATTGTCTGACATGGCTTTAGTTTTCTTTCTGTTCTTAAGTATATTATTCTTGTCAGTGACTTGAATGAATGAGTTGTTAAAATGGTTGTGCGATAGCCCTCGTATTTATCTGCCTTTAATAGTTTTAGTATTGTGTGTACTGTTTATTGCCTACTTTTACGTCCATATAAAGATATACTGCAGACCATTACTTTCAATATTTCTGCCTAATTAGCAAAACTCCACTTTTAGTGTCGCATTTCGTAATACAACTCCCTCAGATCACCTGGTTTATTCCGGTTATACTCCATTACCCGTGCTTTACCTTTGTTGAACTTGTCGTCAAGACATTATTCATTCGCCGGTCGGTGTGTCCGAGCGGTTCTAGGCGCTACAGTCTGGAATCCTGCCTCGGGCATGTATGTGTGGATGTCCTTAGGTTAGTTAGGTTTAAGTAATTCTAAGTTCTAGAGGACTGATGACCTCAGAAGTTAAGTCCCATAGTACTCAGAATCATTTGAACCATATTAAACATTATTCATTCCATTTAACTGACCTTCCAAGTCATTTGTTCTCTTTGATAAAATTAAAATAACAACGGCGAACTGTAAAATTTTTTTCTTTTCTTCCTGAACTTTAATCCCTTTTCACATTACTCACTGGTTTTCTTTAGTTCTTACTCTATATAGAGACAATATTTTTGTGGAGAAACTATAACCCTGTCTGACTCCCCTCTGTATAAATGCCTGCCTTTCACGTCCTTCGAATCATGTATGTACAGTCTATTAAAGTTGTAGATAACCTTCCACTCCCTAAATTTTATCCATTATCTTCCATTTTCAGTGAGTGAACGTTAAAGTTACCGTTATTTCTTTCCATTCGGTTTTCTGAGACCCTTTTATTGCCTGCAGTACACGTTTTCCTACGTCTGGGTAACCTGTTCGTTGATATTCCTAGTATTTTCTGTCTTGGTTCATTCAAGGAATGTACTCCTCTATATTCACGAAGGACATTTGCTTTCACTGCAGCATTTACAACGCCTAGGAAACGATTATAATTTTTAGATGTTATACAGCGTAAATTTGAGTGAATTCTATTTTATAACGGAGTGACAGAAATAATAGGAATGCTACAACTGACACATTGTGTGTTGGCTTGTCTCAGATTTTCCGGCGGGCGTTGTTAGATTAACGTTTGTGCGACAAACGTCGGCCGAAGAACGCGAGACATTAAGCAACGCGTAATATGTCAAAAAGTGGCCACGGAAGCCTCAACAATTTTGCAATAGAACAACAACTGCAATTATTGCTAGTAAACCTTTCGCGGTATAAGGTCGTAGTCCAGAAAACTCTTCTGTTCCTAACATAGCGCCCAGAGCTGTGCTGGACACCTTCAGTCTTTGCTCCTAATTGAGTCTTGCCGACTGACAGCTTGGACGTCTGAGCGCGACGTATACACTGTAGGAAAAGGTATGTGGCCGGTGTTACACGTGATAAGCAGAGATGATCCTTGTCGAAGCTAAAGTTTAACTATCGATGCCCGTCGTTTCAAAGACAAAAAACTCTTTAGGAATTCTGATGAGCTATTGTCCATATGTCGCTAAGTTTTATGATCTCTTCTTTTCTATTAAAATTATTCCTATATTTATACACTGAAGCGCCAGAGAAACTGGTACAGGCATGTTTATTCAACTACAGAGATACGTAAACAGGCAGGATACCGTGCTGCGGTCAGCAACGCCTATATAAGACAACTAGTGTCTAGTGCATTTGTTAGATCGGTTACTGCTGCGTCAATGGCAGGTTGACAAGATTTAAATGACTTTGAACGTGGTGTTATAGCCGATGTACGAGCGATGGGACACAGCATCTCCGAGGTGGCGATGAAGTGGGGATTTCTCCGTACCAACATTCCACAAGTGTACCGTAGATTTCAGTGCTGGGCGATCAACAAGTGTCAGCGTGCGAACCATTCCACGAAACATCATCGATATGGGCTTGCGAGCTGAAGTCCCACTCGTGTACCCTTGATGACTGCACGACACAAAGCTTTACGCCTCGCCTTGGCTCGTCAACACCGACATCGGACTGTTGATGACTGGGAGCATGTTGCCTGATCGGACGAGCCCAGTTTCAAACTGTATCGAAAGTACATAATCATCTTGTCTGATCACCTGCATCCATTCATGCCCATTGTGCATTCCGACGAACCTGGACAATTCCAGCACGACAATGCGACACCCCACATGTCCATAATTGATACAGAGTGGCCCCAGGAACACTCTTCCCAGTTTAAATACTTCCACTGGCCACCAAACTTCCCAGACATGAACATTATTGAGCATATCTGAGATGCCTTGCAACGCTCTATTCAGAAGAGATCTCCGCCCCCTCGTACTCTTAAGGATTTATAGACAGCCCTGCAGGGTTTATGGTGTCAATTCCCTCCATCACGTCTTCAGACATTAATCGAGTCCATGCCAAGTCGTGTTGCTGCGCTTCTGCGTGCTCGCGGAGGCCGTACGCGATATTAGGTAGATGCACCAGTTCTTTTGGCTCTTCAGTGTGTTTTTCAATATAAACAGCCGTGGATAATAGATCGTCTTTGTAGATAAAACTTTGTTTCAGAAAACATAACTTCGTTACTTCCTAGCTGAAGAGCAAGCTCTACTACAGCCGATTTGCCTACTTTCCCTAGTCGGTAAAGACATTTGTACTGTTTTGCCTTGTATTCACTCTTCTCTTAGTTGTTCCAATGAAAACTTTACCAAACGTATACTGAATTTTATAAACTTTACCAAAAGTACACTGAATTTTATATAGGAAACAGGCCGACAGAGGAGGACATTTATCCTTCACAGATCGGAGTGCTTGACCTATTTTCTTTGTTGGTGTAAAAACCAATCTAATGTCACGTTTCTGTAAAATCTTTCCAATCTCATGTGTTACCTTTTTAATAAAAAGGAGACAAACCTTATTCTTCCGTCGTAGTTTTTCATACTTGTCCGTCGGTCCTCCGTTATCCCGTCGTAGAATTCTGTCTACTTCTTTCCCAGAGTACCCATTTTCTCGAAAGCCTCCTTTAGGTGTTTGAATTCATCATCCAGATATTCCGGAGTGCAAATCCTTCTAGCTCTATCGGCAACACTTTTAATGACACCTCTCTTTGGTTTTGAATGGTGGTTACAGTTATTATGTAAGTAGCTATCCATGTGCGTTACTTTCCGAAAAACCTTATGCTTCAAACTTACATAGATCTGTCTCATAATTAAAACATCTAAGGTAGGTACTTTGTCCTCATTTTCTATTTCCATTTTCCTGCGTTTTTGGATTTATGCACTGTGTGATCAAAAGTATCCGGACACCCCCAAAAACATACGTTTTTCATATTAGGTGCATTGTGCTGCCACCTCGTGGTCAGGTGATTGGGTGTCACTTGTGTCATACCTCTGTAAGCGAGATTTCCACATCCCTAAACACCGCTAGGTCCACTGTCTCCGATGTGATACTGAAGTGGAAACGTGAAGGGACACGTACAGCACAAAAGCGTAGGGCCGGCTGATGACTGACAGAGACCGCCGACAGTTGAAGATGGTCGTAATGTGTAATAGGCAGACATCTTACCAGACCATCACACAGGAATTCCGAACTGCATCACGATCCACTTCAAGTACTATGACAGTTAGGCGGGAGGAAACTTGGATTTCATGGTCGAACGGCTGTTCATAAGCCACAGATAACGCCGGTAAATGCCAAACGACGCCTCGCTTGGTGTAAGAAGCGTAAACATGGGAGATTGAACAATGGAGTAACGTTGTGTGGAGTGACGAATCATGGTACACAATGTGGAGATCCGATGGCATGGTGTGGGTATGTCGAATACCCGGTGAACGTCATCTGCCAGCATGTGTAGTGCCAACAGTAAACTTCGAAGGCCGTGGTGTTATGGTGTGGTCGTGTTTTTCATGGAGAGGGCTTGCACCCCTTGTTGTTTTGAGTGGTAATATCACAGCACAGGCGTACATTGATGTTTTAAGCACCTTCTTGCTTCCCACTGTTGAAGAGCAATTCGGGGATGGCGATTGCATCTTTTAACACGATCGAGCATCTGTTCATAATGCACGGCCTGTCGCGGAGTGGTTACACGACAGTAACATCCCTGTAATGGACTGGCCTGCACAGAGTCCTGACCTGAATCCTATAGAACACCTCTGGAATGTTTTCGAACGCCGACTTCATCTGCCAGGCCTCACCGACCGACATCGATACCTCTCCTCAGTGAAGAATGGGCTGTCATTCTCCAAGAAACCTTGCAGCACCTGATTGCCTGCGAGAGTGGAAGCTGTCATCAAGGCCAAGGCGTGCGGTTCTAGGCGCTACAGTCTGGAACCGAGCGACCGCTACGGTCGCAGGTTCGAATCCTGCCTCGGGCATGGATGTGTGTGATGTCCTTAGGTTAGTTAGGTTTAATTGGTTCTAAGTTCTAGGCGACTCATGACCTCAGAAGTTAAGTCGCATAGTGCTCAGAGCCATTTGAACCATTTTAAACCAAGGCCAAGGGTGGGCCAACACCATATTGAATTCCAGCATTACCGATGGAGGGCGCCACGAACTTGTAAGTCATTTTCAGCCAGGTGTCCGGATATTTTTGATCACATAGAGAAGATCATTGTATATCCCGGTGAACAAGACAGTATGAGTGAGCTGAACATCATAAAGCAGCTAACTTTGGCTAGGTGCGAAAGTACTTTGAATAAATTAATAGGTAAGAAACAGAACGAGAATGCCACGACGAATGCTGAGAGAGCCACGATGCCGTACTTCGCGAGTTTATCTCAGAAAGTGGCTAATATTTGTAAGCTTTTTAAAGTCGAAACCGTATTTCAAACCAACAATACACTACGATTTAAATTAAAAAGCAATTCAAAACTAGATGTTGATCAACATGATAGAGATTCTATCTATAAAATTCATTGCGAAATACTTCGGCCAGGCTCGTAGACCCATCATGATGAGGTACAGCGAACTCGGCGACACTTTCCGGCTGCAACCACGTGTATTCACGAAACTACCAGCTTACATTGGGAACTGATACAGAGCTCACAATTTTGAATATAAAAGATAAATTTAAGAAACTAGATCTGCTACAACTATTTAGGATTACTAGACATAGCGTGAAAATTCAAAATATTAGGTTGGTTCATAAGTTCGTAGCGTTTTTTTCTGCATGTTGGAATTCCGATTGCTTGGGATTATTTATTGACTATCGTTTTATATTTGTAGTTCATTGTTGCTATTTGAGTTCACTTATTGTCATTTGGAGATGGTGAGTAGAGCTGTTGACGTTAGAAAATGGAGTGTCATGTGGAGAAATCGAAACATGCCGAACATATTCTTCTGTTTGAGCTCAGTAGAGGGGTCACAGCAGCGGAAACAGCCAGAAACATTAGCGCTGTATATGGGGATAATGCCATTTGACAGAGTACGCCTAGAAAATGGTTTTCTCGTTTTAAGGACGATCGTTTTCACCTTAGTGACTCTCTATACCCAGGAAGACCTTCGGGGTTTGATGAAGATCGTTCGGATGCATTAATCCACAGTGATCTACGCCAGTGTACTCGAGACCAGACAGAGGTAATTAACTGTGATCTTTTCACCATCGTGTGACGTTTGCATGCAATGGGATTGTTTCAAAATTCGGGTGTATGGGTATCGCATGCTTTGAGCCAAAATCACAAAAATAAGCTGGTGGCCATGCATGAATCTCTGGTTGTTCGTCATCAACTGGCTCATGAATAACACTGACCATTCTTATTCTGTATCGTTACTGGTGACGAGAAATGGTGTCATTATGCTAACGTAAGAAAAAGAAAGGAATAGTTGAGTCCTGTGCGCATACACAGAAGATGTTATGGTTGTGGTGGAATAGCGACGCTGTGGTGCGCTATGAGTTGCTTCCCCGAGATGTAACCATCGCTACTGACATTTGTTGTTGATAACTGAGACGTCTTACAGGCGTAGTGGAAGGACAGCGACCTGGATGCTACTCTACGATAATTCCAGCCCGCGACCTGCTAGACTGACAAACACTATACAGGAGTTGGACTGGGGAGCCATTCCTCATTCACCTTGTTCACCTGATCTTGCACTCTCAGACTTTCACCATTTCCGATCTCTAACGAACAACTTTCAAGGAACTTCCTTTTCGAATGAAAATGCGTTGCGAACATAGCTCGACGGGATTTTCATCTCAAAATCACGTGATTTTTACAGTCGTGGAAACGAAAAGTTACCCCAGTGTTGGCAGACTTGTTGACAGCGAAAGAAAATATATTATTGATGACTAAAGTTTCTGCTATGTTTATCTGTTGTGAAACTTCCTGGCAGATTAAAACTGTGTGCCCGACCGATACTCGAACTCGGGACCTTTGCCTTTCGCGGGCAAGTGCTCTACCATCTGAGCTACCGAAGCACGACTCACGCCCGGTCTCACAGCTTTACTTCTGCCAGTATCTCGTCTCCTACCTTCCAAACTTTACAGAAGCTCTCCTGCGAAACTTGCAGAACTAGCACTCCTGAAAGAAAGGATATTGCGGAGACATGGCTTAGCCACAGCCTGGGGGATGTTTCCAGAATGAGATTTTCACTCTGCAGCGGAGTGTGTGCTGATATGAAACTTCCTGGCAGATTTTAATCTGCCAGGAAGTTTCATATCAGCGCACACTCCGCTGCAGAGTGAAAATCTCATTCTTTATCTGTTGTGTTTATTAAACTTATGGGAAAACTCTACGAACTTATACACCAATCTAATACATTAAATGAACAGCTAGCAGGTGCCACAGAGAACTTCTTCAAACATTTTGTAGATCTTTTTTAATATTCGTCTATGTCTAGTGATTTTAATTACATTCTACAAATAGAGTTCTGTTCTTGACGGGATGTGAACTGTTGAACTTCCCAAGAAAATTCAGCATCAGCTCTGTTCTTTGTTATCTCTTTGATTTCGTGCTTGCTATCGCGGGTGCTCACTTACAGGGCTGTTACAAATGATTGAAGTGATTTCATAAATTCACTGCAGCTCCATTCATTGACATATGGGCACGACACACTACAGATACGTAGAAAAACTCTATGTTTTGTTCGGCTGAAGTCGCACTTCAGGTTTCTGCCGTCAGAGCGCTCGAGAGCGCAGTGAGACAAAATGACGACAGGAGCCGAGAAAGCGTATGTCGTGCTTGAAATGCACACACATCAGTCAGTCATAACAGTGCAACGACACTTCAGGACGAAGTTCAACAAAGATCCACCAACTGCTAACTCCATTCGGCGATGGTATGCGCAGTTTAAAGCTTCTGGATGCCTCTGTAAGGGGAAATCAACGGGTTGGCCTGCTGTGAGCGAAGAAACGGTTGAACGCGTGCGGGCAAGTTTAACGCATAGTGATGTGAAAGATTCAGTGTTTAAACCTCCTCTACCAACAAACGTGCCAGAACTGCGAGCTCGCATCAACGATGCTTTCGAACTCATTGATGGGGACATGCTGCGCCGATTGTGGGAGGAACTTGATTATCGGCTTGATGTCTGCCGAATCACTAAAGGGGCACATATCGAACATTTGTGAATGCGTAAAAAAACTTTTTGAGTTTTTGTCCGTGTGTGCAAAGCATTTTGAAAATATCTCAAATAATAAAGTTATTGTAGAGCTGTGAAATCGCTTCAATCATTTGTAATAACCCTGTACTTCTGTCTTTGTCTTCCGGGTGTGGATTCCTTGGATATGTATAGGCCGTTCACGCGGAACATGCCGTTCCATTTTAGACCGTTTTATCAGTCAACAGTGACGTGGATGCTCAGCATAGGAGGATATTGTTGCAAGTGAAGTGAAAACACTGTGTTAATGCTTTTGTTTGTGTTTTATCTTAATCGATTCTGGAGATTATTGTACAAAAAATACGATGACGATGGCTTGACCTTCGAAACATGTAAATTTTAGTGCTTTTTGCGCTTAAATAGGTAGTCGAGCCAACATTCTAACATTGACTGTAACAAACAGAATCTCATATCCACTACGTATAAAAGCAGACTACTTACGGCGCGCACAGATGCGTTTAAGCGGTCTTCCCATGCACCATAAGTGAATGGAGAAGGAGAAAGCCCAAATAACATGGGACGTACCCTGGGCCACGCGCTTCACTGTGGTTCCCAGCGTATAGATGTAGATGTAGAACAGACGAAACGTTCCGATAAGAGGAATCCACGACTCGGCCAAAAAGCCGAGATTTCCTCAAATTCATAAAATACATATTTTCACCATCAGCTCCAAACGCTGATTCTTTTCCTCAAAAATACGTTATAGGGTCACTGTAATAGACAACAGTATGTAATAAGAATTGAACAATTTTTCTATTACAGGTGCAAAGAGAAGAACGTTTTGTGTATTTGTAACGAGTTCGTCAGATATTAATCTGGGACCCATAACAGAGGAAAATAAATTTGTCACATACACTATTCTCGACTAGTGAACCCCAGATTGTAGGCCAGGACTTTAACCAAATGTTTGATACCCAATTTGATAATGCGCACACGTCAGCATTACAAATCTCTAAGGCTCTCCATGAAGAGGAAACCTGAATCGACTGCACTTTTTGAAGACATTCACACATCTGGCTGTAGTGTCTGTTCTTGCAGACATTACTACACCAATCAAAGTGTGAAGATCCATACGTCAGCCGTCCAGAGTGATAATGCCTCCCCACACCATTAGACGCTTCGTTTCCTTAATGATCTTGCAACAGGATCGTATAGCACTTTCCCAATAGATGAATATATGACGAAAAACAGGTTGCAAACTATTAGTCTGTGAATATAACATTTGCGTATTCCTCCATTTAGTTTATTCTCGATTTTGCTGATACCACATTATACGGGCCCGTCTATATAATACGCTGCCAGATACGTGGAAATCACACCAATCTGACCAACAAGGATCACTGAACAGGTAGATGCAACAGGTATCCTATATCTCTGGAGTGATTCTGCTATAGAATTACGAAACAAAATGTAGCCTAGCTTATTGTGACCTTTTTAGGCAAATAAAATAGAACACAGGTCTTGTGTAGCTCATTTCGCTCCGTTTACCAATGAGAGCCGAAAAACAGTAGTGAAATGCAGGAAGACCTGCACGGGATCGATGCTTGTGTTTGGACTGGCAGTTGAAACGCCGTCGTAAAAGTCACCGTAAAATGTAGGGGAAAGACCAATTACATTATTGGCTATAAGTCTTTGGAAACAGTAACAACCCTAATATATCTGTGTGAGCATACAAAGCGACTTATCGTAGAAAGACACATCAAAATTGAAAAATCAAGTGATGGGCTAAATTCGCCGAAGAATCTTAAGAAAATGTGAATCACTTACGAAGCAAGTAACTCACTAAACCCTAGTTCGACCATATCTTAAGTACTGCTCGTGAAGGTGAGATAACAACCAAGAAGTATTAGCAGACGACATAGAAAAGATCGAATACTGACAAAAATTTGTATTTGCCACCGGAACACACTCGAGCATACCATCTACACTAATGAACTATGCGTTGTGGCAACTGCCGACGGTGAAACCGAATTGCGTTTTGTGGCGTTGCGTCCACGTGATGCGGCAAAGAGGGTATACAGGGTGTCTCATATTTTTGGGGTCAAATTGAAACAGTTGGTAGTGGTGTAAGTAGGCTGTTTATGTTTTCTTATTGGCAACGTTACGTAGCGCTCTGTATGAAAATCACTGGCTGTGTTGTGTGCAGTCTGTGGCTAGTTTGCATTGTTGTCTGCCATTGTAGTGTTGGGCAGCGGCAGCTGGATGTGAACAGCGCGTAGCGTTGCACAGTTGGAGGTGAGCCGCCAGCAGTGGTGGATGTGGGGACAGAGATCGCGGAGTTTTGAAATTTGTAATACTGGATATTATGAACTGCTACGTATATTATGATTTTTCAACACTATTAAGGTAAATACATTGTTTGTTCTCTATCAAAATCTTTCATTTGCTAACTATGCCTATCAGTAGTTAGTGCCTTCCGTAGTTTGAATCTGTTATTTATCTGGCAGTAGTGGCGCTCGCTGTATTGCAGTAGTTCGAGTAACGAAGATTTTTGGTGAGGTAAGTGATTGGTGAAAGGTATAGGGTAATGTTAGTCAGGGCCATTCTTTTGTAGGGATTTTTGAAAGTCAGATTGCGTTGCGCTAAAAATATTGTGTGTCAATTTAAGCATAGTCTTGTATAATTTTTAAAAAAGGGACGTTTCATAGTGGGTCCGTAACAGATTATATTGAGATAGGGGAACAATGGTCGGAAATGCATATTTATTGTGATATGGACTCACAGTAGTTGTTCTAATTGACGAACGCTAATCTCAGAGCATGCATGGCAATGGCAAATTAAGTTTGCCAGCTCTCTCAGAGATCCCTGGGGTCTGCTTTATTAGGAGTACACAGTAACACCCCTCACCATGGTCACATCACGAGCTGTCTGATGCAATGCAGAGCTGATATCAGGGACAGTTTTTTGGAAGTGCGGCACGGGTGAGTGCGCCGGTGCGATGAATGCGTGGTCAAGTATTCTGGATGCACGTGTAAATTCCAACAAATAACTTCATAGTGTTAGACGCTTAAATACAATTGACTGAAACCATTCTGTCCTTTAATTAGAATCGCGTCTGCGTGAAGGTACTCGCTTACCCTCGGCAAAATCCCTCCCGTCACTAACTGTCGTCCCCCCGTCGGCCGAAAAGTGCGCTCAGACCCCAACACTTTGTCAAGTGCGTCAGCTAACAGCAGCAGTTGGCTCATAGTGCGCCGGCCGCGGTGGCCGAGCGGTTCTAGGCGCTTCAGTCCTGAACCACGCCTCGGGCATGGAATTTGTGTGATGTCCTTAGGTTGATTAGGTTTAAGTAGCTCTAGGTTCTAGGGTACAGATGACCTCAGATGTTAAGTCCCATAGTGCTCAAAGCCATTGGAACCATTTTTTGGCTCATGGTGCAACAGCACAACAGTGGGAAATTTGTGGTGAGTTCCTATGGGACCAAACTGCTGAAGTCATCTAACTTAAACTAGCTTACGCTAAGGACAACACACACACCTATTCCCGAGGGAGGACTCGAACCTTCGACGGGGGAGCCGCGCGAACCGTGGCAAGGCGCCCAAGGCCGCACGGCTGCCCCGCGTGGTACAACAGTCTACAACGCTCTAGATAAGCAGCGTTAGTGTCAGTTCCGAAAGTGCTCAAATGGCTCCAAACTCTTTGGAACTTAACATCTAAGGTCATCAGTCCCTTAGACATGGAACTACTTATACCTAATTAACATAAGGACATCACAGACATCCATGCCCAAGGCAGGAGTCGAACCTGCGACAGTAGCAGCAGCGTGGTTCCGGACTGAAGCACCAAGAACAGCTCGACCACAGCGGCCGGCTCCGGAAGTGCACTGCTGTGTGGAAATTGATCCTTACTGTCAGCATGAAATTCGGGTAGTTTATATAGAGAAAATTTACGAGCTACTGTACCGTGAGAAAATGGTGTGGGTATTCAACACAATTTATGTCGACCGGGCATGCAGTGGACGATAATCTGTAGTTATCAATGAACAAGTGTAATTAACAGAGAAGAATAAGCTGTTATTCTTATGTTTCACACAAAGTGTTTTGATTGACACTTGTAATAGAACAGCTGTTATTCAAAGGTATGGGATATTTTGGAAATTAGTGGTAAGATCTTATGGGACCAAACTGCTGAGGTTATCGGTTGCTAAGCATACACACTACTTAATCTAACTTAAACTACGTTACGCTGAGAACAACACGCACACCCATGCCAGAGGGAGGACTCGAACCTCCGACGGAGGGAGCCGCGTGTACCCTGACAAGACGCCCTAGACCGCGCGGCTACCCCGCGCAGTCAGAGGTATGGGGTTGAAGACTTATTTCAGGTACGCCCTCATTCGGAATTGCGGGTGAAACATTCTGAGAGCTGCTTCAGGAAAGGAAGAAAAGCGAACTTATATGGACAAACGTAGTAAGTTAATTTAATGCAGAACTTACAAAAATATATGGCTATTCTTGGCACACGGTAAGTCGTCAGTTTGTGTAATAAGTAGTCTTCACATCTCAAAAGTACTGAAGGTAACACCTGAGTCAAGATTTATAACGCTGACTTGCCGTAATGTGTCTGTTGATTATTAAACACCAGCTGCTACCAGGGGCTATGCTCACATATCAGTAGTATTGTTATGAGTGAAGGTTGGTTCAGTAAGCTGCTAAATGTGGTGTAACATCAACTGTCCTCAACTGTACCTGTTCGGGTAGGCATAGTTCGTGATGCGCGGCCTGCTCTCCTCTCCTCTCTCACAAGCCGTCCAACGCACGACTGCGCTGGCTTGCGCAGCACCGCTCCGCCACTGAGCTGTGCGTACAGACGGGCCTGGGCAGGAGCACGCGTCTGAGCGCTATGCTATTGAAGTAGCTATACACTGTGCAACGTGTACATTATGTAGCACATATTGCGGAAGTATCGATTAAACACACTGAAGATTGTGTAAAAATTGTATTCATTACTCTGTATCGTATCACATAGCACTTATGAACGGTGACCACCGGTAATTTGGGCTGGACTGAACCAGGGGTTTACAACCTTCCCTTATTTTTTATTACACAAGTCTATTGACCATTAAATTTAACAGTTTACTCAGTGAGTTGGCAAAATGGTCACCAAACAATTTCCAACATTAAGGAAGATGAACAGAGATTTTGCAGGACGGCCGTTGTAGCCGGGTTGTTCTAGGCGCTTCAGTCTGGAACCACGCGACCGCTACGGTCGCAGGTCGAATCCTGCCTCGGGCATGGATGTGTGTGTTGTCTTTAGGTTAGTTAGGTTTAAGTAGTTCTAAGTCTAGGGGACTGATGACCTCAGATGTTAAGTCACGCAGTGCTCAGAGCCATTTGAACCATTGTAGATTTTGCATGTCGTAAGTTAAGAAACAATTAACATGCAAGGCGCAGAAATTCCAATGGAAACAAACTCATTTAGTTAACTATAATTATAATATTAATTTAATCTTCGGTAAGAATCTAGAACAGAATTTTATAATAAAAAAAAGCATATCTTAAGGTTTATACCCCATCGCAGATCAAAGCAAGCTCTAAACTTACTATAGAGTAAGCAGCAAGGCGGAACAATTTCCGGTATACACTCAGCGGTAGGTGGATATTGCACTGCCATCAGTGAATATGATAATAAAATCGTCACTACAGCTCCCACAAAGGAAATTTTAACATACAGAAAGAACAAGGTAAATAGTGACCCGCAATAAAGATCTACAAAATAAACGGCCCAGTTATTATTTTATCTCTTGATACATTAGGACTAGCGGTCTCTCGGTGTGCTTGGACTTCAGTGGCTTATGCCAAAATATCTTAAAAAGATCTGAAAATAACTTAACCCCTATTCCGGCACTGCCGGACGATATGGCGTGGCTTACTCTCCGGTTCCGCCACTGGACTCAGGACCACGGAAGCTAGCCGGCCTCGGTGGCCGTGCGGTTCTAGGCGCTGCACTCCGGAACCGCGAGACTGCTACGGTCGCAGGTTGGAATCCTGCCTCGGGCATGGTTGTGTGTGATGTCCTTAGGTTAGTTAGGTTTAAGTAGTTCTAAGTTCTAGGGGACTGATGACCATAGATGTTAAGTCCCATAGCGCTCAGAACCATTTTTGAACCACGGAAGCTCTAGCGCGGACACAACTCGTCCGCGTCGAGTCAAATTTCGTTTGGCGGCCATTAAAGGCCAACCAAGAGAGGAAATGCATACAGAAAGTTAGTCACGAGATGCGCGACCACCAGTCCGGGCTAGATAGTATACAAGGATCGGATGTAGCAAACAAGACACCACTAGACAATGTATCATAGGATTTAGCACTTTCGGCCACCCTGACACAATAACCGATCACAGATCCAAACCGAAATCTGAGAAATAACACGAAAACATAATAACCGTATTATAATTAATAACAAGGCGTACTTCCGCGTTAAGGCGAACAGAATAAAACATAAATATAGCTCAGATGAGCCTACATGACCTAGTATAGTACAAATTAGCAGTCATTTAAAAATACAAATATAAATTGAGAACCAAACTTTAAAAACACTCAAACGACCGTATTTGATTATTATCCTGGCTTACTGCAGAACTATACGAATGCCAAGATTTATGAGCTTGGAGTAACTGAATGCATGCAACAGTTAATCTGTTATAGTAAATGTTACATACGATGATAGCCCATAAGGGGGCGACCATGGTCAACTATTTTAAGCTTCTGAGCAAGAGAAACAGATTAACAAATACAATGATAAAATATTATCACTGCTGCCAACCGTGACACTGGACCCCGAACAGTGGTACTGCGGCCATGTGACGCGGTAACAAAAGTGTGTAAATCGAATAGACACGGACGGGGCTCACCCTAGCGAAGATATGGGCTAGAAATGGGGAAATTCACTGAGACAAGCGACTTTCACAAAGGGCAGATTATTATTACCCAGAGCCTGTGGACAAGTTATCTCGAAAATGGCGAAGCTGGCCGAATGTTCATGTGCTACTGTCGTCAGCATCTACGGAAAGAGGTAGAAGGACAGTGAAATTGGACGTCCATGACTCTTCACAGAATGTGGTGTTCGGAGGCTTGTTGTAAGTAGGCTATTTAGGTTTTCTTATTGGTAACTCCACGTAGCGCTCTGTATGAAAATCACTGGCTGTGCTGTGTGCAGTCTGTGGCTGGTTTGCATTGTTGTCTGCCATTGTAGTGTTGGGCAGTTGGCTGTTAACAGCGCGTAGCGTTGCGCAGTTGGAGGTGAGCCGCCAGCAGTGGTGGATGTGGGAAGTGAGATGGCGCATTTTTGAGAGCGGATGATCTGGACGTGTGTCCATCAGAGACAGTACATTTGTAAGACTGGATGTCACGAACTGCTATATATATTATGACTTTTGAACACTATTAAGGTAAATACATTGTTTGTTTTCTATCAAAATCTTTCATTTGCTAACTATGCCTATCAGTAGTTAGTGCCTTTAGTAGTTTGAATCTTTTATTTAGCTAGCAGTAGTGGCGCTCGCTGTATTGCAGTAGTTCGAGTAACGAAGATTTTTGTGAGGTAAGTGATTTGTGAAACGTACGGGTTAATGTTAGTCAGGGCCATTCTTTTGTAGGGATTTTTGAAAGTCAGATTGCGTTGCGCCAAAAATACTGTGTGTCAGTTTAAGCACAGTCATGTATAATTTTTCTAAGGGGGTGTTTCATATTGTCTACCCTGTAAAGTGGAATGGATGGTAATCTGTGGCACCTCTGCCGAAAGAGCACAATGCTGCTGCACGCACAAATATTTCGGAGCACACCGTTTATTGTACATTGTTGAACGTGGAGCTCCGCAGCAGACCACCCCTACGTGTTCACGTGTTGACCCGACGACATCGTCAGTTTCGATTGCAGTGGGCATGGGACCATCGGGACTCGACCGTCAATCAATGAAAACGTGTCGGCTCTTCGGGTGAATCACATTTTTGCTACACTGGGTCGACTGTCGTCTCCATAAACTCCGACATCTAGGTGAACTGCTGCGAACCACCTGCATCCCTTCATACTTGTTGTCTTCCCCGACGGCGATCTTATCTTTCAGCAGAATGACTGTGTTTCGCAGCCAGAACCGAGCTACAATAGTATGAGGTGCATTATTACGATGTGCAAATCCTATGGAACCCATATGGGTCGCTGTCGGCGCCATCACCGCATTCGAAAAATCAGCGGCCTATTATTTACGCTAATTACCCATCCCGACGGCGATGTCATCTTGCAGCTGTATTCTGTTCCGTGTGTCAGACCCAGAACCGTGCTGCAGTGATTTGAGAAGCATTATAGTGAACTCAAGTTCATGTCTTGGCGATCATATTCGCCTGATGTAAATTCTATGGATCCCATACGAGTCGTTACTGGGCGCCATCATCGAGTACGAAAATCAGCGGCCCGTTACTTACGCGAATTACACGACTTGTTCGTAGGCATCTAATGCCACATACCACCACAAACCTACCAACAAATTGTCGTCCTGATACGCTGAATCAGTGATACATTCCGTTCCAAAGACGGACAATTAATTTATTTAGCAGGTGCTCATAACATTTAGGCTGATTAATGTAAATCACCTGCTTCCCGGTACACAAAGTAGCCTGCAACAGACTAAGCCAAGACTTTAGAAAAAAAAATACTTTAAAAATAAATTCATAAAATATAACATATAAATGGCAGCATATAAAGAGCAGCAATTTAATAGCATGGCAACTCACTTGATGTCACTGCTCGTGAACAGGCTAATGGACCAGTCACTTACTTTACCCGTCGCACCGTCAACTAACTGTCTACTCAAAATATTGCGGGTTTTAGTACGGAGGCCTGAACGTATGTCACTAGAAACAGAAGTTCAACGTGTGACTTAGGGTACACATGTGGCAATCTTATTGACATAACAGCAGTCCTTCAGTGACGTAAGATGTCAGCCGCAGAAGCTACAGTACTAGCTTCACCAAACAAGCAGCTCCCCTTTCTCTCTCTATCTCTCTCTCATTTTCTCTCTCTCTTAAACACGGGGCGATCCGATTCTCCTCTGTTCCGATTGCCAACTCCCCTCTTCATCACGACGGAGTCTAACTCTTAGCTTCTCCTCTCCCCTCCCCCCGACCACCCCTTTCCCCACCAAATCACAGTATGACCACAACAACACCCGCCTGTCACGCCCTCGTGGACAAATCATGCACTTAGGTGAAGAATCGAAAACCAAAGAGCCACAGTGGGTCAACGTATCAACCAATAAAAGCATTTTCAAAAATATGGTATAGATCAAAAGTCAAAGAGTAAACAGCTTTTTCAAAGAGTAAATAGTTTTTTCCCAATTCGCATAATATTTTTTCTAATCAATAAATATTTAGTACTACACACTTTTAAAGTGGCCTTAGTTCTACTTCAGGGTTCAAGGTACCTCCATATCAAATTTCATCGGAATCGGTTCAATAGATTAATTGTAAAAACGTAACAGACAGAGTTAATTTCGCATTTATAATATTAGTAGAGGTAAAGCTTTCAATTACGTTATCTTTG
Source organism: Schistocerca cancellata (assembly GCF_023864275.1). NCBI lineage: Eukaryota > Metazoa > Arthropoda > Insecta > Orthoptera > Acrididae > Schistocerca > Schistocerca cancellata. The sequence continues at coordinate 206,132,585 of NC_064630.1, forward strand.
TTTCTGTGATTCGATTCGCAGTATTATCGGTGCGAGTTTAGGCTGTAGACAAAACAGCTACATTTGGAGGTTTGGCTCTGTCGAGGGAGCTTGCTCAAATAGCGGGAGTGATTAAGGCGACCGTTCGCGTAAGGCGGGAAAACCGGGTTCGAGACCCAGTCTGACGTTCCAAAATGCGAGTATAATTCTTGTATATTATACAGCTGCCGATCGCTGCAGCACATGAAGGACATTGCGGAATACCTCAAACGAATACAGGCACTGCAATTTAGTATTTCATACCTAAAAACATATGCGCGACTTTTATCATAAGTCTCCCCGTGTGCGGGATTCACAGTATCTCTGTGAGTGTAAGAAGTAGATAGAAGAGTGGCACGTGGAAGTTAGGGTCTCACTGGGAAACGCGCTCGGATATCTGAAGCGCTTAAGGTGACCGTTCGCGTAAAATGGGCAATCCAGGTTCGAGTCCCGGTCCGGCATTAATTGTCATTGTAACTAAAAAATAATGCAGCTAGGCTTTCACCATATTCGCAAACTCGAATACAGTTCTTGTATTAACTTTCAGTTACAAAATCCTTTTTAATATGATCCAAATTTTGATTCAATAAAACCTATACGAGTCCCCAAACTATGCTCAACTTACCTGTGAAAATCCCATGAAACAGATAGATACGACGATTTTAGATAGAATTTTAAATCACGATTCCTTTTTCTTCATAATCCGATTTTGATTAAATAAAGCCTACACGGTACCCCAAGATATACTCAAGTTACCTGAAAAAAAAAACCCATGAAAATTCGTCTATTAGTTTTGGAGGCTAGCGTACTCAAACAAACAGACCAACAATAAAGTTTTAGAAAAATTTTAAATCGCGTTATCTGTTTTCCGTGATACGATTTTGATGACCTAATGGCTATAAAGTGCCGCAAGCTATGCTAAAGTTAGCTGCGAAAGCCGCATGAAAATTCGTGTAGTAGTTATGGAGAAGCGGTTTCAGACACACAGAGACGACAGCTTTAATATTAGCATGTGTAGTATAGGAGGAGGAGATGACGGGGTGGGGAGGATGAAGTCGAAGGCTTAGTTTCTATACAGTGCATTACATCCTTTTGCTGTGGCTCGTAAACTATCTGCTCTGTAACAACAATGAGTAAGCTCTGGCAGTTTCAACATTAAACCTCCCAGCAACGCACAACGGCTCTCTCTTACGTCTGACGAGCATCTCTACATTGCAACCGTCCGTGTTAACCGAGCCCGTGACGAAACACACCGCTTCCATTTCAAACATTTCTACTACTTTTCCGGGACTGTTGACCCTACAGTTTGGTCCCTTTCTCTCCAAACCAACCAACCAACTTCTTCTAAAAATCCAAGCCGGCCGCTTTGACCGAGCGGTTCTAGGCACATCAGTCCTGAACCGCGCTTCTGCTACGGTCGCAGGTTCGAATCCTGCCTCGGGCATGTATGTAAGTGATGTCCTTAAGTTAGTTAGGTTGAGGTAGTTCTAAGTCTAGGGGACTGATGACCTCAGACGTTAAGTCCCATAGTGCTTAGAGCCATTTGAACCATTTGAACAAATCCTAGCTGATAATGCTCCAAACTTATGAGCAATATTTAGGAATCAGTCGAACGAGTATTTTGTAAACCACTTCTCTTGTGAATAAATCGCAACCTACTCATAATCTTCCAATTCGTCTTTTCCTAGCACCTCTGTAGCAACAACTAGTTTTATGACGTCGTTATTCTTTAGGTAGCTCCAGACGAATGTGAGAGATCTTTTACTGTTGATACTGTTTCCAGCGACTCTTCACGATACGTCTAACGGAACAGTAATGGGTCTTTAGGCCTAATTGTGTGCAATGTTGCATTTTTTTAGGTTATGGGTCAACTGCCATTCACTGTACAAGGTATGATGCTCTGCACATCTTCCAAATCTTGCTACGATTTTCACTACCTTTTAATAAACATCACCTTGATCCACTAACAGCCTCACGGAGTTTCTGATGTGATCCACCAGCTATTTGCGCTGTGGACAGTAAGGACCCTATCGCAATCTATTGGGGTACTCACGAGAGTACCATAACGTTCGACGATTTCGCTCCATTAACAACGACGTGTCAAGTCATAACTCCCAAGAAGACCCAAACACAAGGTGATTCAGGAGGAAAGGTACATACACTCCTGGAAATGGAAAAAAGAACACATTGACACCGGTGTGTCAGACCCACCATACTTGCTCCGGACACTGCGAGAGGGCTGTACAAGCAATGATCACACGCACGGCACAGCGGACACACCAGGAACCGCGGTGTTGGCCGTCGAATGGCGCTAGCTGCGCAGCATTTGTGCACCGCCGCCGTCAGTGTCAGCCAGTTTGCCGTGGCATAAGGAGCTCCATCGCAGTCTTTAACACTGGTAGCATGCCGCGACAGCGTGGACGTGAACCGTATGTGCAGTTGACGGACTTTGAGCGAGGGCGTATAGTAGGCATGCGGGAGGCCGGGTGGACGTACCGCCGAATTGCTCAACACGTGGGGCGTGAGGTCTCCACAGTACATCGATGTTGTCGCCAGTGGTCGGCGGAAGGTGCACGTGCCCGTCGACCTGGGACCGGACCGCAGCGACGCACGGATGCACGCCAAGACCGTAGGATCCTACGCAGTGCCGTAGGGGACCGCACAGCCACTTCCCAGCAAATTAGGGACACTGTTGCTCCTGGGGTATCGGCGAGGACCATTCGCAACCGTCTCCATGAAGCTGGGCTACGGTCCCGCACACCGTTAGGCCGTCTTCCGCTCACGCTCCAACATCGTGCAGCCCGCCTCCAGTGGCGTCGCGACAGGCGTGAATGGAGGGACGAATGGAGACGTGTCGTCTTCAGCGATGAGAGTCGCTTCTGCCTTGGTGCCAATGATGGTCGTATGCGTGTTTGGCGCCGTGCAGGTGAGCGCCACAATCAGGACTGCATACGACCGAGGCACACAGGGCCAACACCCGGCATCATGGTGTGGGGAGCGATCTCCTACACTGGCCGTACACCACTGGTGATCGTCGAGGGGACACTGAATAGTGCACGGTACATCCAAACCGTCATCGAACCCATCGTTCTACCATTCCTAGACCGGCAAGGGAACTTGCTGTTCCAACAGGACAATGCACGTCCGCATGTATCCCGTGCCACCCAACGTGCTCTAGAAGGTGTAAGTCAACTACCCTGGCCAGCAAGATCTCCGGATCTGTCCCCCATTGAGCATGTTTGGGACTGGATGAAGCGTCGTCTCACGCGGTCTGCACGTCCAGCACGAACGCTGGTCCAACTGAGGCGCCAGGTGGAAATGGCATGGCAAGCCGTTCCACAGGACTACATCCAGCATCTCTACGATCGTCTCCATGGGAGAATAGCAGCCTGCATTGCTGCGAAAGGTGGATATACACTATACTAGTGCCGACATTGTGCATGCTCTGTTGCCTGTGTCTATGTGCCTGTGGTTCTGTCAGTGTGATCATGTGATGTATCTGACCCCAGGAATGTGTCAATAAAGTTTCCCCTTCCTGGGACAATGAATTCACGGTGTTCTTATTTCAATTTCCAGGAGTGTACTTTGAGAGGTGATAGTATTAGTGATCCTGAAGAAAAAACTTCATACGGAAATATGCCCTATTCCGAACGGTTTCCGAGATTTAATATAATTGTTACTTATTTTCTGTATTATTAGAACATCGCCTTTGTTTACAACGTACCACACTAGTGTAGAATAAGTCGACAAGAAAATTTTGATACAGGGCACCTGTGGTCTATCTAGTCGGGAACCTACCTAAAATGGCCTCAAAAACCTACCTAAGCTACAGCGTATGCGCATCGCGCGAGATTTTCAGTATTCTCGCGCTCTCTTCGCTCAAACTAAGAGTACTAGAGAAAAATGAATAGGACATTTTTTGTAGGAAATTTAATGTACTTAAATTTTTCACTGTGAAACGTTTTCGCTGGAGTGTGCCGTTTTCGAGTTACTCAATGAAAAGAGCTATTAAATGTGTTATATATCGGAGACCATTCGGAATAGGGCGTATGTCCATATGAAGGTTCCTTTTGTATAGAATCACCAATACTGTAAACCCTAAAACATTTACCTTTCCATCTGACTTTCCCTGTATATTCATTTAGCGTTATGCTGTTCGTTGAACAAAACAACGCTAAATGAATGGAAACGGCTCCCGTTTTCCCCTTATCCTAGACAAGCGAAGGAGATCATTTTACCGATCAAGTAGTTGTAGGTGATGAGACATGAGGCCTTTTACCGACATAACCAGCATTCTATGGGGTTAGCTGAGACCACTAAAACATGTGAAATAGGGCCGAATGTATGTTTCGAAAGAGGTCGTAGTCACTGATATTTTAGACAGGAAAGACTAGTTCAGGTTATAAAATGAAGTACAACAAACAATAATGTATTCTACAGCGAAACCTTAAAAGAGGTACAAAGAGCAGTTCAAAAGAAACGACATGCCATATTGACATTAGTAGTGTTTTAAGCTCACGACAGCTCTTGCCCAGACAGTGCTACGCGTTGGAAGTTCAGGGACCTTCTCCATAAAGCACTGATTTGTTTCCCAGTCCGTGCCGCCTCTTTCTCAATTTGGAAAATTGGGTATCATCATACCAACGAGAAGCTTTAAGACTCATTCTAGTGACGGTTAAGTCTCTGACGGCAGAGTTCTACGGCGAAACTGTATAGGAGCTCCTTCACGTGCGCGGTAAGTGCCTTAATGACGCAGGAAATTACGAAGAGAGGTCATTTAAGGACGTAACTTTATCGTAGGTTCTAAAAAGTTATTAGATGTGTCACCTTGTCTTAATGAACAAACCTAGGCTACTTTCCTAATTGACGTCGAATAAACCACTGACGAAAGAGAAAGCACAATAGCCACTTATTAACATTTAACGAGTTGCGAGTCCAATAGGCTTGCGCAGAGCTAAAGGCAACGCAGATGCGCTTCCCAAGAATTTTTGTCCTTCATTCGTCCACATTTCTCTTCACTGACAAGTTAGAAAAATAAGTGTCCACCACACGAATATAGCTTGAGAAGCTAGAGGACAGTTCAGGCTAAGACTTGTGGATGACGCTGATTTGAGAGCTGGCTCAGTTCACTACACTCTGCTCTGGCCTTATATCAGAGAAAATGAGATACGCTTAATTAGTCAGTTAGTATCGTGTTGCATTGATGACATTCAGGATAGCCATTACGATGTCATTTAGACCAAGTTACATGTGATTACGCACTTTGTGGTAGTAGGCTAGACATTCAGAGAACACTAAAGCTTAACTGCAGGTGCAGCATATTTAATTCCTCTGCGTCGCTGTTCATTTTAGTGTCCCCCCCCCCCCCCATCCTCTCTCCCTCTCCCTTACACACACACACACACACACACACACACACACGCAGCACACACACGTTCGAGAAGATACACCTATTTGCTCACATATCCGGAATGTACAGTAGTCTACATAAAGCTCTGTCCGCAGCAATCAATGCGAGACAGTTTGTTGTTATTTTTCTACAGAATTTATACTCGTCTCGAGTGTATGTCAATGAAAGCCGGGTGAGACGTATGTTCACTACTGGCCATTAAAATTGCTACACCACGAAAATGACGTGCTACAGACGCGAAATTTAACCGACTAGAATAAGATGCTGTCATATGCAAATGATTAGCTTTTCAGAGCATTCACACAAGGTTGGCACCGGTGGCAACACCTACAATGTGTTGACATGAGGAAAGTTTCCAACCGATTTCTCATACACAAACAGCAGTTGACCGGCGTTGCCTGGTGAAACGTTGGTGTGATGCCTCGTGTAAGGAGCAGAAATGCGTACCATCATGTTTCCGACTTTGATAAAGGTCGGATTGTAGCCTATCGCGACATTGCTGCTCGCGTTGGTCGAGATCCAATGAATGACTGTTAGCAGAATATGGAATCGGTAGGTTCAGGAGGGTAATAAGGAACGCCGTGCTGGATCCCAACGGCCTCGTATCACTAGCAGTCGAGGTGACAGGCATCTTATCCGCATGGCTGTAACGGATCGTGCAACCACGTCTCGATCCCTGAGTCAACAGATGGGGACATTTGCAAGACAACCATCTGCACGAACAGTTCGACGATGTTTGCAGCAGCATGGACTATCAGCTCGGAGACCAAGGCTTCGGTTACCCTTGACGCTGCGTCACAGACAGGAGCGTCAGCGATGATCTACTCAACGACGAACCTGGATGCACGATTGGCAAAACGTAATTTTTTCGGATGAATCCAGGTTCTGTTTACAGCATCATGATGGTCGCATCCGTGTTTGGCGACATCGCGGTGAACGAACATTGAAAGCTTGTATTCGTCATCGCCATACTGGCTTATCACCCGGCGTGATGGTATGGGGTGCCATTGGTTAGACGACTCGGTCACCTCTTGTTCGCATTGACGGCACTTTGAACAGTGGAAGTTACATTTCAGATGTGTTACGACCCGTGGCTCTACCCTTCATTCGATCCCTGTGAAACCCTACATTTCATCAGGATAATGCACGACCGCATATTGCAGGTCCCGTACGGGCATTTCTGGATACAGAAAATGTTCGACTGCTGCCCTGGCTAGCACATTCTCCAGACCTCTCACCAATTGAAAACGTCTGGTCAATGGTGGCCGAGCAACTGGCTCGTCACAATACGCCAGTCACTAGTTTTGATGATCTGTGGTATCGTGTTGAAGCTGCATGGGCAGCTGTACCTGTACACGCCATCCAATCTCTGTTTGACTCAATGCCCAGGCGTATCAAGGCCATTATTACGGCCAGAGGTGGTTGTTATGGCTACTGGTTTCTCAGGATCTATGTCCCCAAATTGCGTGAAAATGTAATCACATGTAAGTTCTAGTGTAACATATTTGTCCAATGAACACCCGTTTATCATCTGCATTTCTTTTTGTGTAGCTATTTTAATGGCCAGTAGTGTAATTAAGTAGCCACGGTGTATTTTCATTCACAAGTTCTTATGTAAAACCCTAATGGTAATGTCTCTGATGCAGAAATGCGAAGGCTTACTTACTTTGCTTACTTTCACTCTGTAATCTCATGGCAAATGATGGTCGTACTGATCTGTACTGTCAGTTAGCTAACGTCGAGTAGGTTATCGGTCAGGTGTCTTGTAATAAAAAATTTGCCGTCTCTGTATATATGAGGGGCGTTCAGTGCGTAATGCAACATCGTTTCTGACAGCAGATTGGTTTTATTCAGGAATCCAATACACGTTATTATTGCCCACTTTTTGGCTTCAAAACCATATTTTTAAACGTAGTCTTCGTTCAATGAATCGGCCTTACGCCACTCCATTGGGAGGGCCTGCATGTCCGCATGGTCGACATTGGAACCAACATCTTACTGCATCAATAACCTCCACGTTGTCCACATACTGATCCTCACGGAACGCGTCCTTCGTTGTATCAAGTCGGAAGGTGCGAGATCAGTGCTATAGGGTGGACGAGGAAGAACAGTCCAATGAAGTTTTGTGAGGTCCTCTCAGGTGCCCAGACTTATGTGAGGCCTTGCGCTGTGGAGGGAGAAATTCGTTTGCGTTTTTGTGACGTCGAACACGCTGAAGTCTTTTCTTCACTTTCCTGAGGGGAGTACAATACACTTCAGAGCTGATCGTTGCTTTATGAGGGAGGACTCTCAAACAGAACAGCCCATCCAGAGTCCCGGAAGACTGTTGCCATGAGTTTACCGGCTGAGGGTGCGGCTCTGAATTTTCTCTTCGTAGGAGAGGTGGTGTGCCGCCGTTCCATGGATTGCCGTATTGTCTGCGGTTCTAAGTGATGAAGCTATGTTTCATCGCATGTAACCATTTTCGATAAAAAAATTGTCACGATCAGTTTTGTAACGTGCAAGCAATCTCTCATAGATGATTCTTCGTTGCTCTTTATGGTCTCATTAGGCGGCGAGGAACTCAGCGCGCACGCACCACTCAGTACAGCAACTTCTGGACGAGTGTGTCTTCACTATCAATAGAGACGTCCAGTTGAGCAGCGAGGTCTTTGACTGTAATTTGTCGATCGCCTCTAATGTGTCCGCACCTTCCAGCATCGCAGAAGTCACAGTTGTAAGCGGCCAGCCGACAACCAGGAGATCGTACAGGTTCAGCGCTCTTGTTACGACGATGACAGAGGCCTCGCCCAGTGACTTACCGTGCTTTCGTTCACTACCATTTCTCTGCAGACATTCTACAAACTCCCATGAATACCTGCGATGCTCCAGTTTTTTGCCAAAATGAACTCAAAGACAGCTCTCTGGTTGGAACGCACTTCCGTTGCAGACGCCGTTTTGAAGGCTATTTACAGTGCCACCACCTATCGGAACTTCATGAAACTACAGAGGCTGAATCGAGAATTTTCGCGATATCCCACAAGAAATTCCGCATTTTTTCAACCATAATTGGCCAAGAAGAAGAATGTGTCGCATTGCTTATTGAACTCCCCTCGTATATTGACTCATGGGATTTGTTGTAGACAATACTGAGTTTTCTCCCATATTCCACTAACTCTGAAGGAATACGAACTTTTTATACAAGACTTTTAAAAGCTGACGTAATCAAAGTACCTTTATGCGTATGAGCACGCATTGTTTGTTTGTGTGCGTGTTTTGTGTGTGTGTGTGTGTGTGTGTGTGTGTGTGTGTGTGTGTGTGTGTGTCTGTTTGTTTGTGTGTAACACGGTTTGTAAGTGGTGCTCTTATTGTGACTTGTAGCACCCAGTTACCTTATTAAAGAATTGGTTATGCATTGAAACACTTCTTGCAAACTATACATTAACGGCAGTTTCAAAATCGGTCTTTCCTTGCACAGTGAATGCACCGTTTGTAACTTTCGTTAACAGCTGTACAGAATAGAACAGAGGCGGGCAAACGTTGCACGCGGCTCATGAGCACACAGCACTGCACGTGTGCTGCTCGCGTGCAGTCGTCGAACGGGACAGTGCCGACAGCCTGCAGGTTGCGGCAGTGTAGTACCAGGCTAAGCTGCGGACGTTGAAGCGAACCGACCACTAGGTAGTGAACGTTGTATTTCAATAACCGGAAAATGCAGAGTGAATCAAGGAAACGGAGAATTTGAGATTTGCTGTCTTTTAAAAAGGAATGGGAGAATCATTTGTTCTCTTTGGAAAAACGTGGAAATTGGAAATGTGTAATATGTGACAGTATTGTCGCTGGTGAGCGGAAGTTTAATATTGAACGCCGTTACAATAAATTTCAGTATGTTGCCGTTCTTAGTGCAATAAAAGAGGAATTTCTCAAGCGATTTGTAGATATATCTTACTTATCCCAAGGTTTTGAATACTTCTCGAGAGAATCTGGTTTCTGTAGATGATATTCATCTCAGTTTGCATATGGAATTAATAGATCTACAGTGTAACTCTCGTCTGAGAGACAAGTTCCTTTTGGCAAGACGTGTAATAAATTTTTATCACGACTTTCCACAGCAAGAGTTTCCTCGTCTCCATCGTGAAGCCATGAAGATAGTCAATGTTGGGCTTGACATACTTTTGTGAGAGATTTTTTTCTGTTATGAAAATTAATAAGTCTCGGTTAAGAGCAAACATCAGTAATGAAAATTTACGTAACAGTTTGCCTTTGTCTGTATGTAGAAATTTTGTTCCAGACATTAAACGTATTGTAAACTCCACCTGTGATAATTAAATAAAACGTATCGTAGGTAATAGGTACTCTTTCAAACCATGATTTCTGTCAAGCACTCCTACTAACCTTATTCCTTCATTTAATAAAGCAGGTCTGGAAACAAAACGCATTACAGAGGAAGAAGCGAAGAGACGGTATGGTGGGGAGGGGTGAGAAGCGGGTGGCCACCTTGCCCCTGTGTGCACGCAGAACACCTGTTAACTGCACACGTGCATGTGCACCGCACACGTGCAGAATTCCTGCCCGCCCCTGGAATAGAACATTCCTTCTGTAAGGTTTAGGTTGCGCAATCATCGTTCATTTTTCCATTCGAAAGCTACGTGTTTCAGAATTTTCGTTGTAATTGTAGGATGAAGGTGGCTGTTGAAGCTATATCAGGTAAGCGTCGCTTGTTCACGAGAATTACATGAAGAAACATCGTAACAAATTATTTCCGTCTTTGGCCTCATACAGTTTGTTTGGACACCTCCCTCACAGCACGAGGAACGCGTCACATTGCGGCGAAAGCTTCTGCGGTGTATTTGTGCGATCTGCATTGTGGGGGGAATCTTGGTTGAGCCGTACAAGCGTGTAAAGCGTTGACCTAAGCAGCCACTGACTGACAGATCCCAAGGGTAGCACCGTGCGTGCAGAGTAACGACGATGGACGTTGTGCCGCTCAGCCTGGATGTGGTTCTTAGACTGCTTCCCACATCCGATTTGATGAATTTCGGACTGCTGTCCTCGTCTCCCCTCAGTTTCAAGATTCACACTTCACTTTCACACAGTGGGGATAACATTTGACGCAGAAAGAGAGGGTAAGCCAATTAAATCCGTGGGGAAGGGGGATGGAGGAGGAAAGAAGAAGTAGCGAAAGGAAGGGCACTCGGCCGGCCTCTACAACTGCATTGCTATATCCACATATCCACATCTTCACATCGTGAAGAAAGGGGAAACCAAGAAGAGCGATTGACTTACCACTTAAGCACGCGAACCTCCGTAGACTCCGCTTTTGCAAGTCACGCATGCGTAGAAGGGTCGTGGATGATTTGTAGCCAGATCACTACTGCTATGGCGGTACTTACCAAGCCAGCAGTGAGGCTGACAATTGAACTGTATAGCTTGAGTGCAGAAATGGTCATATATCAGAATAGATGGTACTGTTACATTCTTTGTTAGAGCCTGGATGACTATCGCTACCTAATTAACTGTTGGTAACATCGAAATTACTTTTATACTTTCAAGATTATCACCCATGAAACGTGACATGCAGAACAGTTTTCTAATGCTGAGGGATGACCTACATTTTGCTGACGGGATGACCTCCAGCATCTACTACGTGAAGTCACGGCAGAGCAGTCTACTTCCAAATATATAAGGATTGTTGAAATGTAAAGGTGCGAAACTTTTCAACAACCAAATCGGTTGAAATTTGCACTTTTGGGTAAACATTTCAATTATACTTCCAGTGTTGTTTTGTACCTCTCCTTCTGAACACTCCCTCACAATTTGCAAACCACGGTACATTGCATGGCGCGGACTACTTCCTGCAAGTATTACTGCTTTTCTGTCCAGTTCAGTTCGCGTACTGAGCGAGGGAAAAAGGACTATCTGCCTGTCTCTGTACGTGCAATAATCTCTCTTATCTCATTCCTATGAGATCACCATTTGCCACAATGGCAGCAGAATGGATGCACGCATCGTCTCCTTCGAATAAAAGTTCTGTAAATTTATCCAAAAGGCTTTTGCGAGAACTGTGTCTTCTTACAGGGATTAACATTTAGCTCTCCAGAGCATTTCTTTTATATGTTCATTCGGGTTGTACAACTTGTTACTATCCTGTCAGTGCCTCCCTGTATTCGTTCCATGTCGTGCCTAGTTGATAAGGACTCCAAACGCTGAAATACTACCCTAGGATTTGTTATATTAGCGTCAGTGATCCCCCCCCCCCCCCCCCCACATGAACCATGGACCTTGCCGTTGGTGGGGAGGCTGGCGTGCCTCAGCGATACAGATAGCCGTACCGTAAGTGCAACCACAACGGAGGGGTATCTGTTGTGAGGCCAGACAAACATGTGGTTCCTGAAGAGGGGCAGCAGCCTTTTCAGTAGTTCCAAGGGAAACAGTCTGGATGATTGACTGATCTGGCCTTGTAACACTAACCAAAACGACCTTGTTGTGCTGGTACTGCGAACGGCTGAAAGCAAGGGGAAACTACAGCCGTAATTTCTCCTGAGGGCATGCAGCTTTACTGTATGGTTAAATGATGATGGCGTCCTCTTGGGTAAAATATTCCGGAGGTAAAATAGTCCCCCATTCGGATCTCCGGGCGGGGACTACTCAGGTAGGATGTCGTTATCAGGAGAAACAAAACTGGCGTTCTACGGATCGGGGCGTGGAATGTCAGATCCCTTAATAGGGCAGGAAGGTTAGAAAATTTAAAAAGGGAAATGGATAGGTTAAAGTTAGATATAATGGGAATTAGTGAAATTCGGTGGTAGGAGGAACAAGACTTCTGGTTAGGTGACTACAGGGTTATAAACACAAAATTAAATAGGGGTAATGCAGGAGTTGGTTTAATAATGAATAGGAAAATCAGGCAATACTGACCCTACGACTTATCTTAGAAGCTAGATTAAGGAAAGGCAAACCTACGATCCTAGCATTTGTAGACTTAGAGAAAGCTTTTGACAATGTTGACTGGAATACACTCTTTCAAATTCTGAAGGTGGCAGGGGTAAAATATAGGGAGCGAAAGGCTATTTACAATTTGTATAGAAACCAGAAGATAGTTATAAGAGTCGAGTGGCATGAAAGGGAAGCAGTGGTTGGGAAGGGAGTGAGACAGGGTTGTAGCCTCTCCCCGATGTTATTTAATCTCTATATTGAGCAAGCAGTGAAGGAAACAAAAGAAAAATTCTGAGTAGGTATTAAAATTCAAGGAGAAGTAATAAAAACTTTGAGGTTCGCCGATGACATTTTAATTCTGTCAGAGACAGCAAAGGACTTGGAAGAGCATTTGAACGGAATGGATAGTGTCTTGAAAGAAGGATATAAGATGAACATCAACAAAAGCAAAACGAGGATAATGGAATGTAGTGGAATTAAGTCGGATGATGTGGAGGGTATTAGATTAGGAAATCAGACACTTAAATTAGTAAATGAGTTTTGCTATTTGGGGAGCAAAATAACTGATGATAGTCGAAGTAGAGAGGATATAAAATGTAGACTGGCAATGGCAAGGAAAGCGTTTCTCAAGAAGAGAAATTTGTTAACATCGAGTATAGATTTAAGCGTCAGGAAGTCGTTTCTGAAAGTATTTGTATGGAGTGTAGCCATGTATGGAAGTGAAACATGGTTGATAAATAGTTTAGACAAGAAGAGAATAGAAGCTTTCGAAATGTGGTGCTACAGAAGAATGCTGAAGATTAGATGGGTAGATCACATAAGTAATGAGGAAGTGTTGAATAGGATTGGGGAGAAGAGAAGTTTGTGGCACAACTTGACGAGAAGAAGGGATCGGTTGGTAGGACATGTTCTGAGGCATCAAGGGATCACCAATTTAGTATTGGAGGGCAGCGTGAAGGGTAAAAATCGTAGAGGGAGACGAAGAGATGAATACACCAAGCAGATTCAGAAGGGTGTAGGTTGCAGTGGGTACTGGGAGATGAAGAAGCTTGCACAGGATAGAGTAGCATGGAGAGCTGCATCAAACCAGTCTCAGGACTGAAGACAACACCAACAACAACAGGAAAATAGGAATGCGGGTAAGCTACTACAAACAGCATAGTGAACGCATTATTATGGCAAAGATAGATACGAAGCCCACGCCTACTACAGTAGTAGAAGTTTATATGCCAAATAGCTCTGCAGATGTCGAAGAAATTGAAGAAATGTATGATGAAATAAAAGAAATTATTCAGATAGTGAAGGGTGACGAAAATTTAATAGTCATGGGTGACTGGAATTCGGTAGTAGGAAAAGGGAGAGAAGGAAACGTAGTAGGTGAATGTGGATTGGGGCTAAGAAATGAAAGAGGAAGCCGCCTGGTAGAATTTTGCACAGAGCACAACTTAATCATAGCTAACACTTGGTTCAAAAATCATAAAAGAAGGCTGTATACATGGAGGAAGCCTGGAGATACTGACAGGTTTCAGATAGATTATATAATGGTAAGACAGAGATTTAGGAACCAGGTTTTAAATTGTAAGACATTTCCAGGGGCAGATGTGGACTCTGACCACAATCTATTGGTTATTATCTGTAGATTAAAACTGAAGAAATTGCAAAAAGGTGGGAATTTAAGGAGATAAACTGACTGAACCAAAGGTTGTACAGAGTTTCAGGGAGAGCATTAGGGAACAATTGACAGGAATGGGGGAAAGAAATACAGTAGAAGAAGAATGGGTAGCTCTGAGGGATGAAGTAGTGAAGTCAGCAGAGGATCAAGGTAAAAAGACGAGGGCTAGTGGAAATCCTTGGGTAACAGAAGATATATTGAATTTAATTGAAGAAAGGAGAAAATATAAAAATTCAGTAAATGAAGGAGGCAAAAAGGAATACAAACGTCTCAGAAATGAGATCGACAGGAAATGCAAAATGGCTAAGCAGGGATGGCTAGAGGACAAATGTAAGGATGTAGAGGGTTATCTCACTAGGGGTAAGATAGATACTGCCTACAGGAAATTTAAAGAGACCTTTGGAGATAAGTGAACCACTTGCATGAACATCAAGAGCTCAGATGGAAACCCAGTTCTAAGCAAAGAAGGGAAAGCAGAAAGGTGGAAGGAGTATATAGAGGGTGTATACAAGGGCGATGTTCTTCAGAACAAATATTAAAATGGAAGAGGAGACCACAATAACACAACAGCGTCAGTGATATCACAAACCTAGGGCGGAGTGTGCGGTGGTGGGGGGTGGGGGCAGTGGGCAGTGGGAATGACTGGGATTGAAGAGGGGGGGGGGCTTGTAATGGAATCAGGCTACTTTGTAATCAATAAAGTCGGTGTAGTTCTCTGCTGTTTACATTTACGTCTATACATCGCAAGGTAATTTGTTTACCAGTGTCACATCCTTCGTTTCCTGTTCTAGTCGCCAAATGTTCGCGAAAGGAACGATTGCTGGTATGCCTTTGTGTCGGCTCGAATAAGAGGAAGCAAAGTATTGGTTGGCTCTTCCAGTCACCTACGCTTTTGGAACTTTAATTGTAATCCACACCGTGTCTTGCATTGTCTGCCACTGAAGTTGGCTGCGCATCTCATTGAAGTTTTCGCGCTTGGTAAATGAACCCGTAACGAAACGTGCTGCTCTTCTTTGGATCTTATCTGTTTCCTGTGTCAGTCCTATCTGGTACTCATCCACATAAAGAGCAATATTCAAGTACTGGTCGAAAGAGTGTTTTGGTAGCTACTTTCTTTGCTGAAGGACTACTTTTCCTGAGGATTCTTCCAATGAATCTCAGTCTGGCAAGTCCCTTATCTCCAATTAAGTTTACGTGCTCGTTCGACTTCAAATCACTTGGTACAGAAACTCCTAAATATTTTATGGGAGTAACTGCTTCCACTGATGGCTCTGCAAGCGTGCAATCATGCAACACTGGGTCTTTCTGTGTATGCATCAGAAAAATAATTACAAACGTCGGTCTAAGATGCCGACACGGAAGCCAATAGGCAATTTGTCAACAAGTGATCGCGAAAGACTTAACAATATTGTACATGCAATAAGTTGTAGTTGTTTGTATTGAGGATCAGTTGCCACTCCCTGCACCAAGCGTCGACCCGCTGCACATCTTCCTGCATTTCTCTACAATTTTCTAGCATTGCGACTTCTCTGTATGCAACAGCATCATCCGTGGAATGCCTTATGGGATATTCGATGTTGTCTACTAAGTTATTTACACAGGGTGATTCCGTGACGACGCTACAAACTTTCGGGGATGATGGAAAGGGTAAATATATCAATCTGACATACAGAACCCTAATCCGGAAACGACCGAGTCGAAAAGTATATGCAAAAATGTACTCAAGTTCTCCCTTAGTCCCGCGAATGCTTAAACTAAGTGCTCCAGATTCCATGCCACGATCATTACGTGCAGAATTCCCGCTGAATACTCCCCAATAGCCTGAGATAATTTACCCTGCTGATGGTCAATTACAGACGTTCGAAACTTGACGTCAGAGACACCGAATGTCCTAAGCCCACGCTGCAATAATAGTGAATTAAATTTGCCTCCACATTTTTTACGACCTGCTATCTGCTACATTTACAACAGCATCAACGAAGGAATGGTATCGTCCAACAAAGTTCTGTCGTACCCGTTCTAATATCCCTGATGTCGTTTGAACAGTGTAGCAGGCAGCGAGAGATCTTGCCAAGGGGTCCTTTCCAGTGTCAGCAGGCTTCTCTTACACAAGGCTCTTCACATGATACCACAAGAAAGAATGAAGTGATCACGCTGCACCTCCTCTGCCTGTCCACTTTTCAGGGAATGTCTAAAAAAGGGCTCTGAGCACTATGGGACTCAACTGCTGTGGTAATAAGTCCCCTAGAACTTAGAACTACTTAAACCTAACTAACCTAAGGACAGCACACAACACCCAGCCATCACGAGGCAGAGAAAATCCCTGACCCCGCCGGGAATCGAACCCGGGAACAGGGAATGTCTGATCACGAACACTCAGTCGAAAGCGAGGCGGGGCTACATCATATTGAACCCTTATCTGTTGTCGAATAAGAAATGTTGATTATGATGTTTGGTTTGTGGGGCGCTCTACTGCGTGTTTATGAGCGCCCGTACAAATTCCTAACCGTTGCTCAGTCCAAACTCGCCACTTTCATGAATGATGATGAAATGATGAGGACAACACAAACACCCAGTCATCTCAAGGCAGGTGAAAATTCCTGACCCCACCAGGAATCGAACTCGGGACCCCGTGAACGGGAAGCGAGAACGTCGAATAACAAAAATGGTTCAAAATGGCTCTGAGCACTATGCGACTTAACTTCTGAGGTCATCAGTCGCCTAGAACTTAGAACTAATTAAACCTAACTAACGGAAGGACAGCGCACACATCCATGCCCGAGGCAGGATTCGAACCTGCGACCGCAGCGGTCGCTCGGCTCCAGACTGTAGCGCCTAGAACCGCACGGCCACTCCGGCCGGCGTCGAATAACAAGTGGGATGTATCCCACGAACCTGGCTAGTATGTCTCTGATAAACACGATGTACACTGCTGCTTACAAGTGTGGAGGAAGATGAAACAGCCGTCCTCTGTGGACGAGCGGTTCTAGGCGCTTCAGTCGGGAACCACGTGGCTGCTACGGTCGCAGGTTCGAATCCTGCCTCGGGCATGGATGTGTGTGATGTCCTTAGGTTAGTTAGGTTTAAGTAGTTCTAAGTCTAGGGGAATGATGACCTCAGATGTTAAGTTCCATAGTGCTTAGAGCCTTTTTGAACCATTTGAAGATGAAACGGGGTTAGTACGTAATTGTTGATTACCCCTGCCCAGACATTGACTGATAATCTGTGTTGACGGCTCTACTCATCGATACAAGCATACGTATTTGGACTGTTCCATCTCTGATCAAACAGGCTTCATCCGTGAAAAGCACACACACAATAAAGAGATGATCGACTGTAAGGTGCTGCAAGAAGCATTGGCTGAACTCGACAGGAGGTCCACAGTCAGCAGCCGTCAAAGCACGTGGTTTCTGTAGATAGCAGGGGTGTAGCTGCATTTCACCTAGTACACTACGAAACATTCATTTCTACTTCTATATCTATACTCTGCAAATCGCTGTGAAGCGCATGGCAGAGGGTACGTCCCGTGGTACCAGTTATTAGGACATTTCCCGTGTCATCCACGTATGGAGCGCAGGAAGACTGGTTGTATAAAGGCCTCTATGCATGCTGTAATTAGTCTTTTTTTCATGTAGTATATTCCTGGAGTAATCATTCAAAGCCGGTTCTTGAAATTTGATAAGTAGACTTTCTCAGGATAGGTTATGTCTGTCTTCAAGAATTTCCCAGTTAAGTTCTTTCATCTCTGTGGTACTCTGCAACAGCTTTTTTTCTTAGTGCAACTTACTGCAGGCGCTTCATCCCCTCGAGCAGGCATTGAATCTTCAAAGTCGATACTCCTTGTAGTTAATCCTCATCCTCGGTGGTTGTACTGTGCTACCAATTGCCCTGTTCCACGTAATCGTTGAAACAGTCTTGGAAACATGCAGTGCGTCGGGTGCCTTCTACGTGGGTGCTTGGTGCTGTACAAACATTCCGCTTCCCTGATGCTTCCATTTCTTTGCCCATACAAGAAAATCATGTCTGCAGGTTCCGTCATCGGGTTCAACTCCATCTGGTTAGGACTGATCGACGATGGTACCTCAACTTGTAAATAAAGACTGCAGTCTAATATAGTACAGACGTACTCCAGGATTCCTCATGTCAAAACACAATAAACAATCTGCATCGGATTAGTTATTACACAAAGCTGTACACCTAAATCCTCCATGGGATCGCCTACACGACAGTCTTAGCAACAACAGTACCGGTACATGTGTTCCACTGTCAGAGGTATCACGACGATTTTCGCTTCTAACTTTCGATTTGGTCGTTGCCGGATCAGGTCCCTTAGCTCAGATTGATACATTTACAATTTTCCATCGTCTCTGAAAACCGTGACAGAATCACCCTGTATATACTGTGAAAAGTAATGGACCTATTAACGCTCCCTTGGGGCATGCCTGTTGTTACATGTATTTCTGATGATTTCTCTTCCTTGAGAATGACTTGCTGTGTTCCGTTTACTAGAAACTCTTCTGTCCAGTCACACACCTGGTTGTGATATTCCATACGTAAGTATTTTGTTCATTAGGTGACAGCGCGGAACTCTATCGAATTCCTTCCGAAAGACAAGGAAATTAGCATCTACCAGTGCGCCTGTATCTGGGTCTGGTGGTCGAACAGTGGGAGCTGGGCGTCACACAATGGTTGTTTTCGGAAACCGTGTTGGTTTTTACAGAGAAATAGTGGGGTCTCCAAAAATGCCATAATACACGAACACGAGCATAAAACATGTCCCAAAATTCAACAGCTGACCGTCGTCG
The DNA here is from genome assembly GCF_023864275.1 of Schistocerca cancellata. Taxonomy (NCBI): domain Eukaryota; kingdom Metazoa; phylum Arthropoda; class Insecta; order Orthoptera; family Acrididae; genus Schistocerca; species Schistocerca cancellata. Next base: position 206,151,405 of record NC_064630.1, read on the forward strand.
GAGATATAGCCCTATAGATTTGTGCGTCTCTTCGATGACCTTTCTTGAAAATGGGAATGACCGGTGTTTTTTTTTTCGAATCATTAACAAGGCTCCGCTCCTCTAGAGACCTACAGTACACCGCTGCTGTAAGAGAGGATGTGCTTTCGCACACTCTACGTACAACTGAATTGGTATCCCACCATGTCTTTCCTCTGTTGAGCGATTTCAGTTGCTTTTCCGTCTCTTTGTCACTTATTTCAAACTCTGTCATTTTATCGCTCACGCACCGATTTGAAGAAAGAACTACAGTGCGATCTTCCTTCGTGAAATGGTTGTGGAAAAAAACGTTTAGTATTTCGACTCTTCTTTTTCATCCTCCGTTTCAATACCGTTGTGCTTTCAATACCATTATGGTTACAGAGTGGACAGATGGCTTTACCATAAGACCAAAACTTCGTATTACTTCCTGTCAGATCTGTTTCTTTCGATTATTCAGCTTTATTGAATTTGATCAATGTAGCTGATTTCTGTCAGAGATTATGAAATATTTTCGATCGCAAAATCTTGGAGGTACAAGAAACTACTAACTTCTGTTATGACTGTGTAACAGAACGGATGGAAAAAATAAAACGTGTCATTTCTGCATGCAGAAGAACAAATCATCGCAATGAGTTTTACAGGTTTTTCAGTAGCCGTCTGTTAACATCTCGTTGCTCGTGAGAACAAGTAAAGAGCTCTTATACTGGAGCGGTTTGGAATGTTATTCACTGAGTAGCCAAAGAAACTGCTACACCTGCCTAATATGGTGTAGGGCCCTTGCGAGCACGCAGAAGTACTGCAGCACGGCGTGGCATAGACTCGACTGAAGTCTGAAGTAGTGCTGGAAGGAATTCACACCATGAATCCTACAGGGCTGTCCATATATTCCTAAGAGTACGAGGGGCTGGAGATCTCTTCTGAACAGGCATCCCAGATATGTTAAATAATGTTCATGTCTGGGGAGTTTGATTGACAGCAGAAGAGTTTAAACTCTGAAGAGTGTTCCTGGAGCAACTCTGTACCAATTTTGGACGCGTGGGGTGTCGCCCTGTCGTGCTGGAATTGTCCAAGTCCATCGGAATGCACAATGGACATGAATGGATGCAAGTGATTATACAGGATGCTTACGTTCGTGTCACCTTTCAGAATCGTACCTAAGCGTATCAGGGGTCCCATATCACTCCAACTACACACGCCCCACACCAATACAAAGCTTCCACAAGCTTGAACAGTCTCCTGCTGACATGCAGGGTCCATGGATCCATGAGGTTGTCTCCATACCCGTACACGTCCATCCGTTCGATATAGTTTGAAACGAGACTCGTCCGACCAGGCAACATGTTTCCAGCCATCAACAGTCCAATGTCGTGTTGACGGACCCAGGCGAGGCGTAAAGATTTGTGTCGTGCAATCATTGAGGGTACGGGAGTGGGTCTTCGGCTCCGAAAGCTCATATCGATGATGTTTCGTTGGAATTGTTCGCACGCTCACACTTGTTGATAGCCCAACACTGAAATATTCAGCAATTTGCACTTCTGTCGCGTTGAATGAATCTCTTCAGTTGTCGTTGGTCCCATTCTTACAAATATTTTTCCGGTCACAGCGATGTCGGAGATTTGATGTTTTACCGGATTCCTAATATTCACGGTACACTCGTGAAATGGTTGTACTGGAAAATCCCCACTTCATCGCTACCTGTGTCCCATCTCTCATACGCCGATTGTAACACTACGTTAAGACTCACTAAAAACTTGATAATCTGCTATTGTAGCAGCAGTAACGGACCTAACAACTGCGCCAGACACTTGTTTTATGTAGGCCTTTCCGACCACAGCGCCTTATTCTGCTTGTTTACAAATCTCTATATTTAAAAACGCATGCCTATACGTTTCCTTGGCGCTTCAGTGTGTGTCTTTTACGCAATTACTTTAATACTCCTAATAACTCATTTGAAGCGATATTTCTACTCCATATTGCTTCTTGGTAATGTACTATATATTTTTGCTTTGTGACGGCTCAAAACGTTCACCTCTAATCGCGTCCCACTGTACTTTGCATTTTGTTCCCCTAACGTTTATCTGAATTGTGCTGAGCTTGGTTTTTCCAAAGCTAGATAACATATTGGGAAACAAGTTTTCTTCGGTGAAACCGATGAGCTGCCAGGTTTTCAGCTTCCCACCATTTCATGTCCTTGCATAGAAGATCCTTTGCAAAAGTGCCAAAATGTTACGAGGTGTTCGTGTTCCTCTGTATCCATCCGTTAATTTCCAAAACTGCTTCATGCTCAGAAGAAGCTGTCTTCTTTCAGCAAAGATTTTGCACAGGCTGTGTAGGCCACTTTATCTCAGCAGTTCATTATTGGAAGCATTATCGTGATAACTGATCTTAAAAATTCCACTCAAGCATTGTTGATGAAAAGCATTGAACTTATGTTTTGATTTTGCAGATATTTTCCAGGTCTCACACGAGAAAACGGACACAGGTTGGCTGACAAAGGAGTACAGCCGAAACTTTCTGGACACACTTACAGGATCTAATTGCCGTATGGATCGATTCTTTGGAAGACTGCAAAATACACTCCTGGAAATTGAAATAAGAACACCGTGAATTCATTGTCCCAGGAAGGGGAAACTTTATTGACACATTCCTGGGGTCAGATACATCACATGATCACACTGACAGAACCACAGGCACATAGACACAGGCAACAGAGCATGCACAATGTCGGCACTAGTACAGTGTATATCCACCTTTCGCAGCAATGCAGGCTGCTATTCTCCCATGGAGACGATCGTAGAGATGCTGGATGTAGTCCTGTGGAACGGCTTGCCATGCCATTTCCACCTGGCGCCTCAGTTGGACCAGCGTTCGTGCTGGACGTGCAGACCGCGTGAGACGACGCTTCATCCAGTCCCAAACATGCTCAATGGGGGACAGATCCGGAGATCTTGCTGGCCAGGGTAGTTGACTTACACCTTCTAGAGCACGTTGGGTGGCACGGGATACATGCGGACGTGCATTGTCCTGTTGGAACAGCAAGTTCCCTTGCCGGTCTAGGTATGGTAGAACGATGGGTTCGATGACGGTTTGGATGTACCGTGCACTATTCAGTGTCCCCTCGACGATCACCAGTGGTGTACGGCCAGTGTAGGAGATCGCTCCCCACACCATGATGCCGGGTGTTGGCCCTGTGTGCCTCGGTCGTATGCAGTCCTGATTGTGGCGCTCACCTGCACGGCGCCAAACACGCATACGACCATCATTGGCACCAAGGCAGAAGCGACTCTCATCGCTGAAGACGACACGTCTCCATTCGTCTCTCCATTCACGCCTGTCGCGACACCACTGGAGGCGGGCTGCACGATGTTGGGGCGTGAGCGGAAGACGGCCTAACGGTGTGCGGGACCGTAGCCCAGCTTCATGGAGACGGTTGCGAATGGTCCTCGCCGATACCCCAGGAGCAACAGTGTCCCTAATTTGCTGGGAAGTGGCGGTGCGGTTCCCTACGGCACTGCGTAGGATCCTACGGTCTTGGCGTGCATCCGTGCGTCGCTGCGGTCCGGTCCCAGGTCGACGGGCACGTGCACCTTCCGCCGACCACTGGCGACAACATCGATGTACTGTGGAGGCCTCACGCCCCACGTGTTGAGCAATTCGGCGGTACGTCCACCCGGCCTCCCGCATGCCCACTATACGCCCTCGCTCAAAGTCCGTCAACTGCACATACGGTTCACGTCCACGCTGTCGCGGCATGCTACCAGTGTTAAAGACTGCGATGGAGCTCCGTATGCAACGGCAAACTGGCTGATACTGACGGCGGCGGTGCACAAATGCTGCGCAGCTAGCGCCATTCGACGGCCAACACCGCGGTTCCTGGTGTGTCCGCTGTGCCGTGCGTGTGATCATTGCTTGTACAGCCCTCTCGCAGTGTCCGGAGCAAGTATGGTGGGTCTGACACACCGGTGTCAATGTGTTCTTTTTTCCATTTCCAGGAGTGTATATCTTAGTTCTCCTGATGATGTCTGTAACTACGTTTACGTTAGTACAGATAAGGCTGCCGAAAGATGAAAATCGGTCAACATGTAGTAGTGTCCTCTATTACACAATAATTTGAGTAAATATATTTCAACTTTTAGTGAAATTGTTTTTGTTTTATCACTACTTATTTGTAGCCCCACAGAACTGCCTATTCCATCCAGTTTGGTAGTCATTATAGGATTAGTGATAAACAGTCTAAATCGCACTGGTCGTTTTACTTAACATTACTGGTTTCGACCTAGTATTAGACCATCTTCAGAATAGCACCTCAGTTGAAGTTGATGATATCCAGAACAGTCCGTAGAACTCAGTCTGGTCTGCTGAGTATTCTGGACATTAACTTCAGTTGATGATGCTATTCTGGAGATAGCCTGAGATGAAATCGGTAATTTTAAATACAGTAACCATTGAGATCTAGACTTTTTTCCCTAATTTTACACACATCAAAAAAGTTTTGCATCATCCTGGTTCCCATAACTCCAGAAGATAGACATTGACTCTGGATATTGTATCACAAACACAGTCCCTTTGACTGTTCAGAGATGTCACTAAACCCGCCCAAAGATATAAGTAACCATGCATGAGCTGCGCCTATTAGACGGAGGGGGTCCGACAGCCGATCAGTTCCAGTCATTCCACCAGGAAGGAGGTACACGGCTGGTGTTGTCCGTAGATCAACCATGCCTAGACGTAGAATACCGCGGTTCGATCGCGTCCGCATAGTTACTTTGTGCCAGGAAGGGCTCTCAACAAGGGAAGAGTCCATTCGTCTTGGAGTGAACCACAACGATGTTGTTTAGGCATGGAGGAGACAGAGAGAGACAGAACTGTCTTTGACATGCCTCGCTCAGGCCGCCCAAAGGCTATTACTGCAGTGGATAACCGCATATGCCTTCAACCAGACAGTCGTGGGAGACGTATCTGGAGGCAACCCGGTCAGGTTGAACGCCTTAGACACACTGTCCAGCGAGTGCAGCAAGGTGGAGGTTCCCTGTTGTTTGGGGTGGCATTATGCGGTGCCGACGTACGCCGCTGGTGGTCACGAAAGGCGTCGTAACGGCTGTACAATACGCGAGTGCCATCCTCCGATAGTGCAACCATATAGGCAGCATAGTGGCGGTTGCCGTAACGGCTGTACAATACGCGAATGCCATCCTCCGATCGACAGTGCAACCATATAGGCAGCATAGTGGCGGTGCATTCGACTTCATGGACGACTATTCGCGCCCCCATCGTGCACGTCTTGTGAATGGCTTCCTTCAGGATAACGACATCACTCGATTAGGGTGACCAGCCTGTTCTCCAGACATGAACCGTATCGAACATGCTTGGGATTGATTGAAGAGGGCTGTTTATGGACGACGTGACCCACCAACCACTCTGAGGAATGTACGCCAAATCGCCGTTGAGGAGCGGTACAATCTGGACCAACAGTGCCTTGATGAACTTGTGGATAGTATGCCACGACGAATACCGGCACACATCAGTGCAAGAGGACATGCTACTGGGTATGAGAGGTACCGGCGTGTACTGAAATCTGGACCACCACCTCTGAAGGTCTCGCTGTATGGTGGTACAACATGCAATGTCTGGTGTGCATGGGCAATAAAAAAGGCGGTAATGATGTTTATGTTGATCTCTATTCCAATTTCCTGTACAGATTCCGGAACTCTCGGAACCGAGGTGATGCAAAACTTTTTTGATGTTTATACGTAGCTTACAAGATCGCTGCTTTCCTAAAATGCTTCCAAAAATTTGGTAGTCATTGGTTGTAAACTTTTTGGTTTTTCTGCCATAACAACAACGTCACCGCAAAAGCCAGGTCATTAAGACTAGACTGCTCATTTAAGCGTATGCCTATTTTGGAGTTGTCCATAGGTTTCCTGATTACGAAACCAACCATATTTGAAAAGGAATCCACCTTCTGGTCCCCAACAGTTTCCGTAGTTCGTACCGATCTATGTGCGCTTGCATGAGTTAGGCCAGTAGCTCCGTACTGCTGGAGGGGAGGTAGTAGGGCGCTCCCCTTCCCACAGTGTCAGACGAACAGCACTTCGTTGCCACAAGTGGCCTACTCCTCTTCAAGTGAAGCAGCCGGAACACAAGGTCTCTTCCTCTTGGACGCTGAATGGCCGCCAGAGACGGATACGGGCAGGTGGAACTCAACGACCGCGTGAGCTGACGTCAACAAAAACAACCAACCGCCTGCGACCTTCACCACAGCAAGAAGCCGGCAACGATCTCTAAACGTTTTCAGATGGACATATTTTGGAAAACAGAGCGGTATTTCGTTCCTAAAATAGCCGTTTAACAGTAAAATATTGTATAGCCAATGACAGGCGAAATGACTTCCGAAATTCTGATTCTGCAAAGTACTGAATTGTTTGCAGTACAACGCTTATGTGATTAATATGCTTCTGCTGAGATCACAGCAGTATTTCTAACAATTATGACATAATTGTTTTTACGTACTTGTCTAAACTGTTTTTTCTAACTCTATGTAATATCGCAGAGTATCACCAATCATTGTCTTTGGTTCTCACTTCTCGAAAACTATAGTTTTTGAAATTCCATAAATAAGGGAAGGAAACCAAAATAAGAAATACAGAGGAGGAAAAGTGGAGGAAAAAAAGGTACAATGACATGAAGAGAAAGCAGAAGTAGACGATTACGATTAGTTGGGAAATATTATGAATAACAACACACACACAAACACACACACACACACACACACACACACACACACACACACTATTGTATGTAATGGAATGTCAAACTACGATCTCAACCAGTAGACTGGAGTTGCTCAGTCAGCTGCTACTCCAAGCAAATTATAAGTTTACGGCAGAGAACAAGCAGTGTTTCGACACGAGTTCGGTTAGTCTGGAGGCTCGGACTGGAGGAAGAAGCGCATTAACGCCTCGGGGCGAGTTGCGCCGTCGCGCGCTGAGGTTTTAATAGTTTCCTCTCCGCGCTGCAGCAGCTTAGCCCGCCGTTCCCGGGGCGTGTTTGGGGTCAGGAGGCGGCAGTAGCTCATCCTCTCCCTCAGAACGCATCCCCCGGCCGTTAGCCTCGCTGTGATAGCGGCTACATTCAGCGAACACAGCGGCCGCGTCGGAGATAACCAGGTGTCTTTTGTGCGGCGCATATGAATATTCCGGCCCTTCGGCGCACGCAGCTCTTTATTTCGTTTTGACCCGGCTGCGCCTCCCGCCGTATTTCAGAGGAGGGCCCGCTAGCCAAATATCTCAGTGCGGCGAGGCCCCGCGCCTGAGTTACGGCGCCGGCGGGCAGCGACGGAAAGCCTACAATCGGGGAAGGCCCGAGAATAATGCCCGTGATACGGGCCGCAGCGCCGTATTAACAAATCAGCGTTCAGGGGGCCAGGCCGCGCCGTGATGAATCCGCGGCATTACTCATCTGCTACACGCCGCCGGGACACGGCCGCTTTTGTCCCGGCGCAGCGGAGACTTACCTGTTGTAAGTGGACAGAGGCCGAGCGCGGCCAGATTTACTGCTAACATGTCGGGTCGTTCCGAAACGCCAGTTCCGCAAAAAGCCTGGTGTACCTCAACTGCCGAGAAGAGTCATCCGTAATCGCTGTGTTCGTAGAAGACGAAATCGTAACATTTTTAGCGTAACAGGCAAACTGTTGGAATCTCAGCTTCATTTGCTCATTTGATTAAAAAAAACTGCCCGTGTCCATATTCTGACTTTCAGAAATGCACACGTGTGTACTTTTATTTTTTTATTGCAAATAATAACACGGGGTGGGCAGAGTAAAACACGCCCGAAAAATTATTCATGCACCTTAAGGTACGCAACCCAACTTACGAGGCGTGTTTTTTAAGTAAGTACCGTTTTGAAATTAAAAAAGACGTGCTAATATATCTCAATAATATTATTTTTACACGAAAGCCTGTACCTTAATCTACTTATCCACATAATTTCCGTAAATATTGAGGTACTTGTCATAGCGTTGTACCAGTTTTTAATACCCTCCTCATAGAAGTCTGCCGCCTGACTTGTTAACCACTGCATCACCACTGTTTTTGACTTCGTCATCGTCTTGAAGACGCTGACCGCCCAGGTGATTCTTCAAGTGCAGGAACAGATGGTAGTCACTGTGCGCAAGATCGGGGCTGTGCGGAGGATGATCTAGAGTTTCCCATCGAAAAGATGTGATGAGATCTTTGGTCTCATTCGCCACATGCGGACGGGCATTGTCTTGCAGCAAAACGATGCCCTTGCTCAACTTCCATGGACTGTTGCTTTGATTCTGGTGTGACGTAGGCCACCCATGTTTCATCGCCCTTAACAATTTGTCTTAATAAATCATCACCGTCGTTGTGGTACCGCTCAAGGAAAATCAATGCACTGTTTAAACATTTGGTTTTGTGCACATCCGTCAACATTTTCGGTACCCAACGTGCGCACAATTTTCGGTAATTCAAGCGCTTGGTCACAATTCCATACAAAACACTACGAGAAACATTAGGAAAGTCATCCCGCAAGGAGGAAATCGTAAAGCGTCAGTTTTCTGTCACGTTATTGTCCAGTTCCTGCGCCAAACTTTCATTAATGACCGAAGGACGCCCACTCTGTTGTTCAACATGCACATTTATGCGCCCATCTTTAAATGTTCTCACCCACTTTCTTACCATTTCATAACTCATAATGTTTTCTCCGTAAACTGCACAGATCTCACGATGAATATCGATCGCTTTTAGACCTTTAGCACTAAGAAATCTTACAACAGCCCGTACTTCACAATCGGTGGGACTCAAGATTATCGGAGGCATTTTAAACACTCAGTACACAACGTAAACAAGGAATAATCAGACTGTAATAGCGTCAGTGCGTAGATTAAGGTACAGGCTTCCATGTAAAATTAAATAACTGAGATATCTTAGCACGTCTTTTTTAATTTCAAAACGGTACTTACTTAAAAAACACGCCTCGTTCATCATCCACATCCGAAGTGCATTATGTACGAGGTCTGCTCAAAAAATTCCGGAATTTCGCCCACAAAATTTTTTATGCTTATCTTTTTCTTACTGTGCATCGTCTCCTTCGAAATACTCTCCTCCACAATTGATACAACCGTCCCAACGCCGTTTCCACATCCGGAAGCAGCCTTGGTTCGTATCTTGCTGGATCTTGCGAAGCGCCATCTACGAATTTTATTTTATCTCGTCTATAGTTGCAAATCTTCGTCCATTCAACGGGGTTTTCAGATTTTGAAATAAAAAAAAGTCTGCCGGATTCAGATCTGAAGAGTACGTAGCATGAGGTAGCACACTGATTTTGTTTTCTCTGCAATAGTCACGCACCAACTGGGATGAATATGCGGGTGCGTTAACGTGATGCAACAGCCATGAATTGCCTCGCCACATTACGGGCTGTTTCCTTCTCACATTTTCTCGCAGGTGTCGCAACACGTCCCGATAGTACCATCTATTAACATTTTGTCACTGTGGCACGAATTCATGATGAACTAATCCTTCAAAGTCAAAGAAAACTATCAGCATGGCTTTGACATTTGACCTGACCTGACGAGCTTTCTTTGGTCTTGGAGAACCTTTACCGACTCACTGTGAAGATGGAACCTTTGTCTCAACACCATAACCGTAGACCCACGTATAATCACCAGTTATGATTCTCTTAAGGAACATCTCGTGGGACAAACTTGGCAGTAACACGAAGCACTCCAGGAAACTGTCAGGAATTCATGACATGATTCAACTGGAGTGTTACATTCTTCTGAAATCTCTCAGACAGTCAGCCTTCGATTGGCACGCACAATTTCGTTGACGTTCTTGACGGGACCATCGTCGGAAGACGTCGAAGGGAGTCCTGAACGAGGGTCATCTTTAACTTCCGTGCGGCGATTTTTAAACCGTGTGAACCATTCGTAACACCGAGTACGGCTTGATCACTGATCACTGTAGGCTTCCTGTATCATTGGGTGTGTCTCTGTAAAGGTGTTTTTGAATTTCACGCAAAATTTAATGCAGAAGCGTTGCTCCTCTAACTCCGCCATCTCGAAATTCGCAAACTGAGCGACACAACGTTACACTCAGTCCAGTAGTGAACAATGACTAACGGACATACAGCAGTGAAACTTCCACATTGCACTCCAACACACCATTGGCGAGAAATTACGAATGTTCCGGAACTTTTGAACAGTCCTCGTAAGTTGGGTTGTCTGTCTTATGGCGCATGAAATATTTTCCGGGCCTGTTTTACTCCGCCCACCCTGCACAAGTAGCAAAAGTTATCACACACCCATATGTTATCTATAAGTGACCATTAAATATCACACGAGGTGAACCCAACGGTATATGAATAGGCGTGGAATATCGTGTTTGTGGCGGTACAACCCGTCACCACGCCCGCGCAAGTAGAAATTCCCGTGGCTGCTCGCTGTGTCTGAGGAGCGGGTGACTGTAACCAAGGCCTGGACCGCCTAACTGATGGCGGCAGCGTTGTCTTGGTGTGGCCAGCGACTTGAAAACATCACTTCCGAGAGCAACCTCGTGGAGCAGCGACAAGACGTCTATCATTGGCTGCGTTGGGGGCCGCCTGAATTTGTCTCTTGTGTCAGTACCATTGTAAGAAGAAGCATTAAGATTGCTCATGTGGTCGTCAGTGACTGGCTGACGAAGAATCGTAGCCTGTGGGATGACAGGCAGCGACTGACGAGTAAAATCGGTGAGCAGCGGTCGCTTGAGCAAGTGGGCCAGTGTGAGCTGTGAGTAGTTGTATCTCAATATATGTTATGTTTATGTGTGGCAGCCGTTGGCCCCACCTCGTTCCTTGGTAGTAACAGTAACTGGATCTGAACCCGGAAAAATATTTGTTCTGAGATTAAAAATTTGGATTGATTCATAGCAACTGAAGTTAGGCTACCAGTGATGGTACGGAAATGGCGCATTGAATTAACTGGTTGTGATTAGAGCAAGTATATTTCCGGCAAAGCCGGGTACTCACGTAGCTTCATAAATATAATAATAAATTTTAGAAAAATATTCACAGCAACGAATCCCAAATTGTTGTAGTCTGCGTCCCAATGTACTTATACTGTGAACAGTTCAAAATGATATTTATTTGGCAGCTTGTTGTGTAGATTCTGAGTTTCTAACTGGTCACTGTCTGCTTCACTACCAGGTGATCTGTTATTTCGCTGGGTCGGATCTCGAAAAAACTGTTCTACCTTTCTGACGAGACAATGAACTGCAAAAAACAGAAAAATGCAAAACGGGGCATAGGATTTTTAAAAGCGAAACTTTTCTTCTTATGTCTTATTTATTTTTCTACATACGCATCAGTGTTGCCAGTTCGACCCAAAAAGTTCTTGAAGCTCAGTATGAGAGGCAAATTGAAATGGTTCAGATGGCTCTAAGCACTATGCGACTTAACATCTGAGGTCATCAGTCCCCTAGACTTACAACTAGTTAAACCTATGGACACCACACACATCCATACCCGAGGCACGATTCGAACCTGCGACCGTAGTAGCAGAGCGGTTCCGGACTGAAACGCCTAGAACGGCTCGGCCACAACGATCGGCGTTGCAGCAAACTACGGAACACAGCCCAGAAATCGGTGACCGACTAGATCTGAAGACAACATATTGTACGTCGATAATCATCACCTTTTTTTTTTTTTGAATCATCAGTTTTCTAATTGGTTTGCTGGTTTGATGCAGCCCGCCACGAATTCCTCTCCGGGGCTAACCTCCTCATCTCAGTGTAGCACTCGCAACTACGTCCTCAGTTATTTGCTAGATCTATTCCAGTCTCTGTTTTCCTCTTCAGATTGCACCCTCTACAACTCTTTCTAGTACCACGTAAGTTATTCCCTCATGCCCTAACAGATGTCCTACGATCCACGAGTTTGATCAGTTGTTGTGTTTCGACAAACTGGTGCTTGCCTTGGTAACTGAATCTTTACGTTAACGATTTTGAGCGCCTGTTTGAAGTTAATTGAAGCTGGGGGTGGACAAGTATTCTGCTTTGAATTATATCTGCTGATGTCCTGTTCTTAAAAAACTGAAATTTTACATGGTAATTTCGGGTAGGCATCTTCAGTTGGAGCTTGACCATCGTTGTTCTGAATAAAACCTAATGTTTCAATTAAAGCGTTACGTAAGAGGTTTTGGGTGGTCACCTTCAGTGGCGGTTTGGAATAAACTGCAGGTGGAGCTGGCCCAGCGCTGTGCTTTGAATCAAATCTGCTAATGTTCTTGTTTTTTAATGATTCAGTTTTACGCAAGAATTCATGTTAATTAAGGCTGGAGCTTGGTCAGTGGTTTTAGACTGACTTGTGTTTGTGCCTTGAAATATTCTTATTAATAGAATTGCTACTCTGAACAAGAGGGTGGATGTATTGTGTGTAATTGTGAGCGGGACTAGGCTTCACCATTTGGTAATGGAATTCTTTTTTTGTTTCGATGGCCTTCTGCAAAATAGTAATTGTTTTTAAAAATGCGTGCACGTCTCCTAAGCCAGCACCACCGCTCCTCAAAGACCGGCTCCGTTACAGTGTTGTCAGCAGAGAAGCAGCAACAGCATCAGAGCATACTGACTCCAAAATTGCTCTAGTCATTGGACATCACCTGACCAGCAGATCCATTAGGGACATTTCAACCCTTATAAAGTTGCCTTTGACTGTTGGTGATGTGACTGTGAAGGAGAAACACGAAGGAGCAACAATAGTCAGCAAAAACCAGTCAGATCTCGTCTACTTTCGGATTGGGGCCGTCGAGAGTTCCTGAGGATGGTTGTGAAACCGCATGAAATCAGTGGGAGGAATCAGTCATGACTTCCAAAGAGCTACCAGCAGTCGAGCTACCAAACTGACTGTACGTGGGGAGTTAGAGATAATGGGGTACAATGGGCGACCAGCTTCTCATAACACACCCATTTCTGTAGTCAATGCCAAGTGACGTTTGTGGTTGGGAAAAGAACGACGCCGTTGGACTATGATTTGCAGTGATAAATGGTGCTATACCGTGCGGCAGTCCGCTGAAAGGGAATGTCTAGAGGATGTTACCTTCCATCCCGTGTAATTGCGAGAGTGGACTCCGGACCATTTGGTGTTACAGTACTGCGGTGGATTTCGTGGTTAAAGTGTGGTCCCCTTATTGCGCTCAAGAAAACGCTATATGTAGAAGGATGTGAACAAATTTTATAACATTGTGTTGTGCGATGATGTTAATATCAACATGACAGTGCACCCTGTCATGAAACAGCATCTTTGAGGCAATGGTTTGTGGAATGGATTAGCCTGCTCAGAGACCCGACTTGAAACCAATGGAACACCTTTGGGATGAGTTAGAACGTCAACTTCGCTCCCGATCCCAGTGTCCAACATACCATCTCTGGCATCAGCTCTGGAGGAAACATGGGGCGCCATTCTTCCACAGACACTCAGACACCTCGGTGAAAGTGTCAGACTGTACTGATAATATCGTTTCGATTCGCAGAGAGCAAGTAATCCGCTCAACAAATAATGTGAACAGCGATGTACCAGCAGAGTAGCTGCATCATAAACAGAGCAAGGTTCCTAGAGAGCAGCAGCATTCCAACAGCATGGCTGGAACATAAATGTACCGTAGGACAGTGGGTTCGAGTCATCAGGTTCTTGCCATGCTGGCAACCCGTCATACAGGAGAAAGGTAGACACACCCCATATTAGTTTCCACTATCCAGATACCATCTAGGGTACATGAGATCATCGTTTTATTGTATCTCTTATAATACTCTTTACTTCCCTGGCTCGGAGGTTCTATTTGAAAAAAATTCTAGTTTCCAAATAAGTAGAGTATTGCATTTTAAGGGATATAAAATTTCAGGTGTAAGCAAGAAATGGTAAATTAGTGGACTATGGAATGAAAGACTAGGTGGGTTCGGTCCCCAGTCAGTCCTAGGTTTTTTTTATCTAAATCCTTTTACGTCTTCCTCCGCTGCAAATGTTCGTTTGTGAGGCCAGAAGCTATGTCAAACTGTAGGTCCCCCCATAAATAACTGTCTGAGTTAGTTCAGACGTCAGAGGTAAGAGGGAGCTTACCAAGTCCAACAGGGCCATGCTTCTTAAAGTACTACAGCGCTCAGATTAACTTTTGGTTGATGGCAGGTTTACCTTTTCATCATTAACATTAGATTATTAGGACGAAATCTACCTCCCAGCGATTGTTTTGACAGGAAGGAGTTCCGAGCCTTATTGTAGAACAGTTAGGATTTTGACGGAAACTGGACCATGACACGTTATATGAGTAGATTTTTCGAAGCAAACGTATGGAAATCATACCCAAACATTTATCATACCACAAAAATGGTTCAAATGGCTCTGAGCACCATGGGACTCAACTGCTGTGGTCATCAGTCCCCTAGAACTGAGAACTACTTAAACCTAACTAACCTAAGGACATCACACACACATCCATGCCCGAGGCAGGATTCGAACCTGCGACCGGAGCAGCAGCGCGGCTCCGGACTGGAGCGCCGAGAACCGCACGGCCACCGCGGCCGGCTATCAAACCACAGCAATGGACCTCATAGTCTACTCATCTTTATTTTCAGCAGCTTATCTCTAATGTTCTCCGCTGATTGTATCCTATGATGTTAGATTTGTATAAAACACGTGGTACACAGGGACTATGTGTGGACGGATTTTCTTGGGGTTCTTTAGTTTTTCTGACGCCCTCTCGTATTGCCTCTGCCTACCGCACTGCAGTTCATGAGTATTTTTAGTGTTTCCATTAACCTTTTATTCGCCATCTGGTTTTAAAGGTAGCTCATACTTGGCAAATGCTTTTATTAAATAGTAAAAACAGAGTAAAACCATCATTAGATTCCTAAATGGGCTACAGTCCTCTTTCCCAACAAAAACCCAAGTGCTGTGAAGCGATGTCTGCCACATTCAATAACCGATGGACGTGGCCCGTTATATTACCGAACAAAGAATTCACTTTTTAGGAAGCATTTATACTGCAACCTCGTTCTTCACCAGCATGGCCAGTAGCTGATGAGTCGAATCCACTGCCTTACGTTGCATTTATGTTGCAGCCATGCTGCTGGAATTTTGCTGCTCGCTAGGACCTTGTTCTGTTTATGCTGCAGCGTCTCTGCTGGCACATCGCTGCTCACTGGTCATGCAGGCACATTACATGTTGAGCGGATTACTTGCAGTCTGTGAATCGAAACGATATTATCAGTATAGTCTGATGATAGTAATAGCGGCTCGTTACACTAAAAGTGTCGTTATTAAAAGGAGAATGCAGATATGAATCCACCCTTTGAATGTAGAAAAACTTGAAAATGCAGTCAGTCTGCAAAGCACATTTCTTACAAAACACCATTTTACAATGCCACTGAAGCATGTGGCGTTCATACGAAACAGGAATATCAGGGGATACTAAACATTTAAAAAGAAGGGCAGCAGCAAAATTCGCATGTATGTTTGAGCCACACAGATAGCGTCACAGAAATGCAGAAGATTCAGGATGTGCAGGGATGGTCGGAGCGTGAAACACAATCTTGTTTGATACCATCGTCTGATCACGACCATAGCGAGCACTACGAACAGCGGTGGTGCAGGTTAAATGGGCCAGTAAGACGCATTGGGTTTGTTTCGCCATCGCCGGGCCATGCTGGGGAGCGTCGAGCAGCGACGTGGCAGAATAAACGCACCCTTCCGGCATATTTAACCTGTAGTATCGTTGCTAGTGGCGCTGTTCGCTATGATCCTCGCGAGGGTATGAAGCTGGTCTGTGTAAGGAGCTGCGAACATCGCCTCCAGTTCTGAAACTTGAATTATGACTGGATACTTGAAAGGCACTCTAGCGGACTGTTGTTTAGAGAACTGTACATCATGAACACAGGTTCTCACACACTCTATACATACTTCGCATCTCAATCTGGATCCATACTCCGCAAATAACTGTGAAGTGCACGGTAGAGTACTTACGATTATACCATATATTAAAGCTTTTTCGCCGGCCGGGGTGGCCGAGCGGTTCTAGTCGCTACAGTCTGGAACCGCGCGACCGCTACGGTCGCAGGTTCGAATCCTGCCTCGGGCATGGATGTGTGTGATGTCCTTAGGTTAGTTAGGTTTAAGTAGTTCTAAGTTCTAGGGGACTGATCACCTCCGATGTTAAGTCCCATAGCGCTCAGAGCCATTTGAACAATTTTTTTTTTTTTTTTTTTTTTTGTAAGCAATCCCCTGAGTGCGTTTTTCAGTATTCTACCAATGAAACCGCTATATACAGACAATAACTTTTATTGTGAGCTTACGATATAATTTAAAGAGTGAAAACTAAAAATGACTATTTTCATGCGGAACCTTCTTTCTGCGCCGGCTGGGGTGGCCGAGCGGCTCTAGGCGCTTCAGTCTGGAACCGCGCGACCGCTACGGTCGCAGGTTCGAATCCTGCCTCGGGCATGGATGTGGGTGATGTCCTTAGGTTAATTAGGTTTAAGTGGTTCTAAGTTATAGGGGATTGATCACCTCAGATGTTAAGTCCCATAGTGCTCAGAGCAATTTGAACCAACCTGTTTCAGCCTTTTCGGACGTTAATCTATCTGACACCAGAGATAAACAGCCACTTCATTTCTGCAAATTTGTTCCTCTATTTCTAGTAAATTGTCGTTTCCATTGCTCCAGTAGAATATCAGCACGAAAGTCTACAACTAGCAGACGTAGTACAAGAATTAGATGTGGATATAAGCTGATGAAAAATAAGGGGCTATCAAAATATTTCCCTTCAAAGGCTGCACAGGTAAGAACCGGTAAGGCAATTAGGTAAAATCGCCGTGACCATTGAGGCAATAATGCCACCGATGCACAAGGTTGAAGCTGCTCATCTGGAGAAGTCTGTAACTGCCTGCTTCACATCTTCGTTCGACAGGAATCGTCGACCCATCAAGGCCTTCTTTAAGGACTCTAAGGCGTAATAATCGCACGTGGACACTTCAGGACTATAGGGCGGGTGCTGAAGTGTCTCCCACTTGAATTTGCACAACATCTACATTACTACTTTTACGATATGTGGATCTGAATTATCATCAACAAGAAGCACCCTTGGTTCACCATTCGACAACAGAGGTTTTCGATACACATAATGCTCCATCCATTCTTCATTCTCCAGTGGATGTCTACCGGTGTTTGTCCTTTGGCAGCCAAGAAAAGAATATCATTTCTTTGGTTCTGTTTGGAAGCATCGTCGCCATAGATCACGTTTCCGCGTTTTCCACTAGCATGTCAGAATGACACAAATGCCACACTAATGCCTTGTCTACGTGTCGTTGCTTGTATATCCGCATTGGAGTTGCACTACATTTTATATATGTTGCAGCTGCGCCTGACACAGAAACTTTTTAATTGCCCATTATATACCCTCAGAGTAAGTTGGCCTATAAATCACATTTCTCAGAAATTACACTAATAATATACTGTCGAATTTTCATACCTTTAACTATTTGTGGACCAAAAATATTGTGGAAAGTACAGAGTGGCGCACATAAAACCGGCCCGAACCGGAATGCGAACGCGCGTGAGTAGCATTACTAGCTTGTCAATTTCTTTGCCAATGAAACCTTACCGTGTAAGTGTTGTTCAGCAAATAAAAGAAGCGGATAAGGGTAAGCGTACACATTACTGTAACTGGTTGTTGGAAAATGTCGCTGGGGAACTTCTTGATCCGCTCCTTCTTTTTTCGACGGATCAAACTTGGTTTCATCTGTCGGCTTACATTAATCCACAAAACACAAGACACTCGACTACAGAGAATCCCCACGGCATACTTCAAAGTCCGTTACAGGACTTAAAAATTTGTGTGTGGTGTGCTGTATCTGCTAAAAGAATTATCGGGCCTTTGTTCTTCAACGAAACTGTCAACACACATGTTTACTTGCAACTCTACAATGAATTTTCGGCTCTGTTAACTCCAAACGAAAAACGTTGTGCATATTTCCAGCAAGATAGGGCAACTTCTCATACGTCGGAGATTCTACCGCAACAATCAAAGAACACTTGACACATTAAAAAACAACATATATGAAGAAATTTCGAACATTCCTCAAAGAGTATTGAAAAGTGTTTTCCTTAACATGCTTCGACGCGCACAGCTTTGCTTGGATGTTGGCGGAGAACATTTTGAACAGAGACTTTAAATTCCTTTCTAAAATATGCTTATTAAACTAATAAAAGTAAATCTGTTACTTAAACTGTTAATTACATAGTTAATACTGAAACGGTAGAATAAAAATGTAAAAAAGCGGTGATGAACGTTGACTTCCTTCATTCATATTCCTTTCAGAGCAGGGGCCGGTTTTATGTGCGCCACCCTGTATATTGACATTCGTATCTATCTGAAAAAGTGTCCTGGATAATTTTTGAGCTGTTATTAGTACTGGTCAAATTATTTGCTGTCAGGATGGTCTACATTCAGTGGGTACTTCCCTCTATCTTCTTCTTTCTGCTTTTCAATTACCCAAATTTTGGGTGTGCGCAAAGCACTGTTACTGTCATCAGATGATGCAGAGAATATCTTCTTGCTTCACATACTGCAAGCAATCCACTGCACTTGCTATGTACGATAAACAGCGGCAACGTAAACGTTTCCGACGAGAAACGTGAACAGTGAACTCTGTGTGACCAGTGACTAGCAGTGTGCCAGCAGCAAGGTTGCAACGTAAATGTAACGAGATTTACGGCGAGCAGTGAGAAGCGATATGCTCGGTGTTCGTGCCCCCCCCCCCCCCCTCCGGCAGGGTCCAGTGATGGTGAAACAAACAAGTTGAGTCTTACTGGAGCATTTAACCTGCACCGTCACCGCTTGCCATGCTACTCAGTATGATCCTCGCCATGTGAACGTACAAAAATGGTTCAAATGGCTCTGAGCACTGTGGGACTTATCATCTATGGTCATCAGTCCCCTAGAACTTAGAACTACTTAAACCTAAGTAAACTAAGGACAGCACACAACACCCAGTCATCACGAGGCAGAGAAAATCCCTGACCCCGCCGGGAATCGAACCCGGGAACCCGGGCGTGGGAAGCGAGAACGCTACCGCACGACCACGAGCTGCGGGCTAGGGACTGATGACCTTATCAGTTAAGTCCCATAAGATTTCACACACATTTGAACATTTTGAAGATATCTGTGCAGAAAACTGGAAGTGAACCGTTTATGTACAATTCTTAATAAACAGGTAGTCTTGAAAGTGGACCCAAAGAAATATGTGAACACATTGAGTACACATACTGACGTCAAAACAACACTTAACAACGGTTAATCATCAACAATAATGCGGTATGCAAAATGATGTGTATAAACATATGAGGGATACTCCAGCAAGAACTAAGAACCCTAAGTGAAGGTCAGCAGGTTACATAACAGCAACCAAACATATTAAATAAAACAGAACTTTTGCACTTATTGCCATTTCTACAAAAAAAATATTTAAACAAAATTATTCAACCTCAAAGACAACCAAAGAAATAATGTGAGAAAGACAAAACATATCATTTTCTCATATTGTGGATATTGCAGAGATTACACTTCATTACAGTATGGAATTAATCATACATTAATTACAGAAGTTGAACGATGGGATGTTGAACAAAACAGAAAGCTAAATGAATCAACAAAAGGTATGTAGTAACTAAGTATCTAAGTTATGGTGTTACAAAAGGTGGGAGTTACTGTCACCATATGTCCATGTGTTTCTATCAAAAGAAAGGGCAACTAGGCCAAATACCACTGGGCGACTTACACTGAATCAGGAGACGTAGAGGAATCTCTAGTAGTTAGCGTCTCTGCCTCTGAATCATGTGGTCCCTTGTTCGATTCCTGGCTTGGTTGGAGTTTTTCTTCACTTCGATTGAGGACTGGATGCTTGTGTGTTTTGTCGCAATCACTTCACATCATCTTCATCACATATACGCATAAGCAGTTGAAGCGACGTGAAACAGAAGGACACGCATGACCCCAGACGGTGTCTCCTCGCCAAGGGCGCCAGACGATCAATTCATTTCATTTTTTGTATAACATGAGCCCCTTTGTCAGGACAAAGTAAATTTCAGTGACATTAGAAAGGGAGTAGAATCGTAGAATAAGGTGTGACAGTAGTGTACTAATAGCACCATTTGTAAGCGAGAGCTAAGGCAGAAACTTTACTGGTAAATAACTGCAGGCTGCGAATGCGAAGTCATGCTCCCACGAGAGGAATATTACCGATTTCAATGAAGCGCTGTAATCTGAACTTGTGCCTACATATTCAACATGTGATCACGATCTGAGTAACGTCAGAAGTATGAAAAACTGGAAAAATTAATTATAGCGGAACATGTACACTAACTGGATAGCTATTGTCGGCTAAAGGCACAGATCTGGGTTACAGTCACATTATAGAACACATTTTTAGTTGTCATGTGCGAATTTTGTGCCGTTTCTATTTGCCTGGATAGTAGTTACTGGACTTACATATCTGTTTGTGTTGGAACAATAATTTATGTTAAAAACTATTGCCGATTAGGAGGAACGAGGGCACAAGGTGATGAGGTGGTTGTTGTCCATTTCCAAATTAATTGTCACTTGATGTCTCAGGATGACACTTATCAACCTATCCTCTGTTCTAATTAAATTGTGTCAAAGTTCTTTTTCTTTCCCTTTTAATGGAGTACTTCATCATTAGTTATTCAATCTATCCATCAAATCTTCAGCATTCGTCCTTAACAGCAGATTTCGAAAGCTTTAGTACTCCTCTGGTCTGTACTACTTAACGTCCATGTTTCTCTCCCATATTAAGCTACTTTCCGAAAAGACCTGCTCACACTTAAATTTATATCACATGCTGACATTTCGCTCGTTTTTCAACAAAGCTTTCTCGCATTTTATATTCTCTTCACTTCCGCCAACGTCAGTTATTTTACTGCCTGAATACCAAAACACATATACAATTTTCAGTGTTTCATTTCCTAATCTAATTTCTTCAGCAATTCTATTACAATCCATTACCTTTGTTTCAATTTTATCGACACCCATCTTGCAATATCTTCTCAAGACACTATTTATTTCGTTAAACTAGTTTTCCAAGTCTTTTATCGTATCTGGTAAATTACAATACCATCGGTCAACCTCAAAACTTTTGTTTTTTTCCCCTTCTTTTTCCTTTACTGTTTGTTCTCCGTACAGATCAAATAACATAGGAATAGACTAGAATACTGTCTCATTCCCTTCTCAAATACTTCCTCCCATTTGTTCTTCGATTCTTGTAATTGCAGCTTTACTTCAGTACAAGATCTAGGTAAACATTTGCTCACTGTATTATATACTTCTCATATTCAGAATTTCAAAAAGCTGCCTTATGACATACACTACTGGCCATTAAAATTGCTACACTACGAAGATGACATGCTACAGATGCTAAATTTCACCGACAGGAAGAAGATACTGTGATATGCAAATGATTAGCTTTTCAGAGCATTCACACAAGGTTGGCGCCGGTGGCGACACCTACAACGTGCTGAGATGAGGAAAGTTTCCAATCGATTTCTCGTACAGCAGTTGACCGGCGTTGCCTGGTGAAACGTTGTTGTGATGCCTCGTGTAAGGAGGAGAAATGACTGTTAGGAGAATATGGAATCGATGGGTTCAGGAGGGTTATACAGAACGCCGTGCTGGATCCCAACGGCCTCGTATCACTAGCAGTCGAGATGACAGGCATCTTATCCGCATGGCTGTAACGGATCGTGCAGCCACGTCTCGACCCCTGAGTCAACAGATGGGGACGTTTGCAAGACAACAATCATCTGCACGAACAGTTCGACGACGTTTGCAGCAGCATGGACTATCAGCTCGGAGACCATGGCTGCGGTTACCCTTGACGCTGCATCACACACAGGAGCGCCTGCGATCCGTGTTTGGCGACATCGCCATAAACGCACATTGGAAGCGTGTATTCGTCATCGTCATACTGGCGTATCACCCGACGTGATGGTATGGGGTGCCATTGATGACACGTCTCGGTCACCTCTTGTTCGCATTGACGGCACTTTGAACAGTGGACGTTACATTTCACATGTGTTACGACCCGTGGCTCTACCCTTCATTCGATCACTGCGAAACCCTACATTTCAGCAGGATAATGCACGACCGCATGTTGCAGTTCCTGTACGAGCCTTTCTGGATACAGAAAATGTTCGACTGTTGTCCTGGCCAGCACATTTCCCATATCTCTCACAACTGGAAACGTCTGGTCAATGGTGGCCGAGCAACTGGCTCGTCACAATACGCCAGTCACTACTCTTGATGAACTGTGGTATCGTGTTGAAGCTGCATGGGCAGCTGTACCTGTACACGCCATCCAAGCTCTGTTTGACTCAATGCCCAGGCGTATCAAGGGCGGTATTACGGCCAGAGGTGGTTGTTCTGGGTACTGATTTCTCAGAATCTATGCACCCAAATTGCGTGAAAAGGTAATCACATGTCAGTTCTAGTATAATATATTTGTCCAGTGAATACCCGTTTATCATCTGCTCTTCTTAGTGTAGCAATTTTAATGGCCAGTAGTGTACGTCAATGATTTGTAATCATACTATGAGGACCATTCGGTAAGTAATGCAACACATCATTTTTTTGTTAAAGAGGCTTAGTTTTATTGAGGATTCCAATACACCACATTATCCACCAATGTTTTGGCTGCAAACCCCTATTTTTCAACACAATCTCCACTCAGTACGCCGTCCTCGTGCCGTCTGCTCAGCATTGTGGGATCCGTACCAGATAGGGTTGATAGAAGATATAGAGAAGATCCAACGGAGAGCAGCGCGCTTCGTTACAGGATCATTTAGTAGTCGCGAAAGCGTTACGGAGATGATAAACTCCAGTGGAAGACTCTGCAGGAGAGACGCTCAGTAGCTCGGTACGGCCTTTTGTCAAAGTTTCGAGAACATACCTCCACCGAAGAGTCAAGCAGTATATTGCTCCCTCCTACGTATATCTCGCGAAGAGACCATGAGGATAAAATCAGAGAGATTAGAGCCCACACAGAGGCATACCGACAATCCTTCTTTCCACGAACAATACGAGACTGGAATAGAAGGGTGAACCGATAGAGGTACTCAAGGTACTGTCCGCCACACACTTGCGGAGTATGGATGTAGATGTAGATGTATTGGGAGGGCCTGTAAGTCCACTCTGATGGTTGATGTCGGAGTCAAAGTCTTGCTACAACAATAACCTGTCCATCATCTAAGTACTGTTTCCCGCTGATTGCATCCTTAATTTGGAGAAACAGATGGAATGCGAGATCCGGGCTCTAGGATGAATGAGAAAGAACAGTCGAATGAAGTCTTGTGAGCTTCTCTAGGGTGAGCAGACTTTTATGAGGCCTTACATTGTAATGGAGAACGAGAAGTTTGACTGTATTGTCGTGGCGACGAACACGCTGAGGGTAACGCAATAGAGTTCAGAGTTGATCGTTTCACCATGAGAGAGAAGAACCTCTCAGCGTCCCAGATGACCGTCGCCATGACTTTACCACCGAACTGTGCGACTTTGAACTGTTTCCTCAGATGAGAGGTAGTGTGGCGTCACTCCGTGGATTGCGTTTTTGTTTCATCACCTCTAACAATGTGCTACAGAAAATTGTCACGATCAGCCTCGTAACACGTAAGGAATTCTTCACAATCGTCCTTCATTGCTCTTTATGGTCTTCTGTTAGGCGATGAGGAACGCAGTGGCCACACCCGTCTGAACACCCCAACTGGTGGACCAGTGAGTCAGTACTACCAACAGAGAAGTCCAGCTGAGCAGCGATGTCGTTGGTTGTGATCCGCTGATCACTTCGAGTGACAGTGTCCGCACGTTACAACATTTCAGGAGTCACCACTATGTGTGGCCGGCTGCCACACGGGAGGTCGGACGGGTTTGCGCGAGCTTCTTGCAATGATGACAGACACCTCGGCCAACGAGTCACCGTGCTTTTATTCACTGCCACGTCTCCGTAGACATTCTGTAAGCGTCTAAATACCTGCGACGCTCTTGTTCTCTGGCAAAAGAGGAACTTAGTGACAGCTTTCTGCTTGAAACGAATCTCTGTTACAGACGCCATTTTGAAGACTCCGTATAGTGCCGACACCTATCGGAACTTCACGAAATTGTAGGGGCTGAACTGGGAATATTCCACAACGTCCCACAACAAATTCCACATTTGTTCAACCGATATCGGCCGAGAAAAAATTGTGTTGCTTTACGTACTGAACGCACCTCGTATATTCGACTTGGTTCAATTTCTTATACACCGCAGCATTCGGTTTTGGTATACTTAGTGTGCCCAACCTGTCTAGAAACGGTTATGACAGTGTCACGTGAAGGGAAAACTTGTCGGTCAGCGCAGAATTCTCGGAGTATTTAATCAGAGGGCAAAAAAATTTGCCGGAGTGCGGGCCTATTCGCGGAAGATCGGGATTCCTCAGCGCCGACCGAAGTATTTTTATTGGTTCGCCTGTTATGGGAGCGGCCTCTGGCGGTTCTTAGACGGTTGGGTACGGCAGAGGGCGTCCGGAATGCGGCGCCGCACTGGAGGCCTCGCTTAATGAGTCGGCGGTGGCTGCAAACGGCTGCAAATTCTGCGGGTCCCCTCCACAGGTCCTCCAACCCACGGTTACTAGTTGCTCACCTTCTCTTTAACACAGACATTGCGAACTCAAGCAATTTTCAAAGTCGTCAGTTTTCTATCTTGTGCTAACTTTTTCGTCTATGTAATTGCTACACCGGACATACTCTTCAATGTTTCTCATATTCTAGTGTTCTTTTGATGAATAAAATCTTCCGTACTAGCTGTTAAAACACTTTTATTAAACAGTCACTACCGGTTTGGCATCAATAGAGATGCATCTTCAGGTGATCTGTACAAGAAATTAAATTAAGAACAATACAGAATTACAGTGGCTTCAAAATACACGTGTACTACAATAAAGCGCCGTATATCAGTAGACTCACGGGTTCTTTAACAGTCACTGCGCGACGAAGCGTTTGCTTCGAACCAAGTCCCATCGTTCATCTTCAAGAAAAAAGCAGACAGCGCGCTAAACGCGATAGCCCACGATTTAAATGACTGGGGAACACTTTAGCACCTATTAAGTGATAGGAAGCCGGATAAATCTATTCAAACTTATGGCTACCGTACACACATCAAAAAAAGTTTTTCATCATCCCGGTTCCAAGAACTACTGAAGATAGACGTTGACTATGGATATTGTATCACAGACGCATTTTCTTTGACTGTTCAGAGATGTCACTAAACCCGCTCAAACATGTAAACAACCAAGCATGAGCAGCGCCTATTAGACGGAGGGGGTCTGGCAGCCGATCAGTTCCAATCACTCCACCTGGAAGAAGGTACACCGCTCGTGTTATCTGTACTTCAACCATGCCTAGATGGTCAATACCGCGGTTTGATCGCGTCCGCATTGTTACTTTGTGCCAGGAAGGGCTCTCAACAAGGAAAGTGTCCAGGAGTCTTGGAGTGAACCAAAGCAATGTTGTTCGGACGGAGGAGATACAGAGAGGAACTGTCGATGACATGCCTCGCTGAGGCCACCCAAGGGCTACTACTGCAGTGGGTGACCGCTACCTACGGATTATGGCTCGGAGGAACCCTCACAGCAATGTCACCATTTTGAATAATACTCTTCCTGCAGCAACAGGACGTCGTGTTACGACTCAAATTGTGCACAAAAAGGCTGCATGACGCACAACTTCACTCCCGACGTCCATGGCGAGGTCCATCTTTGCAACCGCGACACCATGCTGCGCGATACACATGGGCCCAGCAACATGTCGAATGGATCGCACAGAATTGGCATCACGTTCTGTTCATCGATGAGTGTCGCATATGCCTTCAACCAGACAATCGTCGAAGATGTGTTTGGAGGCAACGCAGTCAGGCTGAACGCCTTAAACACACTGTCCAGCTATTGCAGCAAGGTAGAGGTTCCCTGATGTTTTGGGGTGGCATTATGTGGGGCCAACGTACGCCGCTGGTGGTCATGGAAGGCGCCGTAACGGCTGTACGATACGTGAATACCATCCTCCGACCGATAGTGCAACCATGTCGGCAGCATATTGGCGAGGCATTCGTCTTCATGGACGACAATTGCTGCACATCTTGCGAATGATTTCCTTCAGGATAACGATATCGCTCGACTAGAGTGCCCAGCATGTTCTCCAGACGTGAACCCTATCGACAATGCCTGGGATAGATTGAAAAGAGCTGCTTATGGATGACGTGACCCACCAACCACTATGAGGGATCTACACTGAACTGCCTTTGAGGAGTGGGACAATCTGGACCAACAGTGCCTTGATGAACTTGTGGATAGTATGGCACGACGAATACAGGCATGCATCAATGCCAATACAAGAGGACGTGCTACTGGGCATTAAAGGTACCGGTGCATACTGCAATCTAGACCAGCACCATTGAAAGTCTCGCTGTATGTTGGTACAACATGCAATGTGTGGTTTCCACGACCAATTAAAAGGGCACAAATGATGTTTATATTGATCTCTATTCCAATTTTCTGTACAGGTTCAGCAACTCTCGGAATCGAGGTGATTCAAAACTTTTTTGATGTGTGTGTAATTCTGCGAAGTACCTGAAACACCACATTATCAAGTCTTAACTTCGACAGATAGGTATAACAGAACTTGAAATGTCTTAGCACGCCGTAGACAGCACAGATGTATGTACGGCGCCAGCGTAAACAGTACTGATTGATCGGTATTAGGAGCAACGTGGGTGAGGTGCGCTAGCGCGAGTCTCAGACCAGACTGATGCTGTGACTAGAGGGTGGGGGTTGGTTTCACAGTGCGTGTAGTTTACGTACTATTACGTGTTATATCGTCATTAGGATCTTTTTATTTTCTAAAGACATTCGTAGTTAAAATCATTTAAAACTTTAAAATATAAGATAATATAGCTCTGAGAAGCCTAGCTAACAAAATATTTTTAATGCTATATTGCTCTGTTTTTAGAACCAGCATACGTATAGTGTATCCGTAGTATTATAGAGCACATAAATACGTATTCTTTTTAATGTCCGGTTACACAGACTGAGAATAAAACTAAATAAAACCAAGTCTTGCGAAAACAACAAAGAAAAACTGTGTCCTGTGGGGATGCAGCTGGTTGGTGTATGGTTAGGCTAAATATTGTCTACATAGACAATCAGAATTGGATAGGAGACTTTTGTGGTGCACTTCGGTCTGGGAATTAAGAGTAATTTCGTGTAACTTTTTTAGTGAACGCTAAATTGCAACCTCATATAAAATTTTGGGTGTAATTGTCTTATTTTCATAGTGCAGCACCTGCAAATTTAAATAGAGGTTACGAACTGAATGGCCTGTTTCCCCCAAATGGGAGCTTAGAGCCGACCTTGAGCCCGAGTTATTAGTATTGTCTCTAAAACAGACCTCACAGCTTCTTCCAGTCTGGCCTGTACGTCTGAAATCTCTATCGTCACATGTGATGCAATACGCACCCGGTGGAAAGCTTTCCCGCTTTGTCTCCTCCCTGTACCTAAAATTTAGGCCATGTGCTTTGGGACGAGATAGACCGGAACTATGGTCGTAGGTATCAGATACTTACCAATAAGGTATCCTATGATTATTCCCTGGCATTATAAGGCCTATTACGTGTTGGGACGAGTATAACGGAAGTACTAGATGACCCAGAGGTGTAAACATTATTACGCCATGTATTAATTTTCTGCAACTCGTTTATGTTAATACTGCGGATAAAGTCTACATTGTATCCGTTAGAATACGCTATAAACTGGATTATCGTAAATTTCTTGTCATGAGCTTCACGTGACGAAGGGATACTGCGTAATCTGCGGAGCAGTGTAC
The DNA here is from genome assembly GCF_023864275.1 of Schistocerca cancellata. Lineage (NCBI taxonomy): Eukaryota > Metazoa > Arthropoda > Insecta > Orthoptera > Acrididae > Schistocerca > Schistocerca cancellata. The sequence goes on from NC_064630.1 coordinate 206,179,390, forward strand.
TGAAGACATCTTCGTGTACTACAGCGGGTGGTTAGAGGAGCTACGAATTACTAGGTTAGAAGTAGTTGGCCTGCTGTAAATATCACAGGCGACTCTATTACCATTAATCTTGATAATCATGGTGATTCTGAAAGAAACAGATTTTAGGCATTCGTCAGCATATTCCCTCGATGAATTGCTGCTACGCGGATTTAAATTAAAGTCGTATCAGGAAAAAAAAAAACGATATTGAATAACTGTGCTACTGTTTCATCGTCCGAGCTTCCGTGGCAGCGTGCAAGTCCACGCACTCAGCGCGACATAAATTACGTAACGATTTACTCAGTACACTTAACTCGGAAGCGTTTACTGACGGATCCGCACTTGCAGTTGCTGCACTAATAAATCAGCCTCGATGTTCCTCAAGGGTCTGCTATAGGCCCTCTGTTGTTGCTAACCTATACAAAGGATTTAGGTGACAATCTGAGCAGCGCTCTTCGATTGTATGCAGATAATGTCCTCGTCTACTGTCTGTTAAAGTCTTCAGAGGATCAAAGCCGGCTGCCAAATGATTTAAGTAACCCTCTACTCCCCCCCCCCCACTCCCTCCCTCAATCTCCCACAAGCCCTTTTCTGGACGGAATCGAACCCCCATGCATGAAACCCCTTAATACTTTTATTACTTTATAGATGAGTTAATGTTTTATAACGTTAAACATGTAATACCTTTGTGGCTCAAGAAACGGATCCCTAATAATGTTGGTTTTTATTGCTTTCGGATTACTCACTCACAGACTAATACAACAATCAGCACCAAAACTGGCTCATGTGAGACCTTTTTGGCAAATAATTCATAATGTCAGATCGTTTATTTTAGGCTTGCACATAGTTTTCCTGTCATTATTTTGTGTGGTTGTAAAAGAGAAAACTGTGGAAAATGTTTGAAATCGCTAACTGCTCTCATTGTCGAACACCGAAAGAGTAAAATTTGGGTAACTTGCACTCCGTTTTAAGAAAAGCTAGTTCTCTTGCATCTCAGTGTTTCAATGTTTATGACGTCATATCTTCTGAGGTATATGTCGTACAATGGTATAATTTTGCGGGTACATTCAGTGGTATATTAGGGTATTATCTACAAAATGTTGCGAGGTAACGGGCGCCCTGGAAATATCATATGTTCGCAGTTAGGGCGGCCGCATAGGACGCTCGTCGAAGCCACGGCACGGCAACAACCACGTGGTGCCGGACGTTGGCCGAAGCAAGAGGGGTCCAGCTCGACCACGTGGCTGGGAATTCCATCGTGACGCTGTGTCAATGAAAGGGGCTTGTATGCCAAGAGTGCCCAAGATGCCGGACTTTGTGAAACCATCATAGCAGACATTTCACAGTTTGTATAGAAATTAATAGTATCCAGATGAATCATGATACCTCAGAAAGAAACATGTACGTTACTATTATTTGCGCCACGATTCTGATGGTGTAATCAGATTGTAAATATCTTTATTAGTTTAAAGCTTAGTATCGGATGGTAAATTATACAAGTAACACCCAGCAATGAATTTCTAAAATTTAAACGCTTCATCCGAGATCGTCGATCGACGTGTCTTTAGTCTTTAGAAAACCATTAGTGTAAACCTAAATTGGTATGAATTTTAGGCATGTAAGTTGAATAGTACATGAGTTATTGGAGGTCAAAGTGGCCGATTACTATCGATCGCGTCTGGCCATAAGTACTCACAGTTACACGAAAAAACGGTAGCAGCATGCTTATAAATATATTTATTCATTTATGTCTTTGTGTATATCCGATGTATATTATTCATGAAGAAATTGGTTGAATATTTACTGTGTTTAGAAAGCAGAGAGACATTAGGCTACTGGCCTACCTTTTGTTGCTATTCCTTTGATATATGTTTATTTAATTTGTTTATGTATTTAATAATGTGTGTTAGAGCGTGTTTATGGTCCAGCCGTAGGAATATTTATTTAATTTCAAGCTATTTAAATGCAAATCCAGTATTTCTAATGTGTTTCATTATGTTTGTGTGGATACGTTGGCTTGGAGACATGGAGGGAGCGCTCTAGCCAATCACAGCGCTTGTTAATAAGAGAGATGTATGGAGTTTGGGGAGGAGGATCATTTCCAGTCAGGACACTAGGCAGTTGAGGGGAGAACGGCAGAAACCCGGAGAGAGTGGGGCGATTTGCGCGTGGTCGCGGAGGATGGAAATAGTTTGGAGTGCCGACCTGTGCTCTTTGTGATTTCCGTGGCTTCTTCAGTGAAGTCGTAGTATGCGTTCAGAAGTGAATATCTCGCGAGCTATGTTGTTGTTCATAACTAATTACGTGAAGTAGAAATCTATTGTTTCCCTGTTATTGAACTTATATTTTATTTAATTGCTGGACCATCCACAGCAATAAGTGTTTAGCAGAAATATACCGCACTCTCAAAAGTACTTCTACTATCGTACTTATCATTTAAAGTCGTTAAGATAGTACCTGCAGATTTTTTTAAATTGCAATCTTTCATTTATAAATTTACAGGGTGGTCCAAAAGTCCGGAAACACCCTGATAAAATCCAAATGGAGTAGCAAACAAGGAAACAGAGTCCCTACACACAAGGAACGGGAAGGGGGAAACTTTATAGGCTATGCCACCAACATGGCGGCCATCTTTAAAGCCGCCATCTTGGATTCAACTCCAAAATTTCAAATGGGAATGTGGTCATGTGACATATCAAACAGATAGGGAATTTCACCAGAAAAACAATGCCGTTGTTATTTTCAACATAGCTTTATTCATTCTCGGGTTATAGCCAATTGCTTGCGACAGCAGTGGGACGCTCGGCAGCGTGAGTATTACGTACTGAGAAGTCATAAAATGGAGTCTGAAACGGTGCAAAGTGACTATCCCATACCGGATATGTTACATATGTTTAATTGTTAGGTATCATTTACTCATGCTAACGTTTTGATCATTGTTTCCTTATTTACAGGTTACAAAATGTCCTTAACACATGAAGAACGCATTGAAATCATCTTGATATCAGGACAAAGAAGCACACGGGTCACTGCTGAGGATTTCAACAGTCGTCACCCAACCAGACAGCCCATCACTCACAGCGCAGTTGCCAAGCTTTGGGCCAAATTCCGAGGAACAGGTTCTGTCACAGATAAACCTAAGGCTGGAAGACAAAAACCGCCACCGATGAAGCAACAACAGTGAACGTGTTGGCATCATTTAGCAAGAGTCCGCAAACGGAGTACTCGTCGCCTGTCACAGGAATGTGGGGTTAGCCGTACCTCCATACTGCGAATTTTATCGCAGCACAAGTGGCACCCGTACAAAATTCAGCTGCTCCAACATCGGAACGAGGATGACCCAGACAGTCGGGTACAGTTCGCAGAATGGGTGACACAGCAGCTGCAGATAAACCCACGTTTCCCCTATCAGGTGCTGTTCAGTGATGAAGCCAATATCTTTATCAATGGTGAAGTGAACAAGCAGAATCACAGATACTGGTCCGACACAAATCCGCACTGGATTGATGCTTCCAAAACGGTCGACTCACAAAAAGTGATGGTCTGGTGTGGTGTGTGGGGTACCAAAGTCGTTGGACCTTTTTTATTGATGGTACGTTAACAGCCAACGGTTATCTGAGGTTATTGGATGAAGAAGTGTTTCCCTCGTTGTTAACGGAGGACGGGACATTTCCGGAATTCTTCCAGCATGATGGAGCCCCACCACATTATGAGCACAATGTGCGAGCATATGTGGATGTGCAGTTCCCTCAAAAGTGGATTGGTCGTAGGGGTGCTGTGGAGTGGCCACCACGTTCACCAGATTTGACTCCTTTGGACTATTATCTTTGGGGTCATGTCAAAGCACTGGTTTATTCTGTGACAATACGGGATTTGCATCATCTAAAGCAGTGCATTGTTGATGCGTGTGGTCAAATTCAGCCAGATGTATTGGTCAAAGTTCATCAGGACTGGGTTGGGTGGATAGCATTAACAATCCAACATAATGGACAACATATCGAGCCATTCCTATGAGTGTTGGTGGTCTCTTGGTACTGTGTAACATGGGCGTAATGTCTCTTCGGCACATAACGCACATGCTGCCGAGCGTCCCACCGCTGCCACATGTAACTGGCTATAACCCGAGAATGAATAAAGCTATGATTAAACTAACAACGGCATTGTTTTTCTGGTGAAATTCTCTATCTGTTTGATATGTCACATGACCACATTCCCATTTGAAATTTTGGAGTTGAATCCAATATGGTGGCTTTAAAGATGGCCGTCATGTTGCTGGCACAGCCTATAAAGTTTCCCCCTTCCCGTTCCTCATGTGTAGGGATCCTGTTTCCTTATTTGCTACTCCATTTGAATTTTATGAGGGTGTTTCCGGACTTTTGGACCACCCTGTATATGTTACTTTGATATTTCACAATTTCCGAGTGATAGAAACCTTCGACCATTCGATTCATGTGTGTATTCTTATCCTATACTTAGACTCAGCAGTATTTGGCCTGTAATGCGGCAACTACGTATCCCAGCCCCTAGACAACAAAACCAGCCAAAACTTTTAATATTTCGACGTTGAGTCTGTGGGTGCATAGTTGAGGGCCACCACATCACTTAATTTCATTCATTATTTCGAAAACCCGCAATGTGTAGACGAAACAGATTCAAGCTGGAAACATGAATATGTAAAGTTCTAAGTGTCTCGTTGAAGATTAGCCTGACACTGCTAGCAATTTAGTTAATGAACATAAAGAAATGTTGTCAGTTTTCTGTATTTGTATGCAATTAACACACAGTCCAGTTGTCCTACTATATCCTTAATGGATAAGCTTAGTAGTGCGTACACATGCTGGAAGAACATATCTGCCTACAGTCGAATGAGAGCAGAAAGTGCTGGAGGACGTTCTGGATGTACCTCCAGCGCTCAAGGCGCCCTCTGCAAACAGCAGTTCCTACCAACGCCTGTGACCCCTCACACCATGTTGCCTGGTGTTTGTACAACACGTCAATGCCGCCCTTGTTTTAGTCGACACTGGGTTCGCAACTGACCATCTCTAACAAAACCATTCTCTTCACTCAAGCTAGCTTTGCACTGTATCCCTCCAGCTACAAGTTTCGCTACACTGTTGCATGTCAGGTGAGAGTTCATTGCTCACAGCACCCACACACTACGTGGCAACACCGACTACCAAAAGGACTCTAAATTGTGCCACAGTAGTTACCCATACGAGATGGCCATCCAGGCTTGACTCTGCTTACCGCCAATCGAGTGGTACATCACAATGGCCAGAAACTGCGTTTGCACTCGGGAGAAGGCTGTTCAAATACCCCTCCGGTCATCCTCAGTAGTGGGACTACCTATGTACGGCCCTTCATTCCATTGTTGGCAAATTTATTCAAGATGGCGGCGATGACGTCATCCAAGATGGCGTCGTACAAAATGGCGTCGTATAGACTTGGCAACAGAACATGACGTCATCCAAGATGGCGGATTTTGGCGGGAGTTTGAATTTTGGTGGGAAGATTTCAAAATTTCAATGGATAATGCGTCACACCACGAAAATTGGCGCCATTTTATTAGCTTAGTAGGCATATGGGAATTGAATATTGTTTACCACAAAAATTAAAAGTTGGTACCAGTTCATAGGAAGAGGTGGCGGTCTGGTGACTTAGGTTAGTGGAGGTAGGCCAAGTGAGCTATTTTCCTGCGGTTTTCTTTGCTTAGTAGAGATAAGAGCGGTGTGGTGCATTATCCTGCTAGAATATGAATTTCCCGCCATTTTTTTCTGGAGGGTTAGGTTAGTGGAGGTAGCCCAAGTGACCTATCTTCCCACCAAAATTCACACTCCCCGCCAAAATGCGCCATCTTGGATGATGTCATGCACTGTTACCAAGTCTACATGACGCCATCTTGGATGACGTCATCGCCGCCATCTTGAATAAATTTGGCAACAATGGAATGTGGGGCTGCACACAGGTAGTCCCACTACTATCCTCGCTTTTTTCCACTGTTTCTCTAAATCATTTAAGCCAAACAGCCAAACATGTTATTTGAAACGGATACAGCCGAATATTTTTCTCCTTTCATGAATGAAATAGGACAGAAAGTGGGAAATTGTGGTGAAAAGAACCTTCGCCATACGCTGTACAAGGATTTGTGGAATATATTGTGTATAGATGTAGAAATAAGCCTCTCCAGCATGGTGAGGTAACCATATCCTTACCCATCCATTCCATTCTCCCAACGATCTTTTCAGCTCTCCTGAACAGCTTCACAAATTGTAACCAGCAGTATTTCTCCACATATCTTCCATAAACACAGGCAATAATTATTTACCTCTCATAAAAAATAGGACGGATTCTCAGCAGACACAAAGTAAAAGTGATTTTTCGTCCTCCACCCAAGACAGCTGCACTCGTGGGCTCCGTCAAAGATGATTTTCTGCTCCAAAAATCTGGATTTTACAAAATTCCATGTGAATGTGGCCTTTCTTACATTGGACAAACAACTCGTACTGTCCAAGAAATATGTACAGAACACCGGAGGTACACACGACTTTTACAACCTAACAAGTCGGCAGTGGTAGGAGACTGCATTGACACTGGTCACAGTATGTTGTATGACAACGTCGAAATTTTGGCAACTACATCATCTTTTTGGGACTCGATAGTGAAGGAGGCAATAGAGATTCGCTTGACAACGAATTTAATTAATAGAGATAGTGGTTTCAACCTTGATAAATCATGGAATCCGGCACTTGGTGCAATAAACTCACAAAGACGCCCTCACAGTGCAGCTCACAATGATATATCGACATGCCAACACAGATCGACTGCAGAGTCATAGATGTAACTCGCGCATTGTGCACGTCTCTGCAGCCAACCAACGTCTCTGGCGCATTTGCATCTGTCGCCACATGCGCAGTTGCGCGGTACACGAGTATAAAGGGACGAAGCGAACACTGGAGCGGCATCTCCGGCGGTAATCTGGAAGGATACCGCCCTTCGATTGTGCCTTTCCAGTTCTAATCGAAGCGATAGGTCTATTGCAGGTGCCAGCCAACCTGCAGCAGTCCAGCCAACAGCCAGCAGCGGTTCCTGCCAGCAGCCAGCAGGCAGCAGCGGTTCCTGCCAGCAGCCAGCAGCCAGCGTCCAGCAGCGGTCCCAGCCAGTAACCAGCGGCAGCAGCAGCAGCAGCGGCGTCCCCACCGGCCAGCCAGCCAGCCAGGTCGCCCGCCTCCCCCCCCCCCCCCCCCGCCAGCAGTAGCAGAGTGGGGCTTCGGCCCCAGTCTCCGTCATCGTTCTCCGTCCCTTTTACTCTGTGTTTCTCGTCGCCTTGTTCGCCCTCGTTTGCTTCTTTGTCCTGTCCTGTGTTTTCCCCTTATCACCATATCAACCCCCACCACCACCAGTACAGCCACCACCACTGCCATAGTATACACATCTACCTCCGCTGCCGCCACCACTATCACGTGGTGTGCCCAATTCCCCCCCCCCCATCAGTCCATCACCCCACTCCTCACTCTCCCATCTCCCTCACTTTTTGTTGCTCCATCCCCAGCTCCTCCCTGCCTCGCCTCCTCTGATCCCTTCCCTACACTCCCCCCCCCCTGCTCCTTCCGTTTCCGTGGCCCCTGCTAGGGAGGTGGCCCGGAGGGCCACGGCCCACGCTCAACTTTCCCCATCGCCCTTTTCATCGTCTTCATCATCGCCGTCGCCATCGCCCTCACCATCTCCAGCGCCAACTCCAGCACTGGGACCTGCCCCTCCACGCCACCTTCCAGTGGCTCCTGTCTCCCACACCTCCTCCGCCGCCATCAAACGCCCCTGTGCCACCCCTGCCTCCTCTGCATCTAAAAAGACTCCGCCCCATCCCCCTTCTCCTGTCCAGGATGCCATGGATGTCTCGCCGCCTGTCCCTGCCCCCTCCTCCTCCTCCTCCCCCTCCTCCTACCGCTACCTCCTCTCCCATCCTGATCCCTCCCTTATTGAGGCCCGGAACCTCACCCTCTTCCTTCGCCAGCCTTTTCCCGGTGCCCCCATCTCCTCCTCACTCCTCGCCGTGATTCAGTCCTCATCTCCTCCACCAGACCTAACCTTCACACAGATCTCCTTTCCCGCATCCTTGTCACCCACTTTGGCCCTAAAGGCTCCCTCCCCCTGCCCCTTCCCCGCCTCCCTCCTGCCAACCCCAACCCCCACGTCGCCTGCCGACCCTCAACGCCGTGATCACTCGGATTAGTCTGACGATCATGGAGGAGGACGTGTTGGCGGAGCTCAAGGCGCAGCCCCATCTGGAGGTGAGTGCGGTTCGCCGCATCCACAACTCAGCCGGCCCCACCCGCCTTATGCGGATCTTTTCTGAACATGCCCCCTCCATAGACTGTCTCCTGAAGGAGGGTGCCCTTCTTTTTCACCAATGCTACCAAGTTGACCCTTCCCATTCCCACCCTCAATCCCTCCGCTGCCAGAGGCCAGAGGTGCTTGCGGTAGAATGCACACCCGACATCTGAGTGCCGCGAGGTCCCCACATGCCCGCACTGTAGGCAAGCCCACTACTTACGGCAGTGCCCCACTCTCCAGTCCCCCCCCTCCTGTAATACCTGTGACCTCCCTCATCCTACTTACTCCCAGAAATGTAAGGCCCCACCCCTTCCTACCACTCCTGAACTCACCGTTCCTGTCCGCCCTCTGGACGCCCCCACCCCTCCCGGCAATTCCCCTCGCCCACCCCCTACTGCTGAGGACATCATCAGATTCCTCACCATTGTCCTTCAGAATGTTCACCCTTTTCAGCGCCCCCACACCCTCCAACAAATATCCCTCGCCGCCCATTCCGTTTTGCACCTAAAAATGTATGCCACCTACTCCAAGAACCAGGCCCATTTCACCTTCTCCCGTCTTGAGACCCTCATCTAAATCCCTGTCATGGTGCGACAGCACCATATCCTTTTCAACAACATCCACTCCCTTCCCGCCAACAAGAACCTCTTCCTGCACACCCTTGCCACCCACCATGTGGATGCCTTCCTCCTCAATGAAACCTTCTTCCAACCCCACCACACCGTCCACACTTCACCCTACCTCCTTCACCACTCCGATAATCCCCTCCTGATTGTGCATGGCGGAGTTGCCATTGGTCACCATCGCCAGATCCCAGTCGGCTCCAACCTCTCCTTCCCGAACCCACCAAACACCTGATCCTTAGTCTCTTCTTCCCCGGCCTTACCGTCACCTGCGCCCCACCATCTATGTCCGCCCTAACGCCCCTATTCTCTTCGACTTCCTCTCCCACATTGACCGTACATTCTCCTCCTACGTGATCACCACCGACCTCAACATCCATAGTCGTTCCACCACCCAGTTACGGCGGTTGCATCGGTTCCTCTCCTCCCTTCAAGGTGACCTCATCCCCATCCCCCAGCACACCTTTGCTGAATCCAACTTCACTCCCGATGTTATCCTTTCCTCCCCTAACCTTCTTGGCCACATAACGGTGGATGTCCTTGAGCCTATTGGTAGCGACCATCTCCCTGTCCTCCTCACCATTTCAGACGGTCGTCGCCCCAGCCCCGACCCTCGTAATGACCCTCCCCCAAAGTACATCCATGACTATTCCCTTGCCAACTGGAATGCCTACCGGGATACCCTCTCCACCCAGGTCGATAGCCACCCCTTCACCTACCACCACCCTGACGATGTAACCCATGCTGCCTCCTTTCTCCAGCAGACCTTGTCTGAGGCCTTGGAGGCCCACGTCCCCACTGTCGCCATCCACTCCCACCATCCTACCTGACCCCCACAGGCCGTCCTTCTCCTCCGTGAATCCCACCGTCTCTACCGTGCCTTCCTCCACATGCGTGACCCGGATATACTACGACACCACCGGCAACTCCAGTGACACGTTCGAAATTTGCTAGCTGCTAAGAAACGCCGGGACTGGCAACAGACATGCACCTGTTTAAATGCTACCCTACCTATAAACTCATCCAAGTTCTGGTCAGCCTTCCGTCGCCTTACCGGAACTAAACCCTCCCCCTACTATCCTCTTCTCCATGATGATCACCCCTTCCCTGACACCCTTAGTAAGGCCAATCACTTTGCCTCCTACCTCTCCGATGTCTATTCCATCCCCGTTGATCCCCAGTTTGATTATTCCCTCTTCCCAGATGTCCACCATCGAACTGACACCTCTGTCCCTTCCCCCGCACCTGGTTTCCAGTACTTGGATAACATTGCACACACGGTACTCAATGCCCCTATCACTGCACAGGATCTCATTGCTACACTCCGCACAAAACCCAACACCGCTCCTGGTCACGATCGTGACACATACCGTCACCTTTGTGAAGCTCCTGTCTCTTTCCTCTCCACCCTGGCCAGGCTCTACAATGTAGTCCTGTTCACCGGTTACTACCCCGACCTGTGGAAAACCTCCCATATCCTGATGTTCCTTAAACCTGGTAAACCGCCATCCGCCATCTCCACCTACCGTCCCATCAGCCTTACCTCAGTCTTCACCAAGGTCCTGGAATCTATCCTCACCCAACACATCCACCAGCATCTCCGCCAGCACCGCCTCCTTCCCGTTACCCAGTGTAGCTTTCGGCCATCCCTCTCTTCCGATGACCTTCTCCTTCACGTCACTCATCTCCTTTCCGAACAGCTTAATTCCCGTCGCTCCGCAATCTTCCTCTCCCTGGAACTCGAACGTGCTTATGACCGCGTATGGCATGCCGGTCTGCTCTTCAAGCTTCAAACCTTCGCCCTTCCCATTAACCACATCCGTCTGATTGGCTCCTTTCCCTCCCACCACCGTCCTTCCTATGTCACCATCCATAACACTGATTCCTACACCTTTTTTCCCTCCGCCAGTGTGCCCCAAGGCTCCGTCCTCTCCCCCCTTCTGTACCTTTTGTATACGGCGGACATGCCGCCACCGTCACTCCCCGTCCACCTTCTCCAGTTTGCCCATGCCACCGCCTTCCTCGCCCTTGCCCCCACCCTGCAGCGCTCCCAACACCTTGTCCAATCCCATCTTGACAGGTTCACCCCTTGGTGCAACCAGTGGTTGCTCAAGGTTAATCCCTCCAAAACTCAGGTGATCATTGTAGGCAAAACCACCCCTTCCTTCCGTCTCCTTGATTTCTATCTCACCATCTATGGTCGTCCTATCGCCCTCACCCACACCCTTAAGTACCTTGGCGTCACCCTCGACCGTCGCCTCTCCTGGACCCCCCATCTCCAGGCAATCCAAGCCAAGGCACGCTCCTGACTCCGTCTCCTCAAGCTCCTTTCCGGCCGTACGTGGGGTCTGGACCCCTCCACCATACTCCACACCCATAAATCCCTCATCCGCCCTATCTTTTGTTACGCCCATCTGGCCTGGATCTCCGCCCCCCCCCCTACCTTGCCGGCCGGTGTGGCCGTGCGGTTAAAGGCGCTCCAGCCTGGAACCGCGTGACCGCTACGGTCGCAGGTTCGAATCCTGCCTCGGGCATGGATGTGTGTGATGTCCTTAGGTTAGTTAGGTTTAATTAGTTCTAAGTTCTAGGCGACTGACGACCTCAGAAGTTAAGTCGAATAGTGCTCAGAGCCATTTGAACCCCCCTACCTTTTATAAATCCCTTCAAATCCTTGAAAGCTATGCTCTCCGCTTCGCCTATCACATCTGTCTCCCCTCCCCCACGTGGATCCTGTACGATCTCATTCTGTTACCCCACCTCCTCCTTTTCCTTGAAAGGATACGCATCCTGTACACATCCCGTAAACTCGATCCTCCTCACCCGCTTGTCTCGCCCATGCTCTCCCAACCCTGCCCGCTGCCTCGCCTGTATTCCCACGTACCACCCGGTCTCCATCTCTCCACCCTCCTTACCCTCTCCCAAGGTGGCTTCCGCCAGTTCCCCCTCCCTGATGTCCTCCTCCCCTCCATCTACCCCTCCTATCAACTTTGATACTCCCCCCCCCCACTTCCTGTGCCTTCTCCTTTAGGCACCCTCCCTCCCTTCTCTATCCTTTTCCCCCATCCTCCTTCCTCCACCCCTCTTCCCCCGGGCTTCCCCTCCCCCTTCCTCCCTTACCCCTATCTCCTCTGCCTGTGGCATCTTTGCTCTCCCCTCTCCCTCTTCCCCCCTTCTCCTCCTCTCTTGGCAGGTCCCCGGTCTCGTACACGCTCAGTGGATACTCGCGCGCTGGAGATCATCGCTATCAGTGTCTCGTGTGTGTGCCTTCGTTTTGTGTTTAGTGTTCTTTCGCCGTCACGCCACCACTGTTCACGTGTGCCGTCGCTGTCAACCATGTTATGTGCGCCGTGTCAAAAAATGTTAGTGTTTCTTCTCGTCCAGCGTGAACGGCTTCATGTTTATTGTTTTTCGTATCTACAGTTTTTAGCCCGCCGTTTTTATTGTATTATCTGTGCCACCTGTATGTCATATTATAGTACCATTCACGGCTGAAGAGCGGCGTAATATGCTGCTGACAGCCCGCCTTGTATAAGGTGATTAAAATAACAATAAAGAAAAAAAAACTGGAGCGGCAGTCTTGCGACTCACTCTGAAGATGGCTGAACGCTATACAGCCGAAATATTAGAAGAAGAAGGAGAATTCTTGTGACTGCACACCCGAAACTTAATGGAACAGTCTTTGCGCCACGAAAACCTGAAGATTCACGACTGTTATCAGGTTAAGTGTATAAACACCGTTCGTCGAGTGTATATGTCTTTTCTCACTCTTACAGCACCAAATTTCAAACTATGAAGAGATTAGGCTGCGTCAGATTCCTATTTAATATTTTTTTCCGAATTCAACGTTTCGAGCCCTCTTCTGGAATGTTTCTTGTCTACATCTACATATACATCTACATGGTTACTCTGCAAGTCACACTTAAATACTTGGCACAGGGTTAATCGAACAAGCGTCACACAAATTCTCTATTATTCCATTCTCGAACGACACATTGAAAAAAGAACACATTTATCTTTCCGTTCAAGCACTGATTTCCGTTATTTTATTATGATGATCGTTTCTACCTATGTTGGTCGAAGTTAACAAATTTTTTTAGCATCTGGAGGAGAAAGTTGGTGATTGAAGTTTCGTGAGAAGACCCAGTCGCAACAAGAAACGCCTTTCTTTTAATAACGTCCACGATAAATTCTGTAATATGTCCGTGATACTCTCTAACCTGTTTATCCATGCTAAAAAAAAAAAAAAAGGGGTTCCCTTCTTTGAACGTTCTCGGTGCATTCCGTTAATCTTGTGGGGTAAGCATACCACACAGCGGAGTAGTACTCCAAAAAAGAACGGACAAACATAATGTAGGCAGTCTCTTTAACATACCTGTTGCATCTTCTACGTGTTCCGCCAGTAAAACGCAGTCTTTGGTTCGCCTCCTCCACAAAATTTCTGTGTGTTCTTTCCAATTTATGTTGTTAGAAACTGTAATTCCTAGATATTTAGTTGAATTTAGTGTCCCTAGTTTTTACTGATTTGTCGTGTAACCGAAGTTTAACGGATTTCTTTTAGCACTCGTATGGATGACCCCAAACTTTTTGTTATTTACGGTCAACTGCGAATTTTCGCACCATGCAGATACCTTACCTAAACCGTATTGCAACTGGTTTTGATATTCTGATGACTTTACTAGACGATAAACGACAGCATCATCTTCAAACAACCTAGGAAGGCTGCTCAGATTGTCTCCTAAATCGTTTAGGTTGATAAAAAACAGCAGACAGCTGTCTTGGGGATTTCAGAAATCACTTCTGCTTTACTCGATGATTTTCCATCAGTTACTGGGAACTGTGACTTTCTCTGGCATAAAATCTCGAATCAAGTCGCGTAACTGAGACGATATTTCATAAGTACGCTATTTCATTACAAGCCGCTTTGGTGGGGCGGTGCCAAAAGCCTTCTGGAAATCTAGAAATACGGGATCAATTTGAAATACGTTCTCGATCGCTCAAGGGACCTTCGACGTCTACCGATGGTTATACACTATCGAAAACCAGTGTTGTGTTCATTTCTACACCTACGTCTACGTGGCTTCTCATCAGTTCACAGTTAAGTGACTGACAGAGGTACACGTAATGCGATTCGCAGAACATCCGCAACTGAATTAAAAATCTGCTTCAGTTGAAGCTAGTGTATTTTTCGAGACTTTAAAGGTGTATCATCAGGTGCCATCCAATAGATTTGTAAGTCATGGTGGTACGGTGGGAGGGCCAGTATATCATAAGGAATCAAACTCATACGTATGTGACACACTGGAGCGTCGGTACATTGAACAGGGCGCCTGCCTCGTCACAAGATAAGGAACTCCTTTATGGCTTCTGGTCAACGAGTGTTTCGAGAAATTCATCTGGGAGGACCCACTGTAGCCTCGATGTAGGAGGGAGTCGACTGACCAGTGGGCGCTCGTTTTTACTGATGTTTGTGAGACGACCTATCAAAAGAGAAAAAAAGTAAAAGTGTGTCGCTGTACTGGAGGATGTGGGGCGCGTGGACATTTGGTGATAGGTTGGCGTGGGTGGCCCGTGTGTGGATGGCGAATGGTGAGTGCGGAAATTGTAGAGACAGCGAGTAAGCAGCAAGAAGGAAGAGGTTGGCAGTTCGTTCCAGAGTGGCGAGAAGCTTAAAGAGGGAGTCTTCACAACACAAAGGTAAGATGCCGAAGAGAACTGGCTCTTTTGATCACAGCTCCCTAATTTACTGAATGTAATGTCGTCCAACAATCTCCGTCACCCGCTTCATGCAGGTGGCAGTCCGGAGATACCTTTCAAGACTTACTGCTGAACTGCTGAGTTACTCTCGATCCATGTGTGAGGTGGTTGTGAACGAGACGGCGGCTACTCAGCTTAGAAACTAAGACTTCACCATGAATTTGACCGCGTACGTCACCCAGTTTTGTTACGTAGCGTCTGAGATCTGAACACGCTTTTGTTCTCTATATACAAGTGTATAAATGATTTGGCGGACACGCTGGGCACCAACTTGCGGTTGTTTGCTGATGATGCCGTGGTGTGCGGTAAGTGTCGAAGTTGAGTGATTGTAGGAAGATGCAAGATGACTTAGAAGCCCGTTTTTGTGGCCGAGCAGTTCTAGGCACTTCCGTCTGGAACCGCGCTACCGCTATGGCCGCAGGTTCGAATCCTGCCTCGGGCATGGATGTGTGTGATGTCCTTAGGTTGGTTAGATTTAAGTAGTTCTAAGTCTAGGGGACTGATGACCTCCGATGTTAAGTCCCATAGTGCTCAGAGCCATTTGAACCATTTGAACCACTTAGACAGAATTTCCACTAAGTATAATCAATGGCGGCTTGCCCTAAATTTGTAAAAACGTAAGTTAATGCAGATGAGTAGGAATATTGCTAATGTCCTTCTTGAAACAGTCAAGTCGTTTAAATATTGGGGCATAACGTTGCAAAGCGATATGAAGTGGAGCGAGCACGTGAAAATGGTGATAGTGAAGCCGAATGGTCGACTTTGGTTTATTGTTAGAATTGTAGGAAAGAGTGGTTGATATGTTACGGAGACCACATATAGCACGCTGGTGTACTGAGTACTGCTCGAGTGTTTGGGATCCGTACCAAGTCGGATTGAAGGAAGTCATCTAAGCAATTCAGATTTGTTTCCAGTAGGTTCGAACAACACGTAAGTAGACGCTTCGGGAAATAAAAAGAGAATCCCTGGATGGAAGGCGAAGTTCTTTTCGAGGAACAATATTGAAAACATTTAGAGAACCGGTATTTGAAGCTGACTAACGAACGATTGTACTGCCGCCAACACTACTGGCCATTAAAATTGCTACACCAAGAAGAAATGCAGATGATAAACGGGTATTCATTGGACAAATATATTATACTAGAACTGACATGTGATTACATTTTCACGCAATTTGGGTGCATAGATCCTGAGAAATCATACCCAGAACAACCACCTCTGGCCGTAATAACCGACTTCATACGCCTGGGCATTGACTCAAACAGGGCTTGGATGGCGTGTACAGGTACAGCTGCCCATGCAGCTTCAGCACGATACCAAAGTTCATCAAGAGTAGTGACTGGCGTCTTGTGACGAGCCAGTTGCACGGTCACCATTAGCCAGACGTTTTCAATTGGTGAGAGATCTGGAGAATGTGCTAGCGAGGGCAGCAGTCGAACATTTTCTGTATCCAGAAAGGCCCGTACAGAACCGGCAACATGCGGTCGTGCATTATCCTGCTGAAATATAGGGTTTCGCCTGGACCGAATGAAGGGTAGAGCCACGGGTCGTAACACATCTGAAATGTAACGTCCACTGTTCAAAGTGCCGTCACTGGGAACAAGAGGTAACCGATAGGTGTAACCAATGGCACCCCATACTATCACTCCGGGTGATACGCTAGTACGGCGATGACGAATACACGCCTCCAATGTGCGTTCACCGCGATGTCGCCAAACACGGGTGCGACCATTATGATGCTGATAACGGAACCTGGATTCATCCGAAAAAATGACGGTTTGCCATTCGTGCACCCAGGTTCGTCGTTGAGTACACCATAGCTGGCGCTCCTGTCTGTGATGCAGCGTCAAGGGTAACCGCAGCCATGGTCTGCGAGCTGAAAGTCCATGCTGCTGCAAACGTCGTCGAACTGTTCGTGCAGATGGTTGTTGTCTTGCAAACGTCCCCATCTGCTGACTCAGGGATCGAGATGTGGCTGTACGATCCGTTACAGCCATGCGGATAAGATGCCTGTCACCTCGACTGCTAGTGATACGAGGCCGTTGGGATCCAGCACGGCGTTCCGTATTACCCTTCTGAACCCACCAATTGCAAATTCTGCTTACAGTCATTGGATCTCGACCAACGCGAGCAGCAGTGTCACGATACAATAAACCGCAATCGCGATAGGCTACAATCCGACCTTTATCAAAGTCGGGAACGTGATGGTACGCATTTCTGCTCCTTACACGAGGCATCACAACAACGTTTCACCAGGCAACGCCGGTCAACTGCTGTTTGTGTATGAGAATTCGGTTGGAAACTATCCTCATGTCAGCACGCTGTAGGGGTCGCCACCGGCGCCAACCTTGTGTGAATGCTATGAAAATCTAGTCATTTGCATTTCACAGCAGCTTCTTCCTGTCGGTTAAATTTCGCGTCTGTAGCACATCTTCGTGGTGTAGCAATTTTGATGGCCAGTAGTGTACATTGTACGTATGGACCACAAAAATAAGATACGAGAAATTGGCGCTCATTCTATTCTCTATTCGAGAGTGGAACAGGGAAGGAAATGATAGGGTACCCTCCGCCACGCACCGTACGGTGGCTTGCGGAGTATCTGTGTAGGTGTAGATGTAAATGTAGCTGCAGTACACGGGACGAAGACTTGTCCTACGGGAACGCCTAAGCGCCTACAGAGGCGTATCGCTGAGCTGCCACCCCCGCCCTGGCGAGAGGTGGTCCCCGCAGCTCCACTGTGTCACCGTGACGCCGCCCGCCGTGGTGGGTGGTCGCGGGCGGCGCGGCGCGGCTGCGCGACCAAACAGCGTCTGCACTCTCCGGCGCTCCGGCTGCTGCTGTACTAACAGCTGGCCCGGCCCGGCCCGTCTCTGGCGCTGCCGGGGCCGCATGCATATGCATCTCGTCGGCAAACACTCCACTGCTGGGCAGGGCAGCCGCTGCGGAATTCTCATGTCAAACACTCGCGCTCGCCGACCGTCTGTAACAACAGCGCGCCCGTGGCGTCACACTTTCGTGTAGCACCTCCATCATTTAAGTGGTCCCCTTTCACCCTAGTTGACTGCTACCTACGACGTAGAAGACGTGAGTCGTAGCCGCTTCGCTTTCACGGACATTGTCTGCAGAGATGAAGACCGATGTAATCAGCTGGATTCATTCCTTTTTTAAAGCATAGTAAATATCACATCCAAAGAGAGCATTTTTCTCCAGAAGAAGTCTGTTAGTGGCCGGTGGTTGTAATTGAAGTGCAGCTACTCACAGAAGTCGAGTGTGGGTTGTAATTACCATATGACAGTAAACCGTGGTAAATATTCTAATGCGTTAATGCAGAACCGATCAACATTGGAAGAAAATTAGTTCCAATTTTGGCCACCAGGTGCGCTGGCAAATAATGGAGAAGTGTTACGAGTAGAACAGGGAATTGTATCTATGGTTTACAGATGTAGAAAAGGCATATGACCGGTTTCCTAGGAGGAAGTTATTGTCTGTTCTATGAGATTACGGAATAGGAGGCAAACTTTTGCAAGTAATTAAAGGTCTTTACATAGATAGTCAGGCAGCAGTTAGAGTTGACGGTAAATTGAGTTCATGGTTCAGAGTAGTTTCTGAGGTAAGACAAGGCTGCAACCTGTCTCCATAGTTGTTCATATTATTTATGGATCATATGTTGAAAACAATAGACTGGCTGTGTGAGATTAAGATATGTGAACACAAAATAAGCAGTCTCGCATATGCGGATGACTTAATTCTGATGGCAGATTCGATTGAAAGTTTGCAAAGTAATATTTCAGAGCTAGATCAGAAATGTAAGGACTATGGTATGAAGATTAGCATCTCCAAAACGAAAGTAATGTCAGTGGGAAAGAGATATAAACAGATCGAGTGCCAAATAGGAGGAACAAAGTTAGAACAGATGCAACAGATGCAAGTACTTAGGATGCATATTCTCACAGGATGGCAACATAGTGAAAGAACTGGAAGCGAGGTGTAGCAAAGCTAATGCAGTGCGCGCTCAGCTACCATCTACGCTCTTCTGCAAGAAGGAAATCAGTACCAAGACTAAATTATCTGTGCACCGTTCAATTTTTCGACCAACTTTCTTGTATGGGAGCGAAAGTTGGGTGGATTCAGGTTACCTCATCAATAAGGTTGAGGTTACGGATATGAAAGTAGCTACGGAGTGATTCCAGGTACTAGTAGATCGGAACAATGGCAGGAGGGTGTCCACAATGAGGAAATCAAAGAAAAACTGGGAATGAACTCTATAAATGTAGCAGTCAGGGCGAACAGGCTTAGATGGTGGGGTCATGTTACACGCATGGGAGAAGCAAGGTTACCCAAGAGACTCATGGGTTCAGCAGTATAGGGTAGGAGGAGTTGGGGCAGACCAAGGAGAAGGTACCTGGATTCGCTTAAGAATGATTTTGAAGTAATAGGCTTAACATCAGGAGAGGCACCAATGTTAGCACTGAATAGGGGATCATTGAGGAATTTTATAAGGGGGACTATGCTCCAGACTGAACGCTGAAAGGCATAATCAGTCTTAAATGATGATGATGATGATGATGATGATGAGGTGCGCTGTAAATGCAAGAAAGACGTATAGAATTGTTTCAATATTAGGAACAGGATGTGAGCAGAAAGGATCCAGCAAGAGAGAAAGGAAACATGTTGACTTTATTGTTAACAGCTGCTAACATCATCTCTTTAATATGAGCACTGGAGACAGCGACGAGATGCTGCATTGGTAACACGACGTGATCAACAGTTGCTGGCAGCAGCTCCGGTGAAATCGGAGCGAGGTTTTCCTGTATACTGGCCCTCACATCAGGTGGTGACCGAACGCGTCCAAAGTAAACACTATCTTTTAGATTGCCCCAGAACCAAAAGTCACTGGATTCATATCAGGTGATCTTGCAGGCTATGCCGCTCGAAAACCTCTGTATATAACACGTTCGTGGAAGGTTATAAAAAAAAGTGGTTCAAATGGCTCTAAACACTATAGGATTTAACATCTGAGGTCATCAGTGCCGCAGACTTAGAACTACTTAAACCTAACTAACCTAAGGACATCGCATACATTCTTGCCCGAGGCAGGATTTGAACCTGCGACCGCAGGAGCAGCCCGGTTGCGGACTGAAGCGCCTAGAACCGCCCGGCCACAGAGGTGGAAGGTTACGTTAAGCAGATATTTCAATAAACAAACTACTTGACGTGTTGCCCCATTTTGCATGAAAGCAATGGTTCCCACACAACTGCGCTATTCAAAAGCAGGAATCGCATGCTGTACAAGGAGGTCTCGACAACGTACAGACGTCACGGCACGCCTGACGGACTCTT
Source organism: Schistocerca cancellata (assembly GCF_023864275.1). NCBI lineage: Eukaryota > Metazoa > Arthropoda > Insecta > Orthoptera > Acrididae > Schistocerca > Schistocerca cancellata. The sequence continues at coordinate 206,199,459 of NC_064630.1, forward strand.
CAAAGAAGAACTGACTGGGAGTAAAGGTGCTCGTGATTCCACACCAGTCACATACGGCGAGTAAAATGGCTCTTCGTGCACAGCACGCGGCTTAACAGTACCCCAAATTCGGGAGTTCAGCTTATTCACTGCACCCTGTAGTGTAAAATGTCCTCCCTGTTCCTTATAATAAATACTGCCCAGCAACATAGCAACTTCTATCTGTGCCAGAAATGGAAGAGTAATTTCAGAAGGTTGTCGCGGATCATGAGGTTTCAGTTGCTGCATCGTCATGATTTTGTATGGGCATTAGTGTAAAATAGACCACAAAGCATTCCTTCTACATCTACATCTACAGCTACGTGATTACTCTGCTATTCACAATAAAGTGATTGGTAGAGGGTTCAATGAACCACCTTCATGCTGTCTCTCTACGGATGTCATTCAGTCATGCAAGCAGCGTACAGAGCGAGGTTTGTACCTAGTGACCAGAACTGGAACTACTTTGTTTTCTAGCCTAAATCGGTTCCGTTCTACTTTTTGTTGACAATGGCATGGGCAGCTTTCGTGGCACTGCCAGAGCACTAGCACTACCTGGGGCACATCCTCCATGGTCAGTTACAGCAACAGAAACCTCGCCAGTAACTTCCTCTGAGATAGGACGCCTTCCTCCTCCTGATGCCACAACTCATCCGTATTTTAGAATTTATCACCTTTTTTAAACTACACTCCTGGAAATTAAGAACACCGTGAATTCATTGTCCCAGGAAGGGGAAACTTTATTGACACATTCCTGGGGTCAGATACATCACATGATCACACTGACAGAACCACAGCCACATAGACACAGGCAACAGAGCATGCACAATGTCGGCACTAGTACAGTGTATATCCACCTTTCGCAGCAATGCAGGCTGCTATTCTCCCATGGAGACGATCGTAGAGATGCTGGATGTAGTCCTGTGGAACGGCTTGCCATGCCATTTCCACCTGGCGCCTCAGTTGGACCAGCGTTCGTGCTGGACGTGCAGACCGCGTGAGACGACGCTTCATCCAGTCCCAAACATGCTCAATGGGGGACAGATCCGGAGATCTTGCTGGCCAGGGTAGTTGACTTACACCTTCTAGAGCACGTTGGGTGGCACGGGATACATGCGGACGTGCATTGTCCTGTTGGAACAGCAAGTTCCCTTGCCGGTCTAGGAATGGTAGAACGATGGGTTCGATGACGGTTTGGATGTACCGTGCACTATTCAGTGTCCCCTCGACGATCACCAGTGGTGTACGGCCAGTGTAGGAGATCGCTCCCCACACCATGATGCCGGGTGTTGGCCCTGTGTGCCTCGGTCGTATGCAGTCCTGATTGTGGCGCTCACCTGCACGGCGCCAAACACGCATACGACCATCATTGGCACCAAGGCAGAAGCGACTCTCATCGCTGAAGACGACACGTCTCCATTCGTCCCTCCATTCACGCTTGTCGCGACACCACGGGAGGTGGGCTGCACGATGTTGGGGCGTGAGCGGAAGACGGCCTAACGGTGTGCGGGACCGTAGCCCAGCTTCATGGAGACAGTTGCGAATGGTCCTCGCCGATACCCCAGGAGCAACAGTGTCCCTAATTTGCTGGGAAGTGGCGGTGCGGTCCCCTACGGCACTGCGTAGGATCCTACGGTCTTGGCGTGCATCCGTGCGTCGCTGCGGTCCGGTCCCAGGTCGACGGGCACGTGCACCTTCCGCCGACCACTGGCGACAACATCGATGTACTGTGGAGACCTCACGCCCCACGTGTTGAGCAATTCGGCGGTACGTCCACCCGGCCTCCCGCATGCCCACTATACGCCCTCGCTCAAAGTCCGTCAACAGCACATACGGTTCACGTCCACGCTGTCGCGGCATGCTACCAGTGTTAAAGACTGCGATAGAGCTCCGTATGCCACGGCAAACTGGCTGACACTGACGGCGGCGGTGCACAAATGCTGCGCAGCTAGCGCCATTCGACGGCCAACACCGCGGTTCCTGGTGTGTCCGCTGTGCCGTGCGTGTGATCATTGCTTGTACAGCCCTCTCGCAGTGTCCGGAGCAAGTATGGTGGGTCTGACACACCGGTGTCAATGTGTTCTTTTTTCCATTTCCAGGAGTGTATTTAATGACATCGGGCCTCTCCTCAGACCTTTCAGTCGGCGATACTCTCTCAATGCAGCTCTGTAATTGCTGCCGTTTGCATAAAACAGTTTTACTAACATCGCACGTTTCCCTTATCGATAGCCATAGTGTTCTCCGACGTTATGACTTCTTAGCTGGTAGCATGGATGTCATTCAGTCATGCAAGCAGCGTACAGCGCCAGATTTGTACCTTTTTTTTTTTTTTTTTTTTTTTGGTCAATAGATCAGTCTACTGACTGGTTTGATGCGGCCCGCCACGAATTCCTTTCCTGTGCTAACCTCTTCATCTCAGAGTAGCACTTGCAATCTACGTCCTCAATTATTTGTTTGACGTAATCCAATCTGTCTTCCTCTACAGTTTTTGCCCTCTACAGCTCCCTCTAGTACCATGGAAGTCATTCCCTCATGTCTTAGGAGATGTCCTATCATTCTGTCCCTTCTCCTTATCAGTGTTTTCCACATATTCCTTTCCTCTCCGATTCTGCGTAGAACCTCCTCATTCCTTACCTTATCAGTCCACCAAATTTTCAACATTCGTCTATAGCACCACATCTCAAATGCTTCGATTCTCTTCTGTTCCGGTTTTCCCACAGTCCATGTTTCACTACCATACAATGCTGTACTCCAGACGTACATCCTCAGAAATTTCTTCCTCAAATTAAGGCCGGTATTTGATATTAGTAGACTTCTCTTGGCCAGAAATGCCTTTTTTGCCATAGCGAGTCTGCTTTTGATGTCCTCCTAGCTCCGTCATTGGTTATTTTACTGCCTAGGCAGCAGAATTCCTTAACTTCATTGACTTCGTGACCATCAATCCTGATGTTAAGTTTCTCGCCGTTCTCATTTCTACTACTTCTTATTACCTTCGTCTTTCTCCGATTTACTCTCAAACCATACTGTGTGCTCATTAGACTGTTCATTCCGTTCAGCAGATCATTTAATTCTTCTTCACTTTCACTCAGGATAGCAATGTCATCAGCGAATCGTATCATTGATATCCTTTCACCTTGTATTTTAATTCCACTCCTGAACCTTTCTTTTATTTCCATCATTTCTTCCTCGATGCACAGATTGAAGAGTAGGGGCGAATGGCTACAGCCTTGTCTTACACCCTTCTTAATACGAGCACTTCGTTCTTGATCGTCCACTCTTATTATTCCCTCTTGGTTGTTGTACATATTGTATATGACCCGTCTCTCCCTATAGCTTACCCCTACTTTTTTCAGACTCTCGAACAGCTTGCACCATTTTATATTGTCGAACGCTTTTTCCGGGTCGACAAATCCTATGAAAGTGTCTTGATTTTTCTTTAGCCTTGCTTCCATTATTAGCCGTAACGTCAGAATTGCCTCTCTCGTCCCTTTACTTTTCCTAAAGCCAAACTGATCGTCACCTAGCGCATTCTCAATTTTCTTTTCCATTCTTCTGTATATTATTCTTGTAAGCACCTTCGATGCATGAGCTGTTAAGCTGATTGTGCGATAATTTTCGCACTTGTCAGCTCTTGCCGTCTTCGGAATTGTGTGGATGATGCTTTTCCGAAAGTCAGATGGTATATCGCCAGACTCATATATTCTACACACCAAAGTGAATAGTCTTTTTGTTGCCACTTCCCCCAATGATTTTAGAAATTTGTACCTAGTGACCAGAATTGGAACTTATTTGTTTTCCAGCGTAAATCGGTTCCGCATTAACGCATGCCATGAGGTTATTGCAGTCCACACTAGGCCTCCCTGAGTACCTGCACTTTAATTATAACCACCTGGCATCCGGCGTATGATTTAATTGAAGAAAGAAACTTTGAGAATGTTCATCTGGAGCACAAAGTTGTATGGCAGTGAGTTGCGGACTATATGGAATTCTTCAACGTTCTGAAACAGAAGTACACTGAAGAAGTTCTCGTAAAACCAACAAGGATAAGAATACACAGATGAGATGAAACGTAATTACCATTGCCACCGTGAGAGTGAATACTGTCTGGTGTCGTCGTTGTGACGTGACGCTGTTAGGAAAGTATGTAAGCGGAGTAGAGACGAATGGGTAATGATTCTAGCGGCGATACGGGCCGCAAAGGGAGAAATCCACTGACATAAGCGACTTTGACAGAGGAGGCAATGTTAAGGTCTGGCGCCTGGGAAGGAGCATTTTGGAATTGGCGTAGCTGGCCGGGTGTTCGCTTGCGCCTATCGAAATGGTTGAAGGGCGATGAAACCAGGAGCAGGGGAGAAGGTGTTGGACGTCCACGACTCGTCATAGACCGTGGAAGTCGCGAGCTTGCGCCCTCTGTAAATCAGAATAAGCAACACGCTCTAGCAGATCTGGCGACGGAGCATCCAAGCCTGGTGCAGGCACAGGTTTGGGGCTACCCACAGAAGATCATTGCTGGTAGAAATCAGGGCTCGCACAGAAAAATTTAAGTGGTCGTTTCTCCCGCGTGCCGTTCGAGAGTGGACGGTAGAGAGACAGCTTGAAGGTGGTTTATTGAACCTCTGCGAGGCACTTTATTGCGAATAGCAGAGTAATCCCGTAGATGTAGACGTAGATGTAGATGCGCAACAGGAGCAAGAGGCAGGGCACGTGTGGAGAGAGTAATAGTGGTGGGGGTGCAGGGAAGGTGCTGTAGGGGAAATTCAGAGCGCTGGAGGGGAAATGCTTCTCAAAACTGAAGCCTACATTCACATTTTTTTTGTAAATATTAAGTGGCGCCCCTCTGCGCCAACATTTGCATGGTAACGATTGAAAAAGATCTGCTACCTCTGCTTTGGTTAGTGTCAAAAAAGAATTCCACCGAAAATGCAGCGATTTATATTAGCCTGCCTTGACAACCATAAGTAACTTTCAGAGAAACATCCTAAGTGGCGAATGTCAAGTAAAACCTACACATTTCTCTGGTTACCCAGTTATAATTTGCTTATTTTGCCAAAACACAATGGAGTTCACGCAGTCTCACTTTACTAGCAAGTTGCGCACATGCAGTCGTGAGAGACTCTGGGACGCTAGCAAGCTCAAGCTCCATGCTAGCAAAACTTCCGCCATTTATTTACAGCTGTTATGAAACCAGTGCATAGAAATCTGCTGCCACATCCAGAAACTGTTTTTTGGGTGTTTGATGCAAAATGTATTCACAGTTCTTGATTCTTCAACGAATTAATCCTGATGTCAAACTGTAGTAGTTTACCTGAAAAAATGTATTTTATTTTTAACTTAACGACTTTTGGTGATTGAAATGTGGTTATAACAGGATTAGGTACAGATGATATTCTTCACGGGTTTGAAGCCGGATCATGTCGTCGTCCAGACACAATACATCGACGGACCAGCTGGCCGCCATCTTCAGGTGAGTTAATTCTCGCGCACTGCCTCGCCTGAACTGAATTCCAGCCATTTTTTTTTTTTTTACTTTATTGTAATTTTGAAACCTGAACAAACAGGTAGGCTGGCAGCAGCACAATATGCCGCTCTTCAGCCGAAGAGAGTACATGGAGATAAACAAAGAAGAGACATTACATAGAAAAACGGCGGGAAAAAACAGGAGACACAAGAATATAAAAGCACAAGAAGCCGTTCACACTTGATGACAATCCACACTAGGAACTGGAGACCCGACGCACAAACACTGAAGAAGACGATGTCACTGGTGAACAATGGAGCGTGACGGCGAAACGGAACACGAAACATGACGGCACACACGATACACTGATGGCGGTGATCTCCGGCGCGCGAATGTCCACTTAGCGTGTGCGAGTCCGGGGACCTGCCAAGAGGGCAACAGGGATGAGGAAGGGGAGAGGGGAGGAAAAGAGGATGCCACGGCTGAGGAGACGGGGACAGGAGGATAGGGACAGGGGGGGGGGGCCGGGGGACGAGGGACGAGAAAAGGAGGAGGGAGGGAAAAGGGAGAGAAGGGAGGGAGGGTGCCCTGAGGAGCAAGCACAGGAGGAGGGCGGGAGGATCAAAGGTGGTAGGAGGGGTAGATGGAGGGGAGGAGGGCATCATCAGGGCGGAAGCCACCTTGGGAGAGGGTAAGGAGGGTGGAGAGATGGAGACCGGGTGGGACATGGGAGTACAGGCGCGGCAGCGGGCGGGGTTGGGAGAGGATCGGGGAGACGAGCGGGTGAGGAGGATCGAGTTTACGGGAGGTGTATAGGATTCGTATCCTTTCGAGGAAGAGGAGGAGGTGGGGGAAGGGGATAAGGTCATACAGGATCCGCGTGGGGGAAGGGAGACGGATGCGATAGGCAAGGCGGAGAGCATGGCGTTCAAGGATTTGGAGGGATTTATAAAAGGAAGGGGGGGCGGAGATCTGAATTCCAGCCACAACAACGGAAACCTTTATACACCATGAACAGAGCACCGCGCATGCGCGAGATGATGAGCAGCGTCTCCTGGCGGCAAGTAGACACGCAGCGCGGTGATGGGAGAAGACGGAGGAAACGATAAATCGCAACAGCACTAGCTGGAAAAATCCAATGATCGAAAAGAAGACCGTTGTTGTTTAATGTCGGACAAAATCGGATTCCACATCTTACTTAGAGGAAAACCTTTATCCCTGTTAATAATATTATTTGCTAATCTAATTTCAATTTCAATCTCAATTTAAGAACACATTCCCAATAGCGAGAAGCAGGAGATATCAATTGTGTCTTGTCATACATCATCCTGTGTCTTTCGTTAAGGCAATGTTCCGCCACTGCCGACTTCTCAGGCTGGAACAACCGAGTGTGCCGATGATGTTCCACACACCGGTCCTGAATAGTTCGAATAGTTTGACCAATATACTTCTTTCACAGTGACACGGAATTTCATACACCCCGGGCTTCCTCAAGCACAAATTATCTTTAAGGGGCTCCGGAACGCCCTATACTTGCAATGTTAAAATAACGCTTATAAATTACATCTTTCCTCACAAAGTATTTGAGGTTGGAAGTTGAACTTCTTACAGATTATTTATTGGAATATGGGCTACAACTTAACACAGGGATTTTACAAAATTTTAGTTCAGTTATTAAAGATGATTTTTTTTTCAATTGTAATGAAAATTCACAACATTTTTTTGCAATTTTTTATTTATATATTCAAAAATATACAGTTTTTTGGAAAAAGGCTGTGTTAAATTATGCAGAAGGTACTGTGTAACATTTACTGAAAGTTTGAAACAAATATGTGTGGAAGATCCTTAGAAAACATGTAATTAGTATGAGAAAATAAAAGTTTTGGGAATCGAGCGACAAAAATTGGATTAACTTTTTAGTGCATTCCAGGTCCATAGGGTGGATTATCTTCATCCTCTGCAAACTCCTCCTCCAGCTTCCTCTTGTTCCTCCTCCTGTTTACTCTTGCTTGTATTTCTAGACTCTTTACAGCCCTGTCTGCAGCCCGAAGGCGTTCCTGGTCTAAAGCAAGCATCGCTCGTACCATGTTAGAAACTATCTTCATTCCCATATTTCTAAATACCTTGCACCTTACAATGTTGCCATCATTGAAAGTCGCAACAGCAACTTTACTTTTACTCATTATTATACTTCAACAAAACAGAGACTAAAGAAACAGAATTAATTACGAATATTTTCGAGATAACGACAGAGTAAATAAACATGAAACAATCGACAATCACACCAGCGATATATATTGAACCATCACAGGTTAGCCACAACACATACTTTATCTCACGTCACTAAAATGTACCTGATGAACACGGACGTTAATAATAACACCATTTGACAGCAGTTTAACAGCGCCACAGTGGGTCACGCCCATGTAGAACACATTTCAAAAAAAATTTAAAAATAGTTGTAGTCTTCAGAATTGAATAAATTATATATCTATTAAAAGGTAATAGTCTGCAGATTCAGAAAACGCAAATAAGTAAAAATTGAACTTTTCATGATTTTGAGCCTTTCCGGAGCCCCTTAACTGATCCAAGAAGGGCTCTAGTCTTGGCCACAGGCGTAAAAACACTTTTAATATCATATTTTCTTAAAATTCTTGAAATTTTGGATGATATACTTCCCGCAAAAGGTAAATAATCAGCAGCTTCAAAAGTATCCTCTATTGGCTCGCGTGACGGACCAAGCTGAAGAGCACGGCATATTTGTTGTTCCGTATATCCATTATGTTTAAAAACAATCTTCAAATGATCAAGCTCTTCTTTCAAATGTCACGCGAGCTCTGTCCGTGGTGTATAAAGGTTTCCGTCATTGTGGCTTTAATTCAGTTCCGGTGAGGCACTGCACGAGCATTAACTCGCCTGAAGATGGCGGCCAGCTGGTCCGCCGAAATATTGTGACTGGACGAAGTTATGATTTGGCTGCAAACCAGTGAAGAATATCAGCAGTTATTACGCCGGGAAAGTCTACGAAATCACAGGATTAGGTACAACTGTACCAAGTTGGTAAAGTAGAATTGAGAATCGGAACGTTGCTCCTGTGGAGTCGTACGATCTCTAACGTACTCCCCCGGCATGCACGGATATATCTGATATAAAGTACCTGAGAACCCAGGCCATGCAAGGTACGAAGATCCCGGATGAAGTCACGATTACACATCACAATAACAGCCGTCATACGTGCCCTAAAATATTTCAGTGAGGAAGGCGTAGCAAACAACTGTTACCTGCACTATATTATTTTATGCAGAATCACCATTCACATTGGGTTCAAGTGTGTACTCGGTGACGCTGGAAAATCCTCTTTAATTAGGAAGATTCTGACAATGAATTCACAAGCTAAGTGAAATTAATCGTGATAAACATGACAACATAAAAAACATTTCAAAAGCGTTCCTATGTGACAAAAGAACCCCTAGCGTAACTTACAATACAATGATCACAAAATAATTTACCCTCCAAAATATTACACTCACGACACTTCAATATGCCCTATTGTCTATGTTATTTTAGCTGGACACTAATGTATATTTACCGATACGTTTCTCGACTTTTAAGCCCTAGGAAAACAGACGCAATACGTGGCTAGTATGGATACGAGGGAATGAGAAGAAAATACGTAACACAACTTCAATCTCCAATAGAACTGAAATGCACACTCAAGTTAGCTACTCCCTTACTGAGCGCCTGATCAGTCGCGATATTTACCACGCTTCATCGGAGGCTGCCGTCGTCGGCAGTGGAGTATGATGACGACGGCACGTCGACGCTGTGCGGAAATGGAAACTTCAGTACTGTTCTGTCCTGTATCAGCAGTCGGAAACTGCCCTGAGTTTTCGTGAGGCGAAAAATGGTGTTTTTCCCTACCTGAACTATTGGCAACGTCCACTCACTCTGGCTTAGTGACGTGTACACCTCCACCCTCTTTAATTGTTCCGCAGAACGTAACTAACACGTGTAGGAATCCATAACTCAGCTCCGAAGATGTTAGGAGATTTTTGGACCCTGTGAAAGCAAGTGTTCACTAAAAGGCTCTTCAGGGCCGACGGAACAGGAAGTGTTCCGTTTACACACGGCCCTGACCTGAAGAGACCTTTCTACCTTCTAAACACGGCTCCAGTCTGAAGAGACCTCCCTCTCTTCTCTCTGACGAGACCATCCTGTATATCTCTTTGGTTCCCCCACTGTACCTTGTGTTCATCCCCAACCACAACTCGTAGCGGCCAAAGCTGATTGTGGTACGAGTTGCATTGTTTCTTGGCCCAATCAGACTTTAGAAGTGTTTTCTGGTTGTAAACTATTTTCCTTCTAGCCTGTAGCATTCATGTTTCGCTCCTATCCTCTCAGACTCCGCCCATACAAGAGCTGTCCACGTGCAACCTCGTGTTCTTCACGCCATATCATGTGATATGTGCGTATTTGTCAAAAATAGCGGTGCTTTCCACTGTGGCCTGTTTCATGTTTCGAAAAAAGTAACCTAGTGACATTGTTTTTCGTGCTTTTCAAGGCCTCTCCCCCCCCCCCCCCCTCTTGTGATTCTGAAAGCACTTCTTTCCTAGAAGCTTTCGGAGGCATCAGGTGTGGTCTTTCTACGTGTGTTCTGTCCAATCGTCTCTGAGCCACTGTTACCTTTATTTTGTGCGACTCAACATTTTTCGTAAATTTGAATTCCGTGTATTGGTCCTCTAAGAGCGCCAATGCAGGCCCCTGCTATGCTAAGATGTTTCTTTCCATTCCACACAGGTGTGAGTCAGAGCAGCCCGCTTAAGGGCCTATTGTTAGCTGTGCGCTGTCATAAACGACCAGCTTCGGGCTGCGCTAATGGTGCCTTCCTCCCCACTGCAAAGGGTCGGGTTTTTATGGCCCCTCTCGAAATGCGTTCCATGTTCTACTTCTCTCGACGGCTGGGAACTCCCTGCGTCCACTTCAGTTCAAAGTGATTGCAATGCTACATGACTATTAACATGAAAAGTAGGGAATGTTTGTTAGTATCCAGTTCATGTCGGCCACTTAAGAATGATCACTCTCTGTACTATGCAAATTAGTATAACTTTATTTGAAGTAGGACATGCGTGGTATCAAACTCCTCGGCTTGATGAGTAGATTGCGTTTCTATATTTAAAAAAGTCTGTTAAGGGGAATAATTATATCGCCATGCAGTGTATCTACATATACAAGGTGTTACAAAAAGGTACGGCCAAACTTTCAGGAAACATTCCTCACACACAAAGAAAGAAAATATGGTATGTGGACATGTGTCCGGAAACGCTTACTTTCCATGTTAGAGCTCATTTTATTACTTCTCTTCAAATCACATTAATCATGGAATGGAAACACACAGCAACAGAACGTACCAGCGTGACTTCAAACACTTTGTTACAGGGAATGTTCAAAATGTCCTCCGTTAGCGAGGATACATGCATCCACCCTCCGTCGCATGGAATCCCTGATGCGCTGATGCAGCCCTGGACAATGGCGTATTGTATCACAGCCGTCCACAATACGAGCACGAAGAGTCTCTACATTTGGTACCGGGGTTGCGTAGACAAGAGCTTTCAAATGCCCCCATAAATGAAAGTCAAGAGGGTTGAGGTCAGGAGAGCTTGGAGGCCATGTAATTGGTCCGCCTCTACCAATCCATCGGTCACCGAATCTGTTGTTGAGAAGCGTACGAACACTTCGACTGAAATGTGCAGGAGCTCCATCGTGCATGAACCACATGTTGTGTCGTACTTGTAAAGGCACATGTTCTAGCAGCACAGGTAGAGTATCCAGTATGATAACGTGCTCCATTGAGCGTAGGTGGAAGAACATGGGGCCCAATCAAGACATCACCAACAATGCCTGCCCAAACGTTCACAGAAAATCTGTGTTGATGACGTGATTGCACAATTGCGTGCGGATTCTCGTCAGCCCACACATGTTGATTGTGAAAATTTACAATTTGATCACGTTGGAATGAAGCATCATCCATAAAGAGAATATTTGCACTGAAATGAGGATTGACACATTGTTGGATGAACCATTCGCAGAAGTGTACCGGTGGAGGCCAATCAGCTGCTGATAGTGCCTGCACACGCTGTACATGGTACGGAAACAACTGGTTCTCCCGTAGCACTCTCCATACAGTGACGTGGTCAACGTTACCTTGTACAGCAGCAACTTCTCTGACGCTGACATTAGGGTTATGGTCAACTGCACGAAGAATTTCCTCGTCCATTGTAGGTGTCCTCGTCGTTCTAGATCTTCCCCAGTCGCGAGTCATAGGCTGGAATGTTTTGTGCTTCCTAAGACGCCGATCAATTGCTTCGAACGTCTTGCTGTAGGGATACCTTCGTTCTGGAAATCTGTCTCGATACAAACGTACCACGCCACGGCTATTGCCCCGTGATAATCCATACATCAAATGGGCATCTGCCAACTCCGCATTTGTAAACAATGCACTGACTGCAAAACCACGTTCGTGATGAACACTAACCTGTTGATGCTACGTACTGATGTGCTTGATGCTAGTACTGTAGAGCAATGAGTCACATGTCAACACAAGCACCGAAGTCAACATAACCGTCCTTCAATTGGGCCAACTGGCGGTGAATCGAGGAAGTACAGTACATACTTATGAAACTAAAATGAGCTCTAACATGGAAATTAAGCGCTTCTGGACACATGTCCACATAATATCTTTTCTTTATTTGTGTGTGAGGAATGTTTCCTGAACGTTTGGCCGTACCTTTTTGTAACATCTTGTATACAATTAATTTGTGTGTTTTATTATTTAATTTAATTTATATTTTATCTTAATTTTTTACTTTGATTTTGGTTCCACTGCAAAGATATGCGAAGGTACGAATCGTTCTTAGATTTTACTGACACAAAAATGTAGCGTGGGATCCTGAATAATCATTGACATTACTTAGACGAATCCATGCTCAAAAACAGTTAATCAGTATAGGCTATAGACACATACAAAAAAGTATTTCACCATTTTCAATAAGGAAGGAGCTACGTGTGATTTAATTACGTCTTTGGGTATGCCAAATCTGTGTAATATTGCACGTAACATAAATTGTCTGAATATATCGTTAACTACTTTAAAAATGTCAGTTTCCTACAGATCATGGAAGAAAGAAATAATATCTCCGATCTCCAGCTTCGCCCGAGTAATGAACGGGATAATAATTCTGATAATTTGAAATTGCCACTTAATGGCGACCAGTTGTCGCCGTCCAGCGATGTTCAGCTTGTATCCAGCGCGGCGTCTTTTAAAAATGATGGGACAAGCAAACGGGATATGTGGTGCAGGTAACAGTTAAAATTAACAACAGCAATACTTTAGACATACGTATATTGGAGCTCACTGCTCAAATAATAAAACACATACACACCTTATTATGTAGATTGCGCACAATGGCGTCCTATCCGAACAAGACCAAGCAAGAGAGAGTCTGGTGCTTGTTGTTTCATGCCGATACCAAAAAGAACAAAGATAATAATAATACTTATGTTACAGATAATAGTTTTTTCTTTGTAATCGCATTATTCCTTGACTTTTAGTAGAGTTTCTTTTACTAATGGCAAATGTAATTGCTCAGCATCGAGGAAAAATATTTAAGAATTTGTAGTTTGCCTAATCTAGGTCATGTGAGTCATAAGGCCCCCTGGAATGCCATGGTCAAATGTTCTGATGTCCGGGCATGGCATTCCACATTACGTCCCATGAAGCACTTTCACTAAGGTTTTCACTTCGCAGTACAATATTTAACACAATTCCAGTCGTAGATTTCTATGATTGTCTGATACTTTGAGTTCACATCAGTACACTTCACATCATTCAGCAGGGTTACAAAATTTCAACATCATTGGTACATATATTTTAGCAATATATTTTGTTTTACCAGACATAGTCTGTTATTAAATGAAGCTGACGGCATTTACGTATTATCGCTCTCCATTCGGACGAGGGCCCTAAGGGAAACCGCAGAAAACCTGGGCGGAGCGAAACAGACTATTCTTCATCTCTATCTGTTATCAGTATTTCAAATATTCTCATGTATTGCAGTCCTGCTTTGCAAAGTTTGCATTTGATCGATTAGATAATTTGACAGTTGCATGACGATGCCGTTGATCGACGGTGTCGCCAGCTGGTAGGCACCGTCGTCGGCCGTCCGATATTCGTGGGACGTTGCAGGTGCGTAATTCCAGTCATCACATAGTCCTTGAAACATGGTTGCTTTTTTCACTTTTTATGATACTCTTAATGTTCCGCGCTATATAAGCGTCCTAAAGTCGTCACACGCTCTACACTTCGCAGTGTCTCAGAACGATGCCTGTTCACTGTCTATGACCAGTTCTAAAAACATCACTCCGAGCGCGGCACGTCACTCACCGATCAAGTGTCCGCTTCGCGTTGGAATGTTTATTGTTGTTGCGCGTGAAACGCCCTTTATTCCAAATACATCGTTCGCACAGTTTACGTGAGATGAAATTATACAGTTTTTCCATATGCGTCCCTCTGTGTGCACTTAACAACATCTGTTCATTAAGGACGTCCGCCAAAGTCTGAACAAAGTACGGCGATCGTTCAAGTAACATTTTCTCATACTACAGATCGCGAATTACACAATTCCGTATAAGTCACGGTTTTTATTGTCTCTGTGACTACACATATTTTCTCTACAGAACGAGTTAATTACAGATTCTGTCACTTACATTATCCTTCTTTTGTTTAGAAGCAAGTGTTACAATCTGCGAATTACACAATTCATTGCTTACGTTCCCGCACCCCATGTCACATTTGCCTGACCAAGGCCCCCGGAGTAGACAACATTCCATTGGAACTACTGACGGCCTTGGGAGAGCCAGTCCTGACAAAACTCTACCATCTGGTGAGCAAGATGTATGAAACAGGCGAAATACCCTCAGACTTCAAGAAGAATATAATAATTCCAATCCCAAAGAAAGCAGGTGTTGACAGGTGTGAAAATTACCGAACAATCAGTTTAATAAGCCACAGCTGCAAAATACTAACACGAATTCTTTACAGACGAATGGAAAAACTAGTAGAAGCCGACCTCGGGGAAGATCAGTTTGGATTCCGTAGAAATACTGGAACACGTGAGGCAATACTGACCTTACGACTTATCTTAGAAGAAAGATTAAGGAAAGGCAAACCTACGTTTCTAGCATTTGTAGACTTAGAGAAAGCTTTTTTGACAATGTTGACTGGAATACTCTCTTTCAAATTCTAAGGGTGGCAGGGGTAAAATACAGGGAGCGAAAGGCTATTTACAATTTGTACAGAAACCAGATGGCAGTTATAAGAGTCGAGGGGCATGAAAGGGAAGCAGTGGTTGCGAAGGGAGTAAGACAGGGTTGTAGCCTCTCCCCCATGTTATTCAACCTGTATATTGAGCAAGCAGTAAAGGAAACAAAAGAAAAATTCGGAGTAGGTATTAAAATCCATGGAGAAGAAATAAAAACTTTGAGGTTCGCCGATGACATTGTAATTCTGTGAGAGACAGCAATGGACTTGGAAGAGCAGTTGAACGGAATGGATGGTGTCTTGAAGGGAGGATATAAGATGAACATCAACAAGAGCAAAACGAGGATAATGGAATGTAGTCGAATTAAGTCGGGTGATGTTGAGGGTATTAGATTAGGAAATGAGACACTTAAAGTAGTAAAGGAGTTTTGCTATTTGGGGAGCAAAATAACTGATGATGGTCGAAGTAGAGAAGATATAAAATGTAGACTGGCAATGGCAAGGAAAGCGTTTCTGAAGAATAAAAATTTGTTAACATCGAGTATAGATTTAAGTGTCAGGAAGTCGTTTCTGAAAGTATTTGTATGGAGTGTAGCCATGTATGGAAGTGAAACATGGACGGTAAATAGTTTGGACAAGAAGAGAATCGAAGCTTTCGATGGTGCTACAGAAGAATGCTGAAGATTAGATGGGTAGATAACATAACTAATGAGGAAGTATTGAATAGGATTGGGCAGAAGAGAAGTTTGTGGCACAACTTGACCAGAAGAAGGGATCGGTTGGTAGGACATGTTCTGAGACATCGAGGGATCACCAATTTAGTATTGGAGGGCAGCGTAGAGGGTAAAAATCGTAGTGGGAGACCAAGAGATGAATACACTAAGCAGATTCAGAAGGATGTAGGTTGTAGTAGGTACTGGGAGATGAAGAAGCTTGCACAGGATAGAGTAGCATGGAGAGCTGCATCAAACCAGTCTCAGGACTGAAGACCACAACAACAACAACAACATAGATCATCAGGACTTGTACTTAGACTCTGGCCTGACTTTACAATAATAATGGCTTTACCATATTATACTCAACAAATTGCCTCTATTTTTATATTTTCTCAAGACTGCCGTGCATATTCCTGTGTTACACGGTGTCTAATATGCGTTTCTCAAGCCGAATCTAAGTTTAGCTATGGATCCAAAAATTTAGCGAAGTCATGCGGTAAAATTGCATCACATATCCCTGCTCTATTGATTCTTAAATTGTTTCACCGAAATCTGCTATGCTGATGACCCATGGTGTTTCCCTTTAACATTGGTGTTTCTCACGGTCATCGTTCTTCTTACTCTTGTAGTTGAAATGTTACCAAATAAATGAGTAATGTATATTTAAGGAAATTTAACTTACATCTCTATTAAATCTTTCACAAGCTGAACCTTCCATTGAAATAATGGTTCTAACTTTACGTTACAATATGGAGTTAAATCAAAAGTTCTAATCAAAAACAGATATCCCTTTATCTTCATTTTCTACTTCAATTTCACGAAGTTGTGTTCCTTTGTTACACTTCTCAGTAACTAATGTCTTTCCTATGCATCTTTGAAAATCAAGTAATATTGTTCTATTGTCAAGTACACTCACATGGATGACACTTTCTATGTTCTATATACAGGAAAATATATCATGGAAAACACTTCTGTACTACTATATACATGAAAAATACATAAACAAACTGAAAGAAAATCTTATATCTACACTGTCATTATGAATCATCTTATGTACAGTTTTATGATCTTGCGTGACAAAAGGTTTCATGGGGCAACACCTCTATATTGTATTCGTAACCCTTTATTACTCTAGGTTTCTCAGAGAAAACATTTAAAGGATTTGATAGCAAACGAGTAAGCTCATGTTGCTGGCTACTGTTCAAATAAGCCGATTCCTTAACCTTGTTGTAAACCATTTCCTGTATTTCCGTAGTGTTCTCTATTCACTTTTCACGATAATAGTATTCCTTCCCTTTTAAATCACAGTTAACTTGTAAAATCTTTAAACCGCGGTGTTTGATTTGAATACTCTGGCAATACTTACTTCTTTCTTTCTGTCCATATCCAGTACAATTCTCCTTCTATCTTACATTAAACTAATTTCCCAGGTGGAAAGGTCAATATCTGCCGTTCTGCTCCTCAGGAAATCACAACTCAGGATACGAGTACTGATAAACCTTTAACTACTAGGAAAGTGCATTTGATCGCTCCTTCCCTAAATTTCAGGTCAACCTGCTCCAGGAGTGTGCCTGTGCCCCAATAGCTCGTGACACCCGACAGTTTTGTACTGGATAAGACGGTATATGATTTGTCTTACATAATGCCTTATACAGTTCCAAACTCAGAACACTACTAGTCGCGCCAGTACCAATGTACGCGTCGACTGGAATATCTTCTATCTGCGTTTTAATCACGACCTGTATCTGTTCTAGATTGCTACTTTTGACTTACTGGGTTCGTTTAATAATTCATCCTGCATTGCGCTATCGTCATTAATCGGAGCATGTCAACGGTTTCTCGAGTATATTTTGGTGTGTCTCCACTTCTCCCGCTGACCAACAATAGGGTGCTTATTGCCGTCGGAACTAGTTTGTTGTCTGGGAGGGACCTGGACGGTTGCCGTCTGACACCTCCACTACCTAACATTGGATTGCTGTGCTGGCCAATGTTACTGATTTACGTTTCCTCCGAGATTTTCATTTTTTCGTTCACAGTTCGGTCCCGGTGGGGGACCTCTGTTTTGATTCCACTGTGACGAGAAATTACTCTGCCACTGGTTTCGGTTGCTACTGTTGCTGTTTCACCACTTAGAACTGCTTTGGTATCGGTTGTTGGGTCTGTCATCCCACTTTCTGTTCAGTTGCGTATAACCATCGCCATCCGCTTGCCTTCCATTACTGGTTGGTTGATCATAGCCTTTACCACTGTTATTATTGTGGCTTTGTTTGTTATTTCTATTGCCGTTTTTCTGAGGAGAAGACGAGTGATTTGTATCACTTCTTGCTGCATTTGTCTCCTCTAGTGCCAAATCAATCTTGTCTAATACTGACAGGTATTTGTCGAAATCTTCCTCGTCAACATTAATTAACTTATCTTTGATAAGTCCGGGCAGCCGCAACTTTAGCAGCCGGATCACATCTTTACTAGCCATTGGCTCATCCCAGTACATGGTCTCACAAATGTATTTCTCAAAATATTTCCTTAGACTACCGTGTCTGGGTTTATCCATTTCTGGACAATAGACTTCATTTCTTAATCTCTCCTGAATATTCGATGTCCAATATTTTTGCCTAAGAACTCAAATTACTCAGTGTTGTGACACCTATCTATTACCTAATTTTCCCAAAGTCCAACATCTCCCTGTATATGAGATACAATAATGTGATCTTTTTGCCTTTCTGTCCACATACTGGGCAAGATATTCCTAAAGCTTTTAATGGAAATGACTGGGTGAACCTATATCTTTTCGTTGTTAAAAATTTGGAACTGCCTGTGTTTAAGTAGGCTTTCTTCTACCATCAGGTTCGGTGCCTGTACCGCCGCCCCTGGAATGATAGGTAGCACTGTCGGTCTAAGCCTCGTGCCTCAGTAGTGTGTTTACATTTTGCGGCGTGCACTGCCAGCTGTAGCGGATATGAGCTAAGTACTGACAAACTTATTTGTGCTCTGTAATGCAGTTATTAAATCTAATAGATTTCAGCGGTGTTGCGTGCCGTTTGTGGCGAAATAACGACATAATAAACTTTTGTAATCGTTCGCTCGCTGTGTTTTATAGAGTTTTCAGTGTGTTGAAGTCGTTTAGTAAATTTCGTGCTTTAGTTTTCAACTGAAGTTTACTATTCTTTCTAGTGAAATATTTCAGTAAAATTTTCATTTAGTGTTTTAACTTCGCTTAGTGTTACAGTGGTCGTTTTAATTTTTTGGTTTTAGCTAATAATTTTGTGAAGTTTTGCTGGTATTGGTACCGGTTGTGTTGTAATAGTGTTAATACAAGTAGCTGCTTTCTTAGCAGGCAGAGAATCATAGTTCTTTTTCAGTAACTGTAAAATTTTTACCATGAGTGAAAAGTGTGGGCTCTGTCGTAGGTTTGTGAGTAGTGGATTACGGTGTGGGATTTGTTCAAAGCATTTTCATTGGGGGGAATGCAGTGGGGAAGCCAGTGATTATTTTAGGGAGATCCTCTCCTGAGAATGTAGAATCGGTAGTAGAAACAAATTAATAGAGGAGCAGGAGCGTGAGATCTGTGCCCTTCAGGTGCAATTACAATGCAAAAAGGAGGAACTAGATAGGTTGAGGAGGGTGAAGGGTGGTGGGGAATGGAAACTGGCAGTTGGCAAGAAGGTAGCTAGGAAGAGGAGGTATTCAGACAGTTTTACTTTGCATACATGCAATAGATACGACCAACTGTCAGAGTTGAGTGGAGAGGAGCCTCGTGTAGCCGTAGATGTAGGTAACTTGCAGCAGTTCTCAGCAATTAGGAGGCCTAGGTTAGTTGCAAAGTCTAGCAGAAAGAAGGTTCTGCTGCTAGGTAGTTCCCACGGTAGAGGTGTGGGCCAGCAGTTGCAGGAAGTGTTGGGGAGTGAGTACCAGGTCACCAGCATTGTGAAGCCTAGTGCAGGATTGGCTCAGGTGACTGAAAGCATAGGGGAGTTATGTAAGAATTTTACGAAAGAGGATCAAGTAGTGATAGTAGGTGGAGCAGGGAACAGGCTTGATAGGGACGGGGAATATGATGTCAGTGGTGACTTGGTTAAGATAGCTACTCAAACTGGTGGCACTAATGTGCATTTCATGCAACTGTTTCAGCGTTATGATCGGCGTCACCTTAATGCGGCTGTTAGGCGCGTTAATGTGGGGCTGGGGAGGGCACTGATGGCGGAGGGCATGGATCACATCTCAGTGGTGCCAGTTGGGTCTATCAGTAAATGGTATTTCACTAGGCATGGCCTGCACCTCAATAGGTATGGGAAGGGAAGGCTGGCTAAGCTTATAGGTGACAGTGTAGTGGGTGGTGGTGGTGGTAGTGGTATCACTCATGGAAAAATTCCTGTAGTAGTTGGTGTTAGAGCTGCACCTTTTTTTCAGTTGATAGGTATACCTGCTTAAAGGAAGTGCCTCTAACTAAGGGCTCTCCTCCAGAGGATGTAATGTTTCCAAGTAGAAAAGGAATTAGCATATTTCATCAAAATATAAGAGGTATTAGAGATAAAGTTAGTGAACTGCTAATAGATGTTAACTCTGAAATTATTGGTATATCAGAGCACCACTTAAATAATTTGATAATTCAGAGGCTTCCTTTACCAGGCTACAGATTAGCTGGCTGTTTCTCAAGAAGATCCTTGCTGGGTGGGGGAGTGGCTCTGTATGTATAAAAACAGTATTTCATTTGAGTACATAGACGTATCACGACACTGCACTGAACAGATATTTGGAAGTTGCGCAGCATTAGTTGAATTTAGTGAAACTAAACTTCTAATTGCTGCTGTTTATAGGTCCCCTAACTCCGACTTCAGAGCATTTTTGCCTAAGCTAGAGAGGGTTCTTGATTCACTTTGTAGGAAGTACCAGAAAGTAGTTATATGTGGTGGCTTCAATATTAATTTTGTATATGATTGTGCAAGAAAAAGGATGTTTGGAGATCTCCTAAATTCATATGATCTGATGCAAACTGTGTTTTTTCCAACTAGGGTGCAGGGGAACTGTAGCACAGTCATAGACAATATTTTTATTCATTCTTCATTACTAGGTGGGCATTCTGTTAGTAAAAGGGTCAATCGCCTTTTAACATTAAAAGGTTTTTGTACTCAAACCAACGTCGTATTTAACTACGTAGGAAAGTTAATCCAACAGCAATAGAGAGTTTTTCAAAACTTGTCAAGGAACAAGAGTGGCAAGATGTTTATAGTGCCGATAATATAGATGATAAATACAATGCTTTCCATAACACATTTCTCATGGTCT
The DNA here is from genome assembly GCF_023864275.1 of Schistocerca cancellata. Lineage (NCBI taxonomy): Eukaryota > Metazoa > Arthropoda > Insecta > Orthoptera > Acrididae > Schistocerca > Schistocerca cancellata. The sequence continues at coordinate 206,220,250 of NC_064630.1, forward strand.
TTGAGAGTTGCTTTCCATTAGAACATTCTAAACGGGGTACTAGCAGTAATGGACAGCCCAGTTGGTTGATCAAATGTTAGAAGTATCATGTAGAACAAAGCGGGAATTATGTCAAAATGTTAGAAGTAGTCACAATCAAGCTACGGTAGCCCATTACAAACAGTATTTTAAGGTGCTTAAAAATGTTATTAGCAAGGCAAAAAGTATGTGGTATGCAAATAGAATAGCTAATTCACAGGATAAAATTAAAGCCATGTGGCCAGGAAGTGTCTGGTCAGCAGCACAAGGTTGATGATATAAACTCAGTTCGCAGTAATAATATTTCTGTTACTGATAACTCAGATATATGTACAGTATTTAACAACCATTTTCTGAGCATTGCTGGTGAATTAAATAAAAATTTAGTTTCTATAGGAAATCATACAACCTTCTTGGCAAATGCCTTTCCGAGATTGACGTCTGAAATACTCCTCTGTGATACAGACAAAAGGGAGATTGAGTCAATAATTAAATCACTGAAGACTAAGGACTCTCATGGTTATGATGGAGTGTCTAGTAGCATATTAAAGTACTGTGCTGCACATGTTAGCCCTGTAATTAACCATATCTGTAATTTTTCCTTTAGGAATGGTCAGTTTCCTGAGCGATTAAAGTACTCAGTAGTAAAGCCGCTTTATAAAAAGGGAGAAAGGGATAATGTAGATACTTTTAGACCTATTTCTATGCCATCAGTGTTTGCAAAAGTTATCGAAAAGGCTGTGTATGTAAGGTTAATTGATCATTTTATATCACACGATTTGCTATCAAATGTACAGTTCGGCTTTAGAAGTCGTTTGACAACTGAAAATGCTATATTCTCTTTTCTCTTGAGGTACTGGATGGACTAAACAAAAAGTTTCGAACGCTTGGCGTATTTTTTGATTTAACAAAGGCATTTGACTGTGTTTATCTCACAATATTGCTCCAGAAGCTGGACCATAAGGGGAGTAGCTCACAATTGGTTCACCTCTTACTTTAGCAACAGGCAGCAAAAGGTCATTATTCACAATGTTGATAACAGCCATGATGTGGGATCTGAGTGGGTACTGTCAAGTGGGGGGTGCCCCAGGGATCAGTGTTGGGCCCGCTCCTGTTCCTTATTTATATAAATGATATACCCTCTAGTATTATGGGTAACTCTAAAATATTTCTGTTTGCTGATGACACTAGATTGGTAGTAAAAGATGTTGTGTGCAACATTGACTCGGTTTTAAGTAGTGCAGTACATGACCTCAGTTCATGGCTTGTAGAAAATAAACTAACGTTAAATCGCAGTAAGACTCAATTTTTACAGTTTCTAACACACAATCCAACAAAACCTGACGTTTTAATCTCACAGAACGGGCATATGATTAGTGAAACTGAACAGTTCAAATTCCTAGGTGTTCAGATAGATAGTAAGCTGTTGTGGAAAGCCCACGTTCAGGATCTTGTTCAAAGACTTAATACTGCCATTTTCACTATTCGAACGGTATCGAATGTGAGTGATACTTCGACACGTAAATTAGTCTACTTTGCTTATTTTCGTTCACTTATGTGGTATGGTATTATGTTTTGGGGTAACTCTTCCCATTCTAGAAGGATATTTTTGGCTCAGAAACGGGCGGTTCGGGCAATAAGTGGTGTGAGTTCACGAACCTCTTGTCGACCTCTATTCACGAGGCTGGGTATTTTGACATTGGCCTCTCAATATGTATATTCCTTATTGTCGTTTCTTGTTATCAATATTAGTTTATTTCCAACAATAAGCTGCTTTCCCTCGGTTAATACTTGGCAGAAATCAAACCTCCATTTGGATCGGACTTCCTTAACTCTTGTGCAAAAGGGTGTGCAGTATACTGCTGCATCCATTTTCAATAAGCTGCCACTCGAATTCAAAAATCTTAGCAGTAATCCACGCGCTTTCAAATCTAAACTGAAGAGTTTCCTCATGGGTCACTCCTTCTATTCTGTCGAGGAGTTCCTTGAAAAATTAAGCTGATTCTCATTGTGTTGCTGATAGCATTTGCTTAAACTTATGGACTGATTTTCTTTCAGGTTCATGGACATTTATTTTTATCTGTTATTACTTTTATGTTGTTAGTTCATGTACTGACACGTTTCATGACCTTGGAGATTTGCGCCTCAATTTGGTTCTACGGAACTTGACATGTAAATAAATAAACAAATAAATAAATAAACTATTAGGACAGTGGCTGTTCCGGCCATTATCATGTGATTGATCATAATTAGTAACCATACTCGGCGCGTTACCATGCACTTTACGAGTAGGCGTGATACTTTCTCTAATGCTTTGACAGCCGAGCGCCTCGCGTTCTAAGTTGGCAGTACGCTCTGTCACTTCGCGCTGCCAGTGTGGCAGCTCTGCGCGTAACTTATCGCTCAGCTATGCGACTTCTGTTTGCAGCGTTTCCGTTGCTAACCCCCAGTCACACGCTGCAGCGCAGTGTTTACTTTTTCGTCTACCTGTTGTACTATTGTTTGTTCCATCTATTCCAGCTACTCCTGGAATTCTTTCTCGATTTTGTCAGCGTGATCGGCTAAATTATTTTCAGTACAGTCTCGCTGTGAAACTTCTAGTTGCTCCAAGCGAGTCGTGATTGAATCGACCTCCTCCTTCAAAGTCGTTTGTGCTGCCTGCATAGCCTTTGCCTCCAAAGCTAAGTTGTAGAATAGCTCAAGAAGCCCCTGATAGGGATACTTTAATTCAGTTACCTCTGAGGAAATTTTCTCAAGGTAAACTGATAGCATTTTTTCATTAGTTTGTTGTCGCTCAGCCAACTGTGATAACAATTGCCTATCCCTTTCAGCTTGTAATCGATCACGTTCTTCTAATTCTCGTTTTAACTTTTCATCTCTTTCCAACAATTGTCTATCTCTCTCCACATCTAACCGATCACGTTCCTTATCACGTTCTTCCAATTTGCGTAGTAAAGCCGCAAATGGATCGGGCAGTGGAGAGAACACGGTTCAAATGGCTCTGAGCACTATGGGACTCAACTGCTGGGGTCATTAGTCCCCTAGAACGTAGAACTAGTTAAACCTAACTAACCTAAGGACATCACAAACATCCATGCCCGAGGCAGGATTCGAACCTGCGACCGTAGCGGTCTTGCGGTTCCAGACTGCAGCGCCTTTAACCGCACGGCCACTGCGGACGGCAGAGAACACAGTGACATAAAAATTCTCTCCACTGGCCTGTTGGGTGTCAAAACATTTTCTGTTAACGGTCTGACATCCTCTACATCCAACATATTTGTTGCTTTAAGGTGTTCCACCTGACAACTACTGCCAGCTGCCCACAGCATCTCACCTGCTGAGGCAGTAACTGTACTATCATCAACCAATCTACTCATGCCCTGCATGTTATCATGCTGAACAAAATCTGGGTTTGATTTCCCATATATGATTCTACCCAATTGCTATAACTTGATTTTGCTATTGTAACAAGTCTGCACGCGCTTAGACACAGTACACAAACATATACACTTACAATCACACACGTTAAAAGCAAGTACAAATGCACAATGCTAACCTTGGTTGTTGTGGCAAAGTGAAAGTAAGCTCAATAGCATTACACTGTCTTTATATCAGTAATTGTTCTAAAATTGTAACTTGATCTGAATTTCAGCAGTACCATGAGTCATCAGTTCAGCAGTGCATGTCAAACGTCAGTGCGACAACAGGATAGCATGCATGGTAGTCCTTACCTTTATTACTGTATTCAATATTGGTTTATTTGTCTTTATTTTCAACTTGGCAGCTCTTTCTTTCATATATCTCAGGGTCGGTTTTCTCCACTTCTATATAATATTCCTTAGATGCTCGTAATTTTCATGTAAAAGATGTTTGGATTCTGGTTAGTATACAAATTATGGATACGTATATACACATAAAATCAGAAAAATACAAATATTACTAAGAAATGATATTTGAAATTATGTCTATTTTCTATTATTCTGACCCCACGGGCAAAGGGCGCCAGTTGTCGTGTATTTATCTACAACCTATTAATGTGTGTGTTTTATTGTTTTATTTGATTTAATTTATATTTTATTTTTATTTTTAATTTGATTTTGGGTAACACTGCAAAGATATGCGAAGGCACGGATCGTTCTTAGATTTTACTGACACAAAGGTTTTCCGTGGGATCCTGAATAATCATTGAAATTACTTAGACGAATCCATGCTCAATAACAGTTAATCATTATAGGCTATATACACACACAAGACAGACAAGCAGTTCTTCAGATTACTGACAGCTTTATCGAGTCACCTCATAAAACTGTTTGCAACATACCCCAGTAAGCCAAAACATTATGATCACTCCCCACTGCGACGTTAGCTGCTGCCTGGTGGCGTTGCGGACACGTGACGCGGTAACAACAGTGTGTAAGCAGACAAAGACGGGAGATCACCCTAGCGGAGATATGGAGTGCAAATGGGGAAATCCATGGAGATAAGCGACTTTGACAAAGGGTAGATAATTATGACGCAGAGGTAGTGAACGAGTATCACGGAAACGGCGAAGCCGGTCGATGTTCACGTGCTACTGTCGTGAAAATCAACGGAAAGAGGTAGAAGGACAGAGGAACTAGCATTAAGCGGTAAATGGTTGGATGTCCACGACTGTTCACAGAATTTGAGCGGAGGCTTTGTCTGTTCTGTAGAGTGGGTTAGATGGTGATCTGTAGCATCTCTGCCGCAAAGAGCACATTGCTGCTGCACGCACAAGTGTTTCGGACAACACGGTTCATCGTACATTTGAACATGAAGCTCCGCAGCGGACCACGCTACGTGTTCACATGTCGTCAATTACGATTGCAGTGGCTCTGGACCACAGGGACTCGACCGTTGATCAATGAAAACGTGTTGGTTCTTCGGGTGAGTCACATTTTTGCTACATTAGGTTGGTGGTCGTGTCCAGAAACGCCGGCATCGGGGTGAGCGGCGGCTCGAAACGTGCAGCACTTCATGGACGCAGGCTGGAGGAAACAGTATTATGCTATGGTAGACATTCTTCTGCGCTTGCATGGAACATGTGGCAGTAATCGAAGACTCGCTAACAGCTGCGAACTACATGTTTCCTTCATGCTTGAAGTCTTTCCCGATGCGTTCGCACATCAGCGGCAAGTTATTTGAGCGAATTACATGACCTTTTTTGAGACATCTAATACCACAAACCCATCAACAAACTTCCAGATCCATGATACTTGGAATTAGTGACGTATATCGTTCGAAAGGCGGATAAACAAGCTATTAAGCAGGTGGTCGTAATGTTTTGGCTTCTCAGTGTCTAATATTTTCCAGGTACTTATTTAGTCATTTCCCTTTTAAATGGTAGTAGACCTTCGGCCAAAATTCCGGCAACCCGCAGCACTACTAAAGATAACAGTTGACTAAAAAATAAAACTGATCATTGACACCCAAAGACTGAAGAAACTGCGTCGCGCTAACCTGCAGTGTTCATTTTCTTGGGATTTCTACGTTGCGCAGACGACGGTCGATGCTTGCTGGAAGTTCATATGAATTAAGAACGGTGGCTACTATCCTGGTGATAAGGTTCCTTTCGTTTCGTTCTCGGAGCTTCTGTGGCGTCGAGCAAACTCTCATTTCCGGTCGCTGTCACAATTTTTCGTGTGCACGATAGTGCTTGTACAATAAGAAAAAGCTTATCGGCGAATCCAGGTCAATTTTATGCACAGCTAACTCGTAGAAAAGGTTGTCAGCAATTCTGTCACCCGTGAGACGGGCTTCAAGTAGCCTCTACTCCTACACCATCAATAAATGCTCTTTAGCAATCTATCTGTTTTCAAAACAGTTACGAAATACGACCACTGGACAGGAAAATTCATACCGCAATTAGTTAATACAAAGCCTCCAACTGGCTGCCAGAAGAATCCTCCGACAATTTCCACAAAAAACAAACAGGATAACAGGTCGAAATAAAAATTGATTAAAATCACACAATAACCACTAAAGTTGAAATTGCCATGGAAAAGAAAACAATTAATTGATTTCAGTTACACACCGAAAAGTCAGTCAATTTTATTGAACTCCACCTACAGCCAGCTATCGGCTACACGACCTGACAAAGACTTCCTGTTTGGCGAACATGTGCATGCTCACTAAACCGTAACACTCGCCTAGATAACCGGGAAATTATTAATGAGAATTGTAAGTCGCGCACGGGAAATCTTTTAAACTGTCTGTACTGAAGAGCAAGCCTTATGCATCACAGAAGATCTCTCCGTCCCACCTCGTCGTGCACAAGACTCACTTCCACGTCACATGGCCCACATCTCGCCTCCTACAGCAGCGACCGTTGCCAACCGACATCTCCATTTCGTGGTTCAGAGTCTGTAAGCGAAATTTGTTTCAACATCTAGCCCTTTCAGTCAGTCAACCACAGAAGCAGAAATGCAGGCGCTTCATTGAACAGTTCCAGCTGTCGTTAACAGAACTGCCCTGTAACGTGCTGCTTCCTGCCAGGACTTTCCAAATATTATTTTACAACAGGTGCTGGAAAACGCCTGCCACTATGGAAGCTAGACTAGGAGGCCCCGACCACTTAGGACTGTGGAGAGACAGATCCGTCATGTCCAGACTGGACAAACCCTCTCTTTCCCCGGATACCGGAAATCAGTTATGGCTTCCACAATAGCCAAAACAACAAAACCCTGTAAACCGCACCCAGCGAAATTTGCGGCTATGAAAGTTCGAGAAAAGATCCACTGAGCCCTCTGTCCGAACTCCACAACTAGCCTAGTAGGTTGAAGAGCCGAGGGCTGTTGCATGGTGGTTTAGTCTATAATAAACACTGATGAGCGACGACTCAAGGTGCTCGAATAAGAAATGTAACGCAAAAATTTTGAAACACCCCTTTTGAAAAATTAATAAATGACTGTGCTGATAAACCTCTTACGTTATCTGATTTTCAAACAGATGAGCAAAACTGAACGTACTCAGACCTTTCTCTCCTTACTTATTCTGGCACACAATATTTTTAGCGCAACGGAATCTTACTTTCAATAATACCTACAAAAGAATGGCCCTGACTAACAACAACCTATACCTTTCATGAATCACTTACCTCACCAAAAACCTTCGTTACTCGAACTACTGCAATACAGCGAGCGCCAATACTGCCAGCTAAATAAAAGATTCTAACTACTGAAGGCACTAACTAGTAATAGGCATAGTCAGCAAATGAAAGATTTTGATAGAGTACAAACAATGTATTTACCTTAATAATGTTCAAAAGTCATCATATATATATATATATATATATATATATATAAAATCAGTTCATGATACCCAGTATTACAAATTTACTCTTTCTGATGGACACACGTCCAGATCGTCCGCTCTCAAAATTCTACCATCTCTCTCCCCACATTCACCACTGCTGACGGCTCACCTCCAACTGCGCAACGCTACGCGCTGTTCACATCCAACTGCCCAACACTACAATAGCAAATATTCCAACAATGCAAACCAGCCACAGACTGCACACAGCACAGTCAATGATTTTCATACAGAGCGCTACGTGACGTTGCCAACATAAAAACCTAAACAGCCTACTTACAATTTTTACACATAGAAGAGATCATAATAATTTATATATCTTAGAAATCGAAGTCTCTTTCCGTCGTACCCTTTCCCCTCCCGATTCAGTGTGTTATGATTTTCTAAGCTCGTTTAAACTAAGCATCTTTCAATCTTTGATCCTATGCATTTCTTGGTAATATGTAGATTTGTTTCGAAGATCGCCAAATCACAGTCTTCTATACTTTCGTTATCTTTGTGTGTGTGAAATCTCATGCGACTTAACTGCTGAGGTGATCAGTCCCTAAGCTTACACACTAATTAACCTAAATTTATCCTAAGGACAAACACACACACACACCCATGCCCGAGGGAGGACTCGAACCTCCGCCGGGACGAGCCGCACAGTCCATGACTGCAGCGCCTAAGACCGCTCGGCTAATACTGCGCCGTTATCTTTATGGTATACGAGAAACCTTCATAGTCGCCGCATGACGTACTGCAGATTGTCGTTAACACATCCATATCGAGTCTATAAACTCACGAACATACGTGGCGCGTGAACTAAAAACGACAGAGCCGTACTGAGGGGATTGTTCAATCAGTCATCCACTGGGGTGGACCAGAATTCATCGGGTGCATGCAGGCCATGATTTAGTGAGCAGGTAATTTCCGGAAGGATTAGGCGCAAGTTTCATATAGTGCGGTTATAATTACACTGACGGCGTTCTGCGAGCTGCGGTGCTGGCTGTATACATTGCAGGATGCTGAAACATCTTGGGTAGGTTCATGAATCGGTGCATTCGCGGAGTATGCTGAAAAAAAAAAGAAAAAAAAGTTTCACATTCTGCCACCAGATGAAAATATAGCGCTCTATGCAGTCGGGAAGGGGAATGTTTCTTGTTGTGACTTTAGTATGCTGATTGTCGCTTGGCGACACGTAGAAATTTGGAAACTTATAAACTTACGGTAAGTTCTTATTGGATCAAACTTCTTAGGTCGTCGGTCCCTAGGCTTACACACTACTTAATCTAACTTAAACTAACTTACGCTAATGACAGCACACACTCCTATGCCCGAGGGAGGACTCGAACCTCCGACGGGGGTAGCCGCGAGAACCGTTGTAAGACGCCCTAGACCGCGCGGCTACCCCGCGCGGCTTGATTTCCTTTGTGAAGTGGCTGTTGATGTAAGGGCTTAAGAAGGTTGAAGTTTTCCGTACGAAACACAACGACTGCACTGCTGGTACAGTTGTTTTATCAGAACGGCAGCAATACCATCGCTGCATTATGGGATTATCGCTGATAGAAACAGCAGTGAAATGGTCACATGTCAATAAATGAGATATAGAACATGATGAAGAAATTTGAAGAAACTCTGCAGCGGAGTGTGTGCTGATATGAAACTTCCTGGCAGATTAAAACTGTGTGCCGGACCGAGACTCGAACTCGGGACCTTTGCCTTTCGCGGGAAAGTGCTCTACCATCTGAGCTACCCAGGCAAGACTCAAGCCCCGTCCTCACAACTTTACTTCTGCCAGTACCTGCCAGAGTAAAAATCTCATCCTGGAAACACCCCCCAGGCTGTGGCTAAGCCATGTCTCCGCAATATCCTTTCTTTCAGGAGTGCTAGTTCTGCAAATTTCGCAGGAGAGCTTATGTAAAATTTGGAAGGTAGGAGACGAGATACTGGCAGAAGTAAAGCTGTGAGGACAGGGCGTGAGTCGTGCTTGGGTAGCTCAGATGGTAGAGTACTTGCCCGCGAAAGGCAAAGGTCCCGAATTCGAGTCTCGGTCCGGCACACAGTTTTAATCTGCCAGGAAGTTTCATATTAGCGCACACTCCGCTGCAAAGTGAAAATCTCATTCTGGAATCTGCTAGCTGTTTGTGGAAGATAAGTTCCTCGCAAGTCTACAACTCAGGCTCACAGCGATTTCTTAAAAGTGTTAGAAAATCTTGAACGTTGATTTTCTTCAAATCTATACTGTTTGAGCCCCATGGGGTTGAAATTCGGTGAATGAGTTCTATGTCTCCTGCATATTCTTCTTGCAACTCTCACCTCCATTTGTAAATTTGCGCACTTTGAACTACTCAGTGAAAAACTTAGGATTGTGACATGACTGTTACATATCACTATGCATATCGATTCATTTATACTTTCATATCTTTTTTCATTCTTAGTCTTTGCGCTGTTGACTATGTGTTGGAAGAGTAAAGCTTCGCAGCTTCGCATCCACACCCTTGAAGATAAACGGTATGACGACCAGGGCTGTCTGTGCTTTCGTCTTAGGGATCGTCTCCCTGGCGATAGTAAAAGCGCTGGGTTGGCAACTATGATTTTTCGCTCCAAAAATGGATTCACCCAATTAGATTGCGTAGAGCAGGGCGCGGACGAACTAGCCAATTGTAAATAGCACTCTTTCAGTCTGGTACCAACTTCGTAAAGGATATTGTACATGGTATATGCAGAAGGGGTATTTTTGCTGTCTTTTCCCGATTTTTCGAAAATTTTGTGACATTTGTATAGATTCAGCCCATCTACCAAAAAATGGTTCAAATGGCTCTGAGCACTATGGGACTTAACATCTGAGGTCATCAGTCCCCTAGAACTTAGAACAACTTAAGCCTAACTAACCTAAGGAGATCACACACATCTATGCCCGAGGCAGGATTTGCACCTGCGACCGTAGCGGTCGCGCGGTTCCAGACTGAAGCGTCTAGAACCGACCGGCCACAACTGCCGGCGCCCATCTACCTACTATTTTTTTTTTGAGGGATATGGGAGCTGCAGGGGCAGAAGGAATTTTTTGGGAGTCGGACGCAGAGGTTCAAGTGGCGAGGTCTCTGACTGGGAGAGACGGGAGCTGCTGGCCCTCTGTGGCTGCTTGCTGCGTTCTCCTCTCTTGGAGCAGTGCTAAGTTTTCGCAGTTCGCGGTAGCACGGCCTGAAATCTGAGCAGTTCGCTTTTCATATAGTTGAATGTGAACTCTAAGTTGCTGACTTAACTGCATTTGCACGTAGTTTCCTTAATCTTGCAGCACCGTACTGCACAGCTACGGATATATTGGTGCTGTTGCCTCCATAGAGGCTTACTTCCATAGCGTCTCTCGCATGGTGCTTGAAGAACCCTGGACTTCTAACATTTCCGCAAGAGACACATGACAATTTAGTCCATCCTCTGTATTTAAGAACACAATGAATTCAACACAAATGGTCTTCGTTGACCGCCACAAATTTTGTAAGTAGCTCTTAACAGGGAAATGAGTTCACACCTAAAAGCAAGTACTAGGAACACAAATTTTGGTTGAGGAAACAACACAATGAAAGCTTCTACAGTCAGAGTTCGCCCTCCATTAATTTGACTACCAAATGTTTAAGTTCTCGCTCTCCTTGAGCGTTGCACATTCGAAAAGATAATCCATAAGTACGAGTTCACAGTTTCTACAGTCTTTTCAGATCCCACGAGCACATTGCCGATGTCCCTTGGAGGCGAAAGTGGTGCTAAATCCGGAGCAGACCCCTTCTCTTGAGTGGCTGCGTCCTAACTACCGTGATCGGCGCGGTCCTAAATACTCGCATGGCGGAGGTACACTTTCTCCTGATTGGCTGCATGCGACACTGGTGGATGCAGCAGAAGGGTCGTAGCAGGAGCAACATCTCTTGCTGATTTACACGCCCACAGTGCTTTGCCCCGGTCTACGTGAAGGTCCTCTGCGGATCGCGCTGCAAATGGGTGAGCCGGTATGTTTTGTAGTCGCAGGGGCTGAGAAGGCAACCAACCCGACGGTGGTGTATTGCCGTGTGGCGTTGTCGCCTGACGTCTTCTGCGACACGCGTGTTAGTCTCAAATGTTGAAATGGGTGTGAATTCCTAAGGGACCAAACTGCTAAGGTCATCAGTCCCTAGACGTACACACTACGGTAACTAATCTGAACTATCCTATGCTAAGAACAACACACACACCCATTCCAGAGGGAGGGCTCGAACCTCAGGTGGGAGGGGCCGCGCAGGGCGGAGTGTTAGTCTCATCCGCTTTGTTAAACTAATATTAAGGTCAATAGATTTATTTCTTTTTTTTGTAAAAGATTGTTTAATATTTGCTTATTATAAGAGAAAAATCAAATTCTGCATAAAGCATATTAATGGTAGGTTACATTGGTTACATTCCTTTAATATCTGTTCAATTTAAGAGCAGAATCAGATTCTACTAAGAGCAGAATTATTGTAACTAACCTCCATTTCACAAAAAGTGAAACTAAAAAGGCAAATAACTTTTAGACGCATCTTGTTCACATTTAGAATAAATAAGATTTTTGTTAAAAGGAAATCTATCGCTCTCCAAATGCATTTTCCTCGAACGGACACGCCATTATAACTAAGGCCTTAGGCATTCACGTAATTATTAATCCAATTCTTCCGAAAGCTGCCAATTAACACTTACAAAAGTTTAAATTCCCTCCGTTACGCGATGTTCTCGCTATATATGTTTGCCTGTTTGGCTACTGAATGTCTAGATTCTTGACTTAACCCTTAACTCACGAGGTGTGGTCTCAAGACTTTTCGAGAATTTTCAAACTCGTTCTCCGAGGTAACTTATAGCGGAGTAATCCTATACTTCATATAACGTCGTTAAATCGCCAACTCTATGACTCTATGAGGTTTTACAGTCGGTTGCATTATCGCCTTCTTTGTTTGTTAGTAACACGTGTTGTTGACACATTACGGGGTCTCCTAGACCATGCCTCGTGAACTACGTACCTGTTTTCTTAGTATATCACGAAATGTATTCTCAGAAATTTGTCAGTTTTATCGATCCTAAGTTTGATGAAGATAGAAGTCAGTGAACAGAGGAACATGTTAGTGACATATATCAAGAAATAGACGAAAAGGACGATGATTTTGCAGTAGTCAGTGGCCACAATTCTGCTAGCGAACGAGAATAACATTCACAGAAAGAACTTCAGGACAGTGGCGTTGGACACCATCCTGTTTCTGCAATGAAATACTTAAAGTACTAGTTAAAATCAGACATGTTCTGAGTGGTGGTAAAGGGAACTGTAGATCCCAGTAGTGAATATCCGTCTTACAGACTTTCTTTTTGTCCAATGTTTGTGTGCAAACTTAAACCCTGGAATTTAGTTTTATGTGAAAATTTACCTGCTATGCTAAGGTACAAAAATTTTTCAGAATGTAAAATTTAGCTCTCTAAAAATTTATTTATGTGTAATATTTAAAAAATCGGATGAAAGTATATCATTTTGTGTGACAAAAAGTAAAATACTACAGACTTTATTTGATGCAATACAGTACACATGAAGTATTTAAACAACACTGAAATTATTATAAAATAAATGTTGTATAACTTAAATCAAAAATTTCAGATGATTTAGCCCCTAAATCTCAGTTTAAACATTGGGATCCCAGAGACCACACCTCGTAGTATACGTTACAGAACAGTCACCTCGTGAGATAAGGGTTAATGCTGATTCTGGAAACTTTGTGAGCAGGTGTTTACCACATAATTGGCGCCAATCTTCACGCGTCCTCCAATTCTGTTTTATCAGCGTTTCCGTGACGCTCTCTTATGAGACAGACATGTAATGAGTCAACCGTACTCTCAATCTCTGATGAGATTCAGCTTCTCCTGTTAGTCCTATTTCCTGGTTAAGTACGATAATGATATCCTGGTGTACCATTAATCTGTGCTTTGCTGCGTCGGTGTTGACATTCGTGCACAGCTGCCAGATTTAACGTTAGGACATTGTTGTTATACTAGCTGCAGCAGAAGCAGCTCAAGCATACATGATGTACCAAGCATTTAGAGTTTCAATTTAACACCCCCTCCCCCCTCCGCCCATCCTTTTCCGGATATAAAGGCCAACTTGAATAACACAGTTTTCATCTTACAATATCTCTGTTTACTCAGAAAGCACGTTCAGTTCGCAGTTATACCATACTATCACATCAGATACTTATTGATACTACTACAAAAATATATGATAATGAATAATCTACATAACAACGTATTTTTATTCCAGCCTATTATCACAAAAATTGTCTTCAGATTACCAGTTCCGATCAGTGGTGACCATCTTCAGCCTGTTTAAAGCACATCGTAATATAATAAAGGCGAGAGGCTTTATCTGTCTGACATAACTAGCTTTGCCCCTGCGTTGTAAAACGGCCGTAACACTACAAGAAGTGTAGCGGAAGCGTTTCACAATACAATCGTCCAATTTCATTGACGTCGTTCTAATGTAAAATCCTAGAACACACTCTGAATTAAAATAAAATGAGACCGCGATTTTCTCTTAAGGCATGCTGGACGCCATATATAAAGGTAATCAGGTATATGCAGTACTTCCGAAAAGTATTAGACTCATTAGCACACCACTAGTTAACGAAAGTATGATCACATATGGTGTCAAACGAAATTTGTGACTTGACTGAGGATTTCTTAGTAGAGCATGTTGTTTAGCATGGAGAATCATCAACAGATGTACGAGTATCTTCAGGCAGATAATGCAGCTGTCTATAATGAAGTACTATCTGGGAGAAACTGCACAAATATCCAGTCGAATCTTTATTTCAACGTGCTGCAAACTCTGAAAAATCGCTGTAATTTTCAGTAACGTAAAGCTGTGCATTTCAAAAAACGCAGAAAGAGTCTTATGACTATAAAACAAATAAATGGCGATCGCAGTCAATCTAGTCGTACAAACACCAGGATGTAACAGTATTGGGGGGGGGGGGGCGATGACCACGTTGGCACGGTCATAGGAAAAGCAGGTGGAATTCTTCGGTTCATTGTCAGGAAACTGGGAAAACGCTGTCAGTCAACAACTGCTTACACAACATGTGTAATGTTAGAATATTGTTTAATTCTGCAATCCATAACAAATAGGACTAACATGAGGTACTGAACCTTGCCGAAGATTGGCAGTACGAGTGATTGATTACATAACTGTTTCGCTCACAGGAGAGTGTCATAGAAATTCTGAAGAATCAGAATTGGCAGTTGCATGAAGATAGACACCTGTTATGCGGCGAAAGCCTGGTTACAGAGTTTCGAGAACCAGCATTAAGTGAAGAATCAAAACATCTAGTAATTAAACATGCATAATGACGACATCGCCTAATGGAGGGGAATGAACTTCTTGCAGGTGTTAATTAACAACATTGAGAAGAGTTCGACTAATACTTACGTAAACATAATGCCTAATGTTTCAGTTACCATGGCGTGGTCGCTCAAAGAAACTGCATTTGGCGAGCAGTACTCAGTGATCCGACTTTTACTTTCGAAAAAATAGGCAACTGCAGAAACGTTCTCTCAGATGAACAAATAATAAGGCAATAGTTGCAAGACCCATGTGAGCTTTTTACGCATGAGTAGAAACATTATAAAAATGGTCGAAAGAGCGTAATCGACGAGCACCGCCCCGATCGTCTGTCAGGCGTACCGACCTCGACGTTGCCTGTTGAATCACTTATCCGAGAAGCATTTCAAGAATGATTACCATTCATCACAAAGAACAGTGACTTCACATTTGCACCGAGCTCAAAAGTCATTTCAGTAGTGTAGGTGATGCATTTTTAGACAGGATTTTGTGAGTTAACGAATATTGCACTCTCATTTAAATATATGGCCGAAAGAGTCAGCCTACAGGAATTTTGAAACGAACCCTGTCGCCCAGGATCGTGTGCCACAAAGGGCGCAGATTCACCATGAGATGGGGAAACTCACAGGCGTCTATTGTCTATTGAGGCCTAAGCGCTGTAGTGTGCGAGTGAGACAGATGAGAATCTAAGGGAAACCCAGTACTTTTGTGGCCAGGGAGACATAGCAGTGTTAAATATGGCGGACCTAAGATCGGCCATGAAGGGAAACATTTATGAAAATTATTTAATTCTGTAGTAGTGCAGAGAATGAAGCCATAGTAGTCTTAATCCACCATCCTTCATAAAATTTCATGGTGGTCCCAATAAAACTTGAATATTGATCAGATCTATAATAGTTCAGGATTTACTGTTAAAGTGGAATTAACCAGTTTTGTAACAAAGAACCCTAAAATCTGAACCCTTTGGTAGATTCTAACGATCAACATTTCATATAGAAGTGCGTCATTAAAATGACAAACATTGTAAATATCAACTCTGTAACTTCATTTGTTTAAAATATATAGTAAATTTAAATTATCAGAGTTTTCAGTTAAGCATCAGATCATCATTTCCTCCACACAAAACACACTCAACGATGACAGCATGACACCTTATAGAATCATTAGGTAATAGAATATTTGTTGTTAAGTTTAGTGCGTAGTAGTTACTTTTGTTCTTTATTGGTGCGAAGCTACCGGATGTGGCATTCAAAGCTATGAAGGAAATTGCATTGGTTTTATGTAAAACAATTTAATGTTTATTATGTAATGTATATTATTGTTACTTTATTTAGAACGTGAAAGTGGCCAAGCTTTGATTATTTAAATATGTTAAAATGTAAAATAATGTAGAATAAGCTGTAGCCAATCAGATAGACGACTTCAGGAAAGGGAACTACCCTAGTCAGTTGAGCGAGGATATTCGGCGCACAAGAAACGCGGTCGGGGACGGGCAGAGGGACAGTGCTGGTGCAAACGCGAAACTGGACAGTTCGGCTGGAGACACCAAAGGAGACAGTTCGGATTGAGACACTGAAGCAGGCAGTCGGTCTTTGGGCAGCTAGGTAGTGAAGTGACTTAGAAAATTTTGCATTGTGTGGCATCGCTGGACTTTGTCTCTGAGCGGTGAGCAGCCGCGCGCCTGGTGTGAACTCTATCTTTTAGTGTAAATATTGAGGTGGGGTATTGGACTTTTGTTTCGCGATGAGATTGTGAATGATCGAACTGTGTCAAATGGATATGCGCTCGAGAGTAATAGTAATACTAATTACGACCACTTTCGCTATTAGTTTCCTTTCTGAAAAACATTATTGTAACCAAATTGCAACTGTGTAGCCTTCTTCATTTATGGGTTGTTAATTTAGTTCACGATATTATTATTACTGTTATTGTATGTTACATAAACTTTGTTTCTTACAATTTCGCTAACTTTCCATCAGCCAGACAAGTTAAACAAACGCTCACAAGGGTCTAATTTAGTGCCTGCAATGCGACACGTGTGGCTCAACCCCTAGACGAGTTTGAGCCAAGACATTTCAACGAAGAGGAACCGCATGTGAGCCCGAACACCTATGGGATGTTAGCTCGCAATTTTACACTGCGTTGAAACTTGGGCACACCATTTTTGCCCCACAGACCAAGAATCAATGATGTGTAAACATCCTGACTCAAACGTCTGTAATAAATTCAGAAAGTAATTATCGGCCGGTAAGATGATGTTAACGATTTTTTTAAGGAGCAACACACTATCTACTACTAATATTACTCAGCCACTGGAATGATATGTTTTTTCTTGAAGATAAGGCTCGACGTCACGTGGCAAAACAGATATTTAAAACTTTTGGCAAAGTGGGTTGGGAGCTCCTACCTTCTCCTTACAGCCCTAACCTTGCCCTAGCATTTTTGTATGTTTGGGCTCGATGAAAGAAGCTCTACATAACATTAAGGTCAACGAGAACGAAGAGGTAAGGAAAAAAAGTTCAAAACTGGCTTCTAGATCAAGGAAAAAGATTCTTCGCTGAGGTGATACAAAGACTCTTAAGAAGATGAGATTACAAACGAATGTGGCTTGCGTATGAAAAGCCTTAATACGTTTCCTTATATCTAGGTTGGTTCCTGTGCGTAACAGCCAGCATGCAACGAGTGAAAGCTGGCTGAGCATCCAGTAAACCATGAGATTACCCACATTAAAGTTTACTACATTTACATTATTAACGCTCGTAGAAATGCATCACTGCAGCATCGCAAATCTCAGCACGTCTAATACGCTGCTGGGTTTAACACATGACTCCAATTAATCTAATCCAGAATTATTTTCACAATAATATTAGAAACGAAATTAGTCTTAATTTTTGTTGACAGAAACGAGTTTCAGCTATGAGCTTACGATTGAACAACTGACATACACCAGTGGATGTCAGAAAAATCTGTACCGGGTGACCTTACTGATAACCAAACGACTCTCCATAGGATCAAATGGAGTTAATTACACGTATCGCGTAATGGATAACTTAATGAACAGACGCGGCCTTAGTATATGTGAAACATGGATGCTGTAACTCACAAGATGATATAAAATAGAAAGTTCATCAAACTGCTGGATGAAACAATGGTCAATGGTCCAATTTATTACAATTTCTACAGATTGAAAGTTAAATACAAGTGCACAATGACAGGAAACACTTTCGTTCATTAAGTCTTAATACAGGTTACAATGGAATTAAAAAGTCAGCACCTTGCCGAGGATAGGATAAAGAGGTTGAAGTGAATACACTAAAGTCAATACAACATTTGGGTTCCAAGATGCTACTCCAGGCGGGTGTAACTGAATGTGCGCAACACAAAATAATAAACGCTAAAATGATGATTTGGCCCTGACTGACTACCCCCTGAAGCATATCTTTGGATATCTTCATTCTCTTTTTATATATAATATACAATCTAAACATAAATGTATGATGAAGGCAACTAATACTACAAAATGATAAACGTAGATGTTCAATGTATATTAATTATAGATTAAAATCAACCCATTAAGTACAATTGTCTATATTTCCTAACTAAAATTATTAATCAGTTGCCCAACTCTGCCTCATATTATGACTACGGGATCTAATATCAATAACGCGAAATGATTGACATCATCTACGTACCAAACACTAGAAGACACTACTTTCAAAGGTGATCTACGGTGGCGTCGAACCTCAGCGGAAATAAACTAACGTGATCACAGTTGTTTTGCTTTATTGCCCTAATAAGCCGAAACAATTTGCGATATCACCATATGTACTGCGTCCGCTGCGTCCAAGTGATGATTCTCGTACTCGTCTGCGACGATAGAAGAACTCCAGCCACAAATAAACACTTTCGAACACTAGGACGGCAGAAGACGGCCCTCTCACTGATATACTCTAATACTGTCTTCTTCTCTTTGTGTTCTACATACGAGAAACGCGAACTCCCAGCCACAAGTACGTAGATTCTGATGTCTCAACGTAAGTATAGGCAGAAGAAGTGCTCTCAAATACTGAACGCTGTGTACTCAACGACGACTTCCAACCCGGAGGTGAAGTCCAGAATCGTATATGTTGGCAACGGTACAGTGCCTAACTCTTATAACTATGAATTCTCCTGAGATCAAAGACAGCAAGTCCGTCTGTACCAACAAAGCTGATACCGAGCGACCGTCACACCCGGGCACTCACAACGGAAGCCTCGTCTCTCCACCGCTGGCTTACCAGCAAGGCTCGGCTCCCCATCCTCGTAACTCCGAAAACGAGTCATATCCCCGAAACCACGGAATGTTCTTCCTCTCTACACATTCTTCCGAACGCCGACCAACCATATTTTAGTCTTTTGTCGTCCAGCGCGGAAAGTTTGCGAGGAAAAACTTCTTCTACAGTCATTCTGCATTCATACATGGGTTTACTGCCATAAATTTACTTATTCCATGTTTATTATAGTCTGTCTACCCCTTATGTTTGGAACACTGTTCCGAGATGTGACAATTGCAATATACGATACCAAAAGAAATTTAACCAACATTACAAAATTTTTATTCCCTTCCAAAAATGGCAGTTCCCATCTTTCTTTAGACTTAAGGCCCACGCTCTCTGTCATTCATCCATCCCTAAGACTTTGATTGAGGCAAGAAATATTAAAGCAAAGTATGCTAATCTTTTCAAAGGGGTCGTCCAATAATTTACATGTGCTTCATTTACCCATAAATATGCAAAACAAGCTGTTACATCAATTATTCAAGAGGTTACCTATTAGTCATTAAACAATTATATAAAATTCTGTGAAACATCCTACGTAAATTCGCTTGGTCATATTTATGCTGTTGGCTTACATTAAAAAAAAAGAAAGGAAACATCATTTCACAAACTGATTGACCAAGACTAGTGTTTCCCTAACGTGTATACTCTTTAAAAATTTCCAATATCTTATGTTCTAAAGCGTTCTTTGAAAAACT
This sequence comes from Schistocerca cancellata, assembly GCF_023864275.1. Lineage (NCBI taxonomy): Eukaryota > Metazoa > Arthropoda > Insecta > Orthoptera > Acrididae > Schistocerca > Schistocerca cancellata. Next base: position 206,239,968 of record NC_064630.1, read on the forward strand.
GCATTTACATTTACTGTTACAACTAATATTTGCAATAAGAGTTCGGATCAACCAGCAATTTTAACTAATGTGTTTGTTCACAGTGTGTAAAATGTAATACATAAAAAACATTAAAAACCCATAGCATCCTTAACAAAGTAAATGGCAAACAATAATTTTACATAAATACATACACAAATAAAATTCTGGAAATACACAAATATATATAAAAACAGTGAAGGACATTGCATCATTATCAAAGAGAATGTCAAACAATACTTTTACATGAATACATACACAAATATTTTCTTAAGACTACCCTGAAACAGTAATACAAAATGTTTACACAATGATAGATATTGGAAACTGTTAGTTTGTGAGTGTAACTGTTCAGTGGTCATTACATTATGCACCTTCTTTATCAAGAGTCACACACTGATTCGGGTTTCACACTTTCACCTTCATTTGTGTACGGGGATGGAAGCTACAGATTTTTTTTTTAATTTTAGGACGTGAAGATAGTTTGAGATCGAACATGTTGCCTTTACAAGTCAGTCTTTGGAGCCTCAGCCCATTGTTGATCCCATCAGGTTACCAGCCTCTCGTAGAGTTGATGATGTGGAAGCGTCTTCAGAATATACAACCAGGTAAGTGGGTGTATGTTTTGAAACAGCCAAGTTCTTGTAGAATTTGCATACAGTATGAGGGAGGTATAGTCAGGTAGGATCTTTATAGGTCACCTAGAATTCTTCTACGTCGGCTAAGAGAAGTGTAATTGTATCTAGTCTTCAGTTCTTCATGTTTCTTCCTTTACTATGTTTGTGTTCCTACTCTTCTATTCTTCATGTCACTTCCTTCTCTTGATATAACTATTGTATTTTGGATAAGGATATCGTTAATAGTGGACAGGTAGGTTAACTGTTTGGTGACACTATACATGGAACTTGAGTCGTTGTGTGAGACTCAGATTCCTCAGGAGTTAATGCCAGGTGACTGACTGCTACAGATTATGATGTTTATCAGCCTCTGTCTGGCAGAGGACCGCAGAAGAAAAGAAAACATAGTTGACAGTTCCATACAGCTATTAGCAGTTGCGCTGCAGCCTTAACTGACTGTATTATGCGTGCAATTGGTTAATCACGTCTCCATCGTGCAGTACAACAGTGGAGACAAGTCATTAGTGGCCGTTTAAACACCACCTCTGCTGCACTGGTCGCGTTACCTGTTACACCATTGCCTGCCGCCCGGGGGTCTCCAGCTAGCCAATGAATAGCTCATATCAGCATCCTGCTAGACAGCGTCCCTTGCTTCTGGTCCATTCCATCCGCACCTCGTGCTGTTGCTTCCAGTGTGTCTCACAAAGTTTTTGTTTGTGCATCCTGAGCCCACTAATGCATAGAATTAGTTTCCAATTTACAACAAATACTATACAATACATAACACAAAATTACTGACATTTATGAAATACAAAATTATAAGGTGCATTCACTAGTGAGGCCATTTATCTTTACATTTATTATTGTTTGAGTTGCACAATCAGCCAAGATGCTCATGTATTTACTATTATTATTATGATCGAAATTTCATGTACAAAGTTAATGTTAATAATAAAAGAACATTTCTCGATCTATGTACTTTACTTATTAAATATCTGTATAGCTATGAAAAATACATCTTCATTAGTTGTCCATATCACAGTAATATTACAATCATCAACAGATCCCAATGTTAATAATTGAAAACTACTTGTTAAGCTATTTGTTTCTTCTTAACTACTTGCTAGTAGGATGTTTATATGAACCTAACTACCACACTATTCAAAGAATACTACTCTGTCATTGGGTATCACAAAATCGTTCGATCTCATGGCTCACTGTTTCGTCGTGGATGTCGTCCTGAATATCTGTGAACAATAAAATGCACGTCTGCACACACAAACATACACAAATGAATGATTAGGTGGTCCTCTTCTTCATTTCATGCTTCTGGCGTGCTTCCTGTGGACAATCATACTAAACAGCAAGCTTAGTGCAATTACTGATAGCTTCTTTAATCACACTTTTATGCAATGATTTTATTCAGTAATACCTTCTCTGTCGCTGTCCTTTCTTCCGGAGCTGCCGCTGTTACCTTTCTCTGGTGTCATCCTATATCGTTACTAAATTTATTTTTTTATTTTGACTAGTGGTACCTGCAAATACAAAGATTTTAGTACATTATATAAAATCGGCTGCTCATTAACACGACTGCCATGTCCTTATGTATTCCCTCTGTGGCATGTGCTATGCACATGCAGCTTCACATATTCATTTATTACATTTTACGTGTCTATCTCCTTATTGCACTTCCATTTCATGTTGCTCTAACACATAAATAACATTCTGGTGCGCTCATATGGAATTCCGCAGAATTGGCCACCATGTACACAATTATTCCATTTCTTTGAACAACATAAATGCGACATTTCCATACAAATAATGGTACACTGTCGCGTAGGCGCGTGGAGCTGTCCATCTGTTGAACTCCCGTTTCTCTCAATGGAGATAAATCACACTGGGACGACACACCTGAGTGTCACCGCAAACCCTACTAGCAAGTCACTCATTAATGACCCCATTGCTAAACATGTAAAATAGACACTCATTTCTAAAATTTTAACTACTGACGTTCTCTGCTAATATATTCCACATCAACTGGTCAGCAATTTTTATCTGTTCACACATCTTTACAACATTTTTGCAGTACCACACGTTTCTCAATTTTACTTTATTCCTTCATGGACAGACAGAACATCTTAAACTCTAAACACCTTCGAAAATTATACTGTCAGCTTGCTGTGCTCATAGTTATAGCCTACACAAAGAAACATACCCTAATTTTCTTACCCACAACATTCTTTTATATACTGTAGAACCTCTTTTAACATGATAATATTATAGAAAATATGATAAATCTACATATCCCTTCAGTGTAACAACTTAATTACTAACTATATACATTGTACTTTACTTTCGCCATACAAGCTCACTTCAATTCTCCCTACTTATTCTATGTCATTTTGGCATACTCTCAAAGGGTTTGATGGTCTAATCTCAATTGATTGTTCCTGATTCCTGTTGCTATCCAAGATGCTACTCCAAGCAGGTGTAAATGAATGTGCGTAACACAGAATAATAAACGCTAAAATGATGATTTGGTCCTGTCTGACTACCCTCTGAAGCAGATCTTAGGATCTCTTCATCCTCTTTCTCTACGGCAATTACAATATAAACATAAATGTATGATGAAGGCAACTAATACTACTAAATGATAAACGTTGCTGTTCAATATATATTTATTATAGATTAAAATCAACCCTTTAAGTACAATGACTGTATTTCCTAACTAAAATTATTTATCAGTTGCCCAACTCTGCCCCTTATTATGACTACGCGATCTAATATCAATAACGTGAAATGACTGACATCATCTACGTACTATAACCCTCCTAACTGCCACTGCTATACCATAACCTCAAAACTGGAGGCAATTTGCAAATCAGAATTATTTTGTTGGAGTAATAATGGTATAAAGCAGCAGAGCAGTGTTACCCCCTGAGAGGAATTTTGCTATGTTGACCGTGTTGTACCTAACGGAGGTGGCTTATCGGAAATGAAAGTCACAATTACGTAAATATTCGAACAGTAACAAACAAAATGTTGCCTATCTGCATTGTTTAACGTATAAAGAAAACGGTCGCCAGCCTAACTAGGCAAGAGAATGATTAACATTCTCGTCTAAGAAAGTAGGTATAAGTAACTATAACGGACAAACACAACCTAGACTTGGCCACACGCGAGTGCAGTGATCTCTGACACATGCGTATGTTTACGGTAAGATTGAAACTAACAGTTAGAGCAGCAGAAACTATTTGCAAAATTATAAGAGATACCGAAACACGCTATTACTTTCAGGGGTTAAAGAAATTATGGTTTTTATAATTAGTGGTCTTTCCGTTACTTGTTACCGAGCATTAAGACAATGGACAAACTGTGGATCCTTTTATACTATTAATATGCACTTCTAATACACAAGAGAGACAAACAGTTAGCAAACATGAGTATATAACGTTTCACCACTGCAGCTTTCCACTTTTACTACAGTGAGACACAAAATTAACACGTATGTAAGATACTGACTCACCTTCTACGATTTACAACAGGCAGTAATGTGATCATTTACTAAGCAAAACTTTATAAGCCTCAGTCTTAAGAACTTTTAATTTGAAGTTGGCAACAACACATTAATAAACAGTTTTACTAGGAAAATTATTTTCAGCAAGCATCATTAACTTTAACTCACTCTCTTGCCATATTAACTTTAACTTTCTCTTTACTATGTTCAAGAGGCATCAATTAGCAAAAATACTGGTCTTTATTGTTCTTTCAGTAGGGACACTCGGTAATCACTTTAGTTCAAACGGAAAGGAACCTGAGAGGTGTTATGATAAGGAAAAAATCAAAAATCAAGGTAGGTACATAAATTCATTTATAAATTATCTTATATTTGAGCACACTAACACATCCATTAAGCTGATACTTCACTGTACATCATTGTAGTATTCCGATGCAATGATTGCGCAATGTGGTGGCAACTGCATGTTGGTAGGTGGAATTGCAGGTAGAATTGCTGGACTCTGTCATTTCTTGGTGCCGATAATACATACAAATTCCAGAATAGTTCCAGCTATTTATCCATCCATCCAAGACATTGGAAAGTAGCACAAAAAGCCTCTCTCGGAACCAGCACAATATGCGTCTTTTACATGGCAGTGCACAGTTTGGTAGCTTGTCCCCGACTCGTAGCTCGTCCCCGACTCGTAGCTTGTCCCCGACTGACTCTTGTTCCACCTTTTCTACCTAGGCCAACCACAATTTGCGCACGCTACACAGTTCCGTTCCCGAGGGGAACCACTACACCTTTTACATACAAACTAACTAAGAACCCTAAGTGAGGATCAGCAGTTTACATAACAGTAACCAAATACTTTAAATAAAACAGAACATTTGCAGATGTTGACATTTCTACAAAATTATTCACACAAAATTACAATTATATACAGTAAGTTTTGTTCCCTCCAAATGGGACAAAGAATTTAAATGACAGATATACTACATTGCATAGAATCAAACCAGGACATCAAAGTATTAACAAAGAAAGGAGTACACAATTTTATGTTATCGATTCAAACACATTTACAGAAGATCAACAATGTAACATTAAATAAAGCAAAAGCAAAATGAATCAGTAGAGTATTAGAGCTATGGTGTTACAGTACCAAACACTAGAAGACACTACTTTCAAAGATGATCTATGGTTGTGTGGAATCTCAGTGGAAACAAACTAACGTGATTACAGCTGTTTAGCTTTATAGCCCTAATAAGCCGAAGCAATTTGCGATATCACCCTATGTACTGCGTCCGCTGCGTCGAAGTGATGATTCTCGTACTCGTCTGCGACGATGAAAGAACTCCAGCTGCAAATAAACTCTTTCAAACACTAGGACTCTTTCAAACACTAGGACGGAGTTCTGATGTCTCAATATAAGTATAGATAGAAGAAGTGCTCTCAATTACCGAACACTGTGTACTCAACGACGACTTCCAACCCATAGGTGAAGTCCAGAGTCGTATACGTTGACAACAGTACAGTACCTAACTCTTCTAACTATAAATTCTCCGCCGGCCGATGTGGCCGAGCGGTTATAGGCACTTCAGTCTGGAACCGCGCGACCGCTACGGTCGTAGGTTCGAATTCTGCCTCGGGCATGGATGTGTGTGATGTCCTTAGGTTGGTTAGGTTTAAGTAGTTCTAAGTTCTAGGGGACTTATGACCTCAGATGTTGAGTCTCATAGTGCTCAGAGCCATTTTTTTATAAATTCTCCTGAGATCAAAGACAGCAAGTCCGTCTGTACCAACAAAGCTGATACCGAGCGACCGTCACACCCGGACACTCACAACGGAAACCTCGTCTCTCCACCGCTGGCTTACCAGCAAGGCTCGGCTCCCCATCCTCGTTACTCCGAAAACGAGTCATATCCCCGAAACCACGGAATGTTCTTCCTCTCTACAGATTCTTCCGAACGCCGACCAACCATATTTTAGTCTTTTGTCGTCCAGCGCGGAAAGTTTGGGAGGAAGAACTTATACTTGTACAATGGTACGCTTCTGCGTAAAAATCCTTGGAAGTAAGCCGGCCTGCGTGGTTTCCGGGATGCCGCTTCTTTGTTCATCTCACCTGCGTCCTAGATTTGAAGAGTTCCCGGTTATTCTTCCAGTCCTGTCACAATAGGGGCCGCCCGTGCTCCAAAGTTCAGGTGCCACGACGTCAGTTTAGCTACTACTATTTTTAAGCAGTACCAACACCTGTGCAGATCTTCAACCCAGAGCTTGAGTTCTCCCTGGCGTTCCAACCTACTAGTATAGGCAATGCTACTAGTATAGGCAATCATTCTTTAGGCTATTCTGTTAATAGAGACTGTCTGTCACCTTTCATGCAATAAGAATTAACAATTTTTTACAAGGCATACGTGAAAATGTCAGTCTCCTTTAAATATTCATATATACGATGTACAACCTATCAAATATTACCTAATTGTGGTTGTAGTTCACGACAAGGTATCTGGATGAGTGCTTGTAAGATGCGAAATTATAGCCGCTATAGCGTCCCCAGTGCCATATTACGAAAAGACTTAAAAACAATATTTATAAATAAGAGACATTCATAAATTGAATAATATTTTTTTTTCATGTAACCGTAAAATAATAATTTCTCTGTGTAGGTTTAGATTGCAAAGAAATAATTGATGACAAAGTGATCTAAAGAGACGACAAGATACGCTCCTTTGTTAATTTTTTAGTCGTCTTCACTTCCTCTTTTGTCTTGAGTGTATAACGACGGACATCTTTCGAGTGCTGGCAAATGTAAGCATATTTGAATGAGTTAAGCATATAATATAATGATTTAATATTATTGTGCACTTTTAATTTGTAAGAGGTGATCCCGATTTCATGTCCGCCTTCCTTGAATTAACCTGCATTCAAGTAATTTACAGTTCAACAATCGCAGCGGCCGATGCAGCCAACGACGCCATTACGTGGCGATATTAACTTATGAAAAATTAGCGGAAGCGGAAAACTCACCCGCTATTAACATAATATTAATTTTTCTCCACAGCCGCACGTTGCAGAAAATACTTAGTTTTAAGATTCTTATTTTCAGTACCATAGCCGAGACCCAGAGCCAGGACTCCGACTACAATACAATGGTTAACGGAGGTAAGAAAAAATACTCTCGCGCGTGAGTGGGCCGCAATTGTAATTAATAACAAAAGATCTATTGCTTTAAAGTGAATTGACTAGCCGGGGAAATTAATATGAAAAGTTTATTACATTGTTCAGCTTGTATGCTCATGTTTTAAGATGCAGCAAGTCTAACATTCATTAACGTAACAAATAATTTGAGATTAAAATTGTTAAAAAGGAAAACTTCAGGAAAGCATTTAACCGTAAAATCGAAATTAAATGGAATATCATTTTTATTATGGCCCACCACGTAAGTCGGCAACAATCAAAAAATAATAATAATAACAATAATAATATATTAAATTACGACGGCCGACGGACGCGAGACCGCCTTAAAGGGTTGTTGTTGTTGTGGTCTTCAGTCCTGAGACTGGTTTGATGCAGCTCTCCATGCTACTCTATCCTGTGCAAGCTTCTTCATCTCCCGGTACCTACTGCAACCTGCATCCTTCTGAATCTGCTTAGTGTATTCATCTCTTGGTCTCCCCCTACGATTTTTACCCTCCACGCTGCCCTCCAATACTAAATTGGTGATCCCTTGATGCCTCAGAACATGTCCTACTAACCGATCCCTTCTTCTGGTCAAGTTGTGCCACAAACTTCTCTTCTCCCCAATCCTATTCAATACTTCCTCATTAGTTATGTGATCTACCCATCTAATCTTCAGCATTCTTCTGTAGCACCACATTTCGAAAGCTTCTATTCTCTTCTTGTCCAAACTATTTACTGTCCATGTTTCACTTCCATACATGGCTACACTCCATACAAATACTTTCAGAAATGACTTCCTGACGCTTAAATCTATACTCGATGTTAACAAATTTCTCTTCTTCAGAAACGCTTTCCTTGCCATTGCCAGTCTACATTTTATATCCTCTCTACTTCGACCATCATCAGTTATTTTGCTCCCCAAATAGCAAAACTCCTTTACTACTTTAAGTGTCTCATTTCCGAATCTAATACCCTCAACATCACCCGACTTAACTCGACTACATTCCATTATCCTCGGTTTGCTTTTGTTGATGTTCATCTTATATCCTCCCTTCAAGACACCATCCATTCCGTTCAACTGCTCTTCCAAGTCCTTTGCTGTCTCCGAGAGAATTACAATGTCATCGGCGAACCTCAACGTTTTTATTTCTTCTCCATGTCTTTTAATACCTACTCCGAATTTTTCTTTTGTTTCCTTTACTGCTTGCTCAATATACAGATTGAATAACATCGGGGAGAGGCTACAACCCTGTCTTACTCCCTTCCTAACCACTGCTTCCCTTTCATGTCCCTCGACTCTTATAACTGCCATCTGGTTTCTGTACAAATTGTAAATAGCCTTTCGCTCCCTATATTTTACCCCTGCCACCTTCAGAATTTGAAAGAGAGTATTCCAGTCAACATTGTCAAAAGCTTTCTCTAAGTCTACAAATGCTAGAAACGTAGGTTTGCCTTTCCTTAATCTTTCTTCTAAGATAAGTCGTAAGGTCAGTATCGCCTCACGTGTTCCAGTATTTCTACGGAATCCAAACTGATCTTCCCCGAGGTCAGCTTCTACCAGTTTTTCCATTCGTCTGTAAAGAATTCGTGTTAGTATTTTGCAGCTGTGGCTTATTAAACTGATAGTTCGGTAATTTTCACATCTGTCAACACCTGCTTTCTTTGGGATTGGAATTATTATATTCTTCTTGAAGTCTGAGGGTATTTCTCCTGTTTCATACATCTTGCTCACCAGATGGTAGAGTTTTGTCAGGACTGGCTCTCCCAAGGCCGTCTGTAGTTCCAATGGAATGTTGTCTACTCCCGGGGCCTTGTTTCGACTCAGGTCTTTCAGTGCTCTGTCAAACTCTTCACGCAGTATCGTATCTCCTATTTCATCTTCATCTACATCCTCTTCCATTTCCATAATATTGTCCTCAAGTGCATCGCCCTTGTATAGACCCTCTATATACTCCTTCCACCTTTCTGCTTTCCCTTCTTTGCTTAGAACTGGGTTTCCATCTGAGCTCTTGATGTTCATACAAGTGGTTCTCTTCTCTCCAAAGGTCTCTTTAATTTTCCTGTAGGCAGTATCCATCTTACCCCTCGTGAGATAAGCCTCTACATCCTTACATTTGTCCTCTAGCCATGTCTGCTTAGCCATTTTGCACTTACTGTCGATCTCATTTTTGAGACGTTTGTATTCCTTTTTGCCTGCTTCATTTACTGCATTTTTATATTTTCTCTTTTCATCAATTAAATTCAATATTTCTTCTGTTACCCAAGGATTTCTACTAGCCCTAGTCTTTTTACCTACATGATCCTCTGCTGCCTTCACTACTTCATCCCTCAGAGCTACCCATTCTTCTTCTACTGTATTTCTTTCCCCCATTCCTGTCAATTGTTCCCTTATGCTCTCCCTGAAACTCTGTACAACCTCTGGTTCTTTCAGTTTATCCAGGTCCCATCTCCTGAAATTCCCACCTTTTTGCAGTTTCTTCAGTTTTAATCTACAGGTCATCACCAATAGATTGTGGTCAGAGTCCACATCTGCCCCTGGAAATGTCTTACAATTTAAAACCTGGTTCCTAAATCTCTGTCTTACCATTATATAATCTATCTGATACCTTTTAGTATCTCCAGGGTTCTTCCATGTATACAACCTTCTATCATGATTCTTAAACCAAGTGTTAGCTATGATTAAGTTGTGCTCTGTGCAAAATTCTACCAGGCGACTTCCTCTTTCATTTCTTAGCCCCAATCCATATTCACCTACTACGTTTCCTTCTCTCCCTTTTCCTACACTCGAATTCCAGTCACTCATGACTATTAAATTTTCGTCTCCCTTCACTATCTGAATAATTTCTTTTATTTCATCATACATTTCTTCAATTTCTTCGTCATCTGCAGAGCTAGTTGGCATATAAACTTGTACTACTGTAGTAGGTGTGGGCTTCGTATCTATCTTGGCCACAATAATACGTTCACTATGCTGTTTGTAGTAGCTTACCCGCATTCCTATTTTCCTATTCATTATTAAACCTACTCCTGCATTACCCCTATTTGACTTTGTGTTTATAACCCTGTAGTCACCTGACCAGAAGTCTTGTTCCTCCTGCCACCGAACTTCACTAATTCCCACTATATCTAACTTTAACCTATCCATTTCCCTTTTTAAATTTTCTAACCTACCTGCCCGATTAAGGGATCTGACATTCCACGCTCCGATCCGTAGAACGCCAGTTTTCTTTCTCCTGATAACGACATCCTCTTGAGTAGTCCCCACCCGGAGATCCGAATGGGGGACTATTTTACCTCCGGAATATTTTACCCAAGAGGACGCCATCATCATTTATCATACAGTAAAGCTGCATGCCCTCGGGAAAAATTACGGCCGTAGTTTCCCCTTGCTTTCAGCCGTTCGCAGTACCAGCACAGCAAGGCCGTGTTGGTTATTGTTACAAGGCCAGATCAGTCAATCATCCAGACTGTTGCCCTTGGAACTACTGAAAAGGCTGCTGCCCCTCTTCAGGAACCACACGTTTGTCTGGCCTCTCAACAGATACTCCTCCGTTGTGGTTGTACCTACGGTACGGCTATCTGTATCGCTGAGGCACGCAAGCCTCCCCACCAACGGCAAGGTCCATGGTTCATGGGGGGAAGCCTTAAAGGGTAAACCACTAAATTCTCGGAGGTCGCACAGTGATCGTCGAATGTTAGCTGAAGAGCGACTACGGAAAGAAGCATACATGCACCCACTAACTTGATTGAGCACATGTTGAGTTCGTCACTCCTAATAAAAACTGTGAAAACCGTAACGTCAGTCTGAAATCCTTACGTACATGGTATAGCTCGTTTTGCAGTTGCAGCAGCTGCTTACCACAGTTCGCGTTACCGGTGCCAGTGAGTGGCAGTGATGATGGCTGAGAATTCTAGGTCTTCTGGTCTAGATTAGTTCAGACGTTCTTTGCACAACAATTTTTAGCATGGATAGGAACTGCATCTGCTGTGTTCGGATGCAGGCTGAGTTGGCATCCCTTCGCTCACAGCTTCAGGCAGTGTTGGCTTCGGTCACACAGCTTGAGGCTGTTGCCAATGGCCATCACTGTGGGGGTCTGGATGGGGGTTTGTCGGGGATGGCCAGCTCGTCCCACGCATCCCCCGATCGGACTACGACTGTGGGTGCCCGTGATACTACCCACATTGAGGCTGATCCCTCACTTGTGGTAGAGTTCTAGAGGTGTGGCAGGGGGCGAAAGACATTCCGGAGGGCTGAACGGAAGGCCTCTCCAGTTTGTCTAACGAACCGGTTTCAGGCTCTGTCTCAGGCTGATACTGATCTTCGGTCGGACATGGCTGCTTGTCCTGTTCCAGAGGTTGCCCCTCAGTCTGCAAGATCCGGGCGGTCGCAGAGGGTGGGCTTACTGGTAGTTGCGAGCTCCAACGTCAGCGCGTAATGGGGCCCCTTAGGGATATGGCAGCAAGACAGGGGAAGAAAACCAATGTGCACTCCGTGTGCATACCGGGGGGAGTCATTCCAGATGTGGAAAGGGTCCTTCCGGATACCATGAAGGGTACAGGGTGCAGCCATCTGCAGGTGGTCGCTCATGTCGGCACCAATGATGTGTGTCGCTATGGATCGGAGGAAATCCTCTCTGGCTTCCGGCGGCTATCTGATTTAGTGAAGACTGCCAGTCTCGCTAGCGGGATGAAAGCAGAGCTCACCATCTGCAGCATCGTCGACAGGACTGACTGTAGACCTTTGGTACAGAGCCGAATGGAGGGTCTGAATCAGAGGCTGAGACGGTTCTGCGACCGTGTGGGCTGCAGATTCCTCGACTTGCGCCATAGGGTGGTAGGGTTTCGGGTTCCGTTGGATAGGTCAGGAGTCCACTACACGCAGCAAGCGGCTACACGGGTAGCAGGGGTTGTGTGAAGTGGACTGGGCGGTTTTTTTAGGTTAGATGGCCTCGGGAAAGTACAGAAAGGGCAACAGCCTCAAAGGGTGCGGGGCAAAGTCAGGACATGCGGGAACCAAGCAGCAATCGGTATTCTAATTGTAAACTGTCGAAGCTGCATTGGTAAAGTACCGGAACTTCAAGCGCTGATAGAAAGCACCGAAGCTGAAATCGTTATAGGTACAGAAAGCTGGCTGAAGCCAGAGATAAATTCTGCCGAAATTTTTACAAAGGCACAGGCGGTGTTTAGAAAGGATATACTGCATGCAACCGGTGGTGGCGTGTTTGTCGCTGTTAGTAGTAGTTTATCCTGTAGTGAAGCAGAAGTGGATAGTTCCTGTGAATTATTATGGGTGGAGGTTACACTCAACAACCGAGCTAGGTTAATAATTGGCTCCTTTCACCGACCTCCCGACTCAGCAGCACTAGTGGCAGAACAACTGAGAGAAAATTTGGAATACATTTCACATAAATTTTCTCAGCATGTTATAGTCTTAGGTGTAGATTTCAATTTACCAGATATAGACTGGGACACTCAGATGTTTAGGACGGGTGGTAGGGACAGAGCATCGAGTGACATTATACTGAGTGTACTATTCGAAAAATACCTCGAGCAATTAAACAGAGAACCGACTCGTGGAGATAACATCTTGGACCTACTGATAACAAACAGACCCGAACTTTTCGACTCTGTAAGTGCAGAACATGGAATCAGAGATCATAAGGCCGTTGCAGCATCCCTGAATATAGAAGTTAACAGGAATATAAAAAAAGGGAGGAAGGTTTATCTGTTTAGCAAGAGTAATAGAAGGCAGATTTCAGACTACCTGACAGATCAAAACGAAAATTTTTGTTCCGACACTGACAATGTTGAGTGTTTATGGGAAAAGTTCAAGGCAATCATAAAATGCGTTTTAGACAGGTACGTGCCGAGTAAAACTGTGAGGGACGGGGAAAACCCACCGTGGTTCAACAACAAAGTTAGAAAACTACTGCGAAAGCAAAGAGAGCTTCACAGACAAACAGAAACTAAACGAGGTCAAAGTTAGCGTAAGGAGGGCTATGCGTGAAGCGTTCAGTGAATTCGAAAGTAAAATTCTATGTACCGACTTGACAGAAAATCCGAGGAACTTCTGGTCTTACGTTAAATTAGTAAGTGGCTTGAAACAGCATATCCAGACACTCCGGGATGATGATGGTATTGAAACAGAGGATGACACGCGTAAAGCTGAAATACTAAACACCTTTTTCCAAAGCTGTTTCACAGAGGAAGACCGCACTGCAGTTCCTTCTCTAAATCCTCGCACAAACGAAAAAATGGCTGATATCGAAATAAGTGTCCAAGGAATAGAAAAGGAACTGGAATCACTCAACAGAGGAAAGTCCACTGGACCTGACGGGATACCAATTCGATTCTACACAGAATACGCGAAAGAACTTGCCCCCTTCTAACAGCCGTGTACCGCAAGTCTCTAGAGGAACGGAAGGTTCCACATTATTGGAAAAGAGCACCGGTACTCCCAGTCTTCAAGAAGGGTCGTCGCGCAGATGCGCAAAACTATAGACCTATATCTCTGACGTCGATCTGTTGTAGAATTGTAGAACATGTTTTTTGCTCGAGTATCATGTCATTTTTGGAAACCCAGAATCTACTCTGTAGGAATCAACATGGATTCCGGTAACAGTGATCGTGTGAGACCCAACTCGCTTTATTTGTTCATGAGACCCAGAAAATATTAGATACAGGCTCCCAGGTAGATGCCATTTTCCTTTACTTCCGGAAGGCATTCGATACAGTTCCGCACTGTCGCCTGATAAACAAAGTAAGAGCCTACGGAATATCAGACCAGCTGTGTGGCTGGATTGAGGAGTTTTTAGCAAACAGAACACAGCATGTTGTTTTCAATGGAGAGACGTCTACAGACGTTAAAGTACCCTCTGGCGTGCCACAGGGGAGTGTTATGGGACCATTGCTTTTCACAATATATATAAATGACCTAGTAGATAGTGTCGGAAGTTCCATGCGGCTTTTCGCGGATGATGCTGTAGTGTACAGAGACGTTGCAGCATTAGAAAATTGTAGCGAAATGCAGGAAGATCTGCAGCGGATAGGCACTTGGTGCAGGGGGTGGCAACTGACCCTTAACATAGACAAATGTGATGTATTGCGAAAACATAGAAAGAAGGATCCTTTATTGTATGATTATATGATAGCGGAACAAACACTGGTAGCAGTTACTTCTGTAAAATATCTGGGAGTATGCATACGGGACGATTGGAAGTGGAATGATCATATAAAATTAATTGTTGGTAAGGCGGGTTACAGGTTGAGATTCATTGGGAGAGTCCTTAGAAAATGTAGTCCATCAACAAAGGAGGTGGATTACAAACACTCGTTCGGCCTATACTTGAGTATTGCTCATCAGTGTGGGATCCGTTCCAGATCGGGTTGACGGAGGAGATAGAGAAGATCCAAAGAAGAGCGGCGCGTTTCGTCACAGGGTTATTTGCTAACCGTGATAGCGTTACGGAGATGTTTAGCAAACTCAAGTGCCAGACTCTGCAAGAGAGGCGCTCTGCATCGCGGTGTAGCTTGCTTGCCAGGTTTCAAGAGGGTGCGTTTTCTGGATGAGATATCGAATATATTGCTTCCCCCCTACTTACACCTTCCGAGGAGATCACGAATGTAAAATTAGAGAGATTAGAGCGCGCACGGAGGCTTTCAGACAGTCGTTCTTCCCGCGAACCATACGCGACTGGAACAGAAATGGGAGGTAATGACAGTGGCACGTAAAGTGCCCTCCGCCACACACCATTGGGTGACTTGCGGAGTATAAATATAGAAGTAGATGCAGATGCTCTCCTTCAGAGTCCAGAATCAAAGACCGTCTCTCGTTTCAAGTATCTGCTGGCGAGTCTCGGATGGAAGTAAGTTCCACAGAGCGCTCCCAGAAAGAAGCAGAATTTTTGCTCTATTGCATGGTTTTTGATCACCATTGATCTTCCGATTGTCGACTAATTACTTCCATTCTAACAATGTAAAAATCTCCCTTACATACTCAGTTTTAGCATAATTAACCAATCATATGGGATTTTCAGTGCTGAAGCTCAGAAGCAGGCAACCTCTGGCCCCTACCATCTGTCCAATTTCACATTTCAGCCAACCATACCTTCTCCACCACTACAGATTTCATTTACGAAGGCGTTCAATGAGTAACGCAACAGATTTTTTTTCACGGCCGATTTCGTTTGAAAAAATGCGGAATTTGCTGTGGGACAGCTTGTAATACTCCCGGTTGAGCTTCTATAATTTCATAGAGTTCCGATAGGTGTCGGCGCTATTCATAGCCTCCAACATGGAGTCTGTAACGGAGTTGCGTTCCAGCTAGAGAGCTGTCATTGAGCGTGTTTTGGCGGAAAGCCGGAGCTTCGCAGATAGTCATAGGCGCTTTCAGAATGTCTACGGTGACTTGACAGTAAAAAAAAAGCTCGGTGAGTCTTTGGGTGAGGCGCTTGTCATCACCGCAACAAGGCCACCCAAACCTGTCCCATCTCCCGCTTGCCGCACCTCTGCACACAGTCGTGACTCTTCCAGTTCAGGAACAAATGGAAAACCTCGTTCGATATGATCGTCGGATCACAATCAAACACCTTGCTGCACAACTGAATGTCTCTGTTGGTAGTGCTGACACACTTGTCCACTCAAGGATGTACGCCCGCCTAATTCCTCGCCACCTATCTGCAATCCATAAAGAGCAACAAAGGAACATCTATGCGGAACTGCATAGATTTTATGTCGAACATTGTCTCAGGCGATGACAGATGGGTTCATCACTTCGAACCGAAAATAAAACGGTTATCCATGGAGTGGCACGATACCACCTCTCCTCCGAAGAAAAAGTTTATACTCACACTCTTAGACGGTAAATTCACGGCGACGTTCCTCTGAGACTCTGAAGCGATTGGTCTGTTTGACATAGTCCCTCATAGTGCAACGATCAGCTCCGAAGTGTACTGTGCGACCCTCAGGAATTCGAAGAAAGGACTTGCACCCCACAAAAATGCGAATGAACTTCTCCTTCCCTATGACGACGTGATGCCTCACATAAGTCTACGAACACGGGAGAAGCTCACAAAACTTCATTGGACTGTTCTTTCTTATCCACCTATAGCTCGGATCTCGTACTTTCCATATTTGGTGCAATCAAGGAAGTACTTTGCGAACACAGCACGTGGATGATGTACAAGTGATTGATGTAGCAGGAAGTTGGCTGCGATGTCGACCAGTAGAGTAGTACCATGCGGGGATACAGGCCCTCCCAGTAAGGTGGCAATAGGTCATTGCAGTAAACGGAGGAGAATTGGGACAACACCATCCTACCCCACAGGTTTCCCCAAAAGTTCAGTTACAATTACGTCATCCTAGACAGCGGCGATGACGTCACCCCCACTGCAGGGCGGTTCTACCACATAGGGAGCCCCAAAAGTTCCGTCATGATGATGTAATCCAAGATGGTGGCGCTGACGTCTGCTGATGACGCAAGTACCGTTATCCAAGATGGCGTATTTTGGCGGCAAGTTTGAATTTTGGTGGGAAAGTGCCACACCCCCTCCCCCACAGAAATGGCGGGAAGTTCAAATTTCAACAGGATAATGCATCACACCCTCGTTATTTCTACTAAGCAAAGAAAATCGCATGAAGATAGCTCACTTGGCCTACCTCCACCAACCTATGACACCCGACCGCCACTTCCTCCTACTAACTGGCGCCAAGTTTGAATTTTTGCGGTAAACAAAGGTCACTTGGTGTTTCGCTACCATATCCATGTATAGCCTTGCATATTCTTCCAGATTGAGGATGTTGATTTCTCACTAGACATTCACGGCATGCCCATAATCTGCTGTAATCATGGCGTCACCTGTGAGAGTACTGGTAAATGCAGGTATGTCAGGAAGCCTGGTTTCATTGAGTTCTGCCATACTATCAACATACTTGTATGGGAAAACCCCTTTCCTAGTCGCAAGTTGGAACTTTTCCTCATCGAGATATGCAGATCGAGTGATATGCGTATTATTCCGAGGTAAAGTTTCAACTAGTTTCTGGAGTGAAGTCTGCATAAAGCGTAATGAGTCAAGGAAGCGGCGCTTTGTTTTTGGCGTCATTCGTTTTAAGAAAGATGTGTACATCTCAACACTTTCAGGGAGGACACTGACCTGATCTTTCTTCATATCGAAACTAGCCAAGTGCTCAACTAGGAAATCATACCCGCTCAAATTATGAAAAGAGACGGGTATGTGTCTAGGTAAATGATACTTCAAATTGCATGCGTTATCAGCTGCACCGCAGAACTTACCCGTAAGATGACAGTGGTCTCTACGAGGAGTTTCCGCTTTTCTATCTAGAGCTAGCCCACAAATATGACAGTTAACCGCCTTTTCATGCACTTCATCATCTTCCTTTGATTTGGTCATGGGAAAGTTGGTGCTTTATAGCTTATTAACTTCCCATGAAAGTTTTTAAAGCTCAGTGAGAAGCCAAATCGTCGGATGGTTTCCTACATAAGACTGGTATCGGTTAAGTTTAGAATCATATCCACATACAACTTGGAACGCTGCCACATAAGGTACGTGTTTTTGTGTGAAGTTTGTATGTGAGGCTAAGGGGTTCCCGTAACAACGAGTAATAGGAGTCAGCAGGGATTCAAAGTCGGCATACGCTACAAAAGGACATCGCTGCTGGTGGTGAGCGTTTTGAAATTTAATGAACTTATTTTCCTCAGAGGGCATAATCACACGTACTGGGTCCTTGGGAGCGCAGTCTAATAGATGTATCGCTAATAACTCTTCAGATGAAAAATAATTGTGACACCTTAAACAAATATGTTGTTTATGACCATATTTATTTAGTTGGGAGGACAGGAGTCAGGATATGTCTTTGATCCAGACATAGTGATAATTATCACCTTCAGAGAAGAGCAGCATGTTTGCATGCAGCTTTCACTCACCTGCAAATTTTGAGAAATGGAGCGGGCCGACTACAGTGTGCTTGTCTTGCTCATCTGACTAGTCGTTATTCTTCTTATTCCTCTCCAGGCCATAAACGTGAACCGATATTCCGGTATTCTGAGCCTCAAACTTGTATGTCCTGGATCTTTACAGGGAACTCTATACCATCAAAGTTATAGTATGTCCTAATATCATGGACTTTGTAACTACTCGAACGCTCAAGATGATATCTGTAATCGTAATTTCTCTCGCAAGCAAGGATTGACCATGCAAAACAAGCTTGATCCATTGTATTCTCAACATTAATGCATGCCTTCTTGTTTGCAATATCTTTAGGGAGTTTAATTTAACTGGACCCTCCATTTATTGGATCATAGACATATATATGGATGTCGAGGCAATAGCGTTAAATCTCGGATCATCTAGAACTTTAAGGAGCTCGGTCTCCAACACAGGGAGGCACACCTCTAAAAACCCGACAGGGTCATGGTACCTCCCTCCCGGATTCTCAATCCTAGTGAAAGAGATGCGCCCCTCAAAAGCCCTAGCAACTGCTGAGTATTCTAGGGGGTTCATTACTCCATTATTCTGATGCACTTCACTATCACTAGGAAGGGGGAGAGCACTACCGCTAGCCACAGAATAATCATTATTACTATTAGTACTACAACTAAGTGTCCAGCTGGTCGAAGATAGGGCTGGCAATGGTGCCTCATCTGCAGGGAGGGGTATGCAGATGGGCACACACACGTTAGCGGCGGGGGTGAGCTGGTAGAGGAGGAGGCAGAGGCGGTGATGGCCAGCTGGAGTCACCGAGCTGTGTCGATGGCCCCCGGGATGTGATGCTTCCATTACCAACTGGTGGGGTGGGAGACTGATGCACCTGCTGCTCTTCTCCCACCGACTGCATTGCCCATGGGTGCCAGAAGGCTTGGGATGACGCAGTGGTAGGCAGTGTGGCTGCCTCCTCTTGCACAGCTCTGATGGGGGCTACACAATGTGCAGCAGGCCTCTGTGGCTGTGTGCCCCCGATTCCCACACCCACAATCACTGCTCTAGGTGCCCGGGACACACCATGTGATATACCTGTGACATAAATAAGAAAAAATTAGTTTAATGATTTAGATTTAAAAGAGCAAAAAATAATAATAAGACTAAATAAGTGTAACTATTAACTGTAGTGATATAGTTAAAAAATATTCACCTTCTCCACTCTGGCTCCATGGCTTGAACAACTCATCAGCACATGTATATATATACACATGTGCTGATATATATATATATATATATATATATATATATATATATATATATATATACATATATATATATATATATTACAGGCAATTATTTCATCTAAGAACTACGTTTTTATTGCAAATGTACTGCCATTCGTGCTATGCTTGAGCCCTCTCCATCTTTAGCTGCTGATCTAGCTCAGCCAGCATTTGCGGGATATAATCTAGAAACATGGAAAAGACTGAGTATAGGAACGTGTATGGAAAAAATCTCTGCACCACACACATACACACGTACAATCACTTAAAGGGGGTGCAGCAGTCTGCCGTCGAAAAACAGATATAACATAGAGACATTGAACACAAAGACACACAGACGTAGAATCTGCTAAAGGACTCTGCAATCTGTATAGAATGTGGTCCAAAAGAGATATAACACATAACACAAACATAGAATCTGTTAAATGACACAGCAATCTGGGTAGAATGCGGTCCAAACCAGATATAACAAGCATCACAAACATAGAATGTGTTAAAGGACTCAGCAATCTGTATAGAGTGTGGTCGAAAACAGATATAGCACGTAACACAAACATAGAATCTGTTAACGGACTCACCATTCTGTATAGAATGCGGTCAAAAACAGATATAATACATAGACACACAGACAAAATGTCTGTTAAAGGATGCAGCAACCTGGGTAGATAATTGAACTTTGTCTACTTGGCAGCACTTGCTGCCACTGTCGCTGCTGCTGGTGGATCCTGTTCGCTTCATACTGAAGGAGAAAGTAAGGTGACTGGACCAAGTATAGGGGCAGAGTGAGAGTGAGAGTGAGTTGGGTTGTGGATTCTATGACGTCTAATCACGTGACTAATGAAGAAGCTAATAGGAGAACAGCATTTGAGGGGTGGGGGGTGCCATTTCATGAAGGAATACCGCACCTCTAGTGGGAAAATGTGGACCTTCTCATTTGATCATTGAATATCGAAATGGTACATTCAGTTATTGAATATGATTAAAATTGAAATGGAATTAAGTACTTAGGTAATTCATATGCTACATGCATTATGTGCTCAGTTCCATTTGCTAGGATATTTGCAGAAGACTATCTGTGGCGTGGGTATGAACATTCAGGCTGGAGTCTGTGACATCAGCAGTCATGCGCTTGTTGGCCGCACACACACCACGTATCCCATTATAAACATGCGAGAGAGAGAGAGAGAGAGAGAGACAGAGCAGACGATCTTTGATTACATAATAGGATCATGCAGTGGCTGTGTCTAGAGCACATGGCCAATAAAATGTATACTGCCATCTTGAATAACAGTACTTGCATCAAACCTGACGTCACGATAGTGCCTTCTGGGAGTGATGATATGTACTAAGTCAGTTGAAGCCCAGGTCTCATGGTGGACACACTGGGTGCTGTCATCTTGGATTATGGTACTTGCATCATCACCTGACGTCATGAGAGTGCCCTCTGCTGGTGGCGATGTGTACTAAGCCAGTTAGGCTCTGGAGACCTGGTGCAAACACAGATGCATGATATTGGTTAAATAAAGACCTTTTCTCACACGAATCCTTAGGAGGAGATGGCAGTCGGATGACTTAGGTTATTACAAGTGTCTTTTCTTCCTGCAATTTTCTTAGGTTGGTAGGGAAACACCAAGTGACCTTTGTTACCACAAAAACTCAAACTTGCTGTCCATTGATAGGAGGAAGTGGTGGTCGGGTGACATAGGTTAGTGGACGTAAGCCAAGTGAGCTATCTTCCCACGATGAGATAACTGGGCTGTGACGCATTATCCTCTTGGAATTTGAACTTCCCGCCATTTTTTGTGGGGGAGAGATGTGTGCCACTTTCCCACCAAAATTAAAACTTGCCGCCAAAATCCGCCATCTTGGATAATGGTACTTGCGTCATCAGCTGACATCAGTGCCACCATCTTGGATTACGTCAACGTGCTGGAACTTTTGGGGCACCCTATATGGTAGAACTATCCTGCAGTGGGATGACATCATCGCCGCCATCTTGGATGACGTCGTCGTAAAGAAACTTTTGGGGCACCCTGTGGGGTAGAATTGGTGTTGTCCCAATACTCGGAGGTTATGCTGAAAAGTAAAGGAAACAAAAGAAAAATTCGGAGTAGGTATTAAAATCCATGGAGAAGAAATAAAAACGTTGAGGTTCGCCGATGACATTGTAATTCTGTCAGAGACAGCAAAGGACTTGGAAGAGCAGTTGAACGGAATGGATAGTGTCTTGAAGGGAGGATATAAGATGAACATCAACAAAAGCAAAACGAGGATAATGGAATGTAGTCGAATTAAGTCTGGTGATGTTGAGGGTATTAGATTAGGAAATGAGACACTTAAAGTAGTAAAGGAGTTTTGCTATTTGGGGAGCAAAATAACTGATGATGGTCGAAGTAGAGAGGATATAAAATGTAGACTGGCAATGGCAAGGAAAGCGTTTCTGAAGAAGAGAAATTTATTAACATCGAGTATAGATTTAAGTGTCAGGAAGTCATTTCTGAAAGTATTTGTATGGAGTTAAGCCATGTATGGAAGTGAAACATGGACGGTAAATAGTTTGGACAAGAAGAGAATAGAAGCTTTCGAAATGTGGTGCTACAGAAGAATGCTGAAGATTAGATGGGTAGATCATATAACTAATGAGGAAGTATTGAATAGGATTGGGGAGAAGAGAAGTTTGTGGCACAACTTGACCAGAAGAAGGAATCGGTTGGTAGGACATGTTCTGAGGCATCAAGGGATCACCAATTTAGTATTGGAGGGCAGAGTGGAGGGTAAAAATCGTAGGGGGAGACCAAGAGATGAATACACTAAGCAGATTCAGAAAGATGTAGGTTGCAGTAGGTACTGGGAGATGAAGAAGCTTGCACAGGATAGAGTAGCATGGAGAGCTGCATCAAACCAGTCTCAGGACTGAAGACCACAACAACAACAACATGATGAAAAACAGGGTCTTATAGCTAAAAGAGCAAAGGAGTGGGGAATAATATAGTGTATTTGAATCCTGAATAAAACCTGCGTTCAGAAGAATAATTTGTTGCATTACTTATTGAACGCCCCTTCTAAATTATCCAGTGGTAACTGTTTTTACTGTTTCCTAGCAGAGCCAAAAATTCATTTATCCTGACGGCTTCAGGTGACATGTTCTTAAGCACGAAAGAGCCGTATGCCTTCTTCTCTCACTCGTCTACAGAGATCTTATCTTTCAACCATTCTGGGTAGAGCGTTTACCAAAATACGGGCTTCTGTAGGGCGCAGGGCACTGCAGTATTACACTCCCCGCCATCGTTAGCTCGTGACCGTCTTCTTGGGGCCCATGGACTCCCCACATTAGAAACAGTACTTAAAAGTATTCATCGCTTAGGACGCAAAACCGGACAATGCCTCTGCACGAAAGCTTGTCCCGCATGCAGTTTACTGCTCACGGATCCTACCTGGCTTCTCCTTCCCCTGCCACAGTGGTGTTGTCTGGGGACACTGAATCGCTTTCCTCTTTTCGGCCGGCCACCGCTCGAAGTGCAGTTAATAGCATTCCCAACTACACGTTTAAACAATCCTCCAGCATAAGAATTTACAATGCATATTTAGAAGTTAGAGGTGAAAATCACTAACGTTAGTTTTAACCATAGTTTAATCTCATTTTCAGCTGTAAATTGCTTTAGATTGTGTTTATTAATTTAATGGAGTTTGACAATGGTGCAGGGCAGTTTTGACTAAACCGGCCGAGCAACACAACACTGCTACCATTCCACATTCTTCAGTTCTCCAAGCCTATAAGAGAAGTCAAAGCCACCAAGTCTATGCAATATACCATGTCTCCCTAGGAGCTGAAAGAGAATCCTGGGCAGTTGGCGCGTTCTGTCAGGTCAGCACTTCAGAAGAAACTCCAACCAACCACAGGATAATCATCCTCCCCACTTCATCTATTTTTGCTATTACCTTTTAATCTTTGAGTCGGACTTGACTCTACTGTAAGGTACAATTTTCTCTTTTCGGAATGTTAGTTTTATTGTCGCTGTATTACTCTAATTATCTCCTTTCTTGGATTTTCTGTAACACTATTTGGTATACAGCTTTTGCTAGTCACTCCCTCGGAGAACCGCTAGGTATCCTTGGTGCTCGTGGAAACCCAACTGTACCAATGTTCTGGTTTTCATGGTGGTCATTTCCAAGGATCTGCAGAGCCTCTGATTTGCAAGTAGCACTATGCCGTTCTCAGTATCCAACCTGCTCAGCTCACGGAAGCCAACACACATAGTCCAAAGCTTAGCATGTTTAGGTTCGTAATAGATTCCGCCGTTCCAGAGTGCATAACAATTGGTGGCAATTATGTGTAAAAATAGATAAATAACGGTACTGATTTAATAATCTATATTCTATTAATAATCTTAATTACTGAATGACCCTCATGCTACAGACCCATACGTTTCGCTTCCAAAGGGAGCACGAGCACAGGATTACGCTAATTACAGCGAGGACACTCATTCGTCTCGCACTCCATACGCTATTGGAACGGGAAGAAATGCTGACATGAGGTACAAAGCTTAGGTAGCTGTGTCGTGCTCTTCAACACTGATTTGCAAACTCGTACATCTATACGCTTTACTATGCAGAAGTAACTCTCTGACCAATACAGTGTCGCGGTAGGCGGTAGAGTTTGAGCAGTGTGCATAATTGGACAATCAGACAAAGCACACTTGTGTTTCTGGGGGAGTTGGGCTAGATGCATTATGAAGACGCTGTATGCATTATGTCGATGACATTTCCGATTCTGATGTTTCGTTTCGAGAGACATTTTCTACACTGCAACACACAAGTGTTCATGGTGAGATCGTGGCTCGCTTAAGCATTGGCTTAGTATTTCATTTGCCAAGTTTTCAACTTTATAGATGCATCGTCTTTGTCACTAAGGTTAAATTTGTTGTTCAAAGAGCGAGGCATTGTTGCATGTTCAAGGATCAATATCGGTACTTCATTCATTCACCCATGAGTGCACCCCGCGGCCACATGTTGTTATCCCACTAATTTATCATTACTATGGAAATTTAACCCCTTAATGCTGGGAATCGCGAATTCACATCGTACCATTGCGGCTGTAAATAAGTGTAAGGTTAACTGTTTTCGAGTGCCAGTGCTGGTAGGTGCAGATTCTACACGAAGCTACCAACACTTCTGAGATGGGTTGCCATGTTCTGAGTGTTTCGGGCCGGCCAGAGTGGCCGAGCGGTTAAAGGCGCTACAGTCTGGAACCGCACGACCGCTACGGTCGCAGGTTCGAATCCTGCCTCGGGCATGGATGTGTGTGATGTCCTTAGGATAGTTAGGCTTATGTAGTTCTAAGTTCTAGGGGACTTATGACCACAGCAGTTGAGTCCCATAGTGCTCAGAGCCATTCGAACCATTTTTGAGTGTTTCGGGTACTTCTAGAGCGACATAATTTTTTATTTTTTCCTTCCATGAAGGAATTTATTCAGGCATTAAGGATTTATGATTATATGGGATTTCCTCTTGTACAGATTCAAATGCTTAGTGGGAATGTTCTCCACGTGGTGCATTAGAGGACAAATGTATGTAATCTTGGTACGGATATTTCTCACTTGGTTATTGAATAATAATAAAAAATTGCTCTAAATTTCTCTTCAGTTGTTTTGATCCCATAGTCGTTGAAGAACATTAACATGCTTTCCTGAGATGTTCCAATGTTTTCATGTATTCTTACTTAAATCGGTAACTGCTGTGATCACAATTTGCTAAATACGTTCAGCCTTTAGCGAAACTGTTTTTCAGATAACCTGCCATAAGCAGAAGTGTTTTCCAATTCCTTGCATGTCTTTCACAGAAATAAATCTAACTCAACCTTGATATTTTGCACAAACTTGGGAAAAGTAAATGAAGAGATATCATATAAGAAATATAATTTTCATTCATAATACGAAATATGGAGGTAATATTCTTAGTGAGATAACTGAACTAAAAAACTCAAGAAACTCTTCAGTAACATTACGCCAGTTATAATGCAATAGGTTTAAGATGTGCCAGAGTGAAACAAAGGACTACCAGAACGTCAGTATCGCGAATATCGCTTTAAAGTAGGGGTAGTCGAGACTCGTGCACAAGCTGCAAGGATGCCATATTGTATTAAGTGTATGCTGTGCACATATATGTAGGAAGGTTTGTGCAGTGAAATACGTCCAGATCAGTGTCGGAGTAAGCAGTGCAATAATATAGTGTTACACAACAGCTTCGACAGTGTACCAACGTTGCAAATGAAGCCTTGGGACGTCAAAATCGAAAGTGAACAACTGACATATAAAAGGTGTTTCACACGACTATTGCCCCGCAACAATTGATGGAAAACTATCTGCAGCCCACGCAGGGTATGGTGTCAGTCACAAACAATTGGGCCACATCTGTATGTCAGCAGAAGATTTCTGGCCATCCAGTGCCTCCCATCCTCCCCCCCCCCCTCACACCCGTCACAGTGTCCGCCGCTCGTGGTCTCGCGGTAGCGTTCTCGCTTCCCGAGCACGGGGTCCCGGGTTCGATTCCCGGCGGGGTCAGGGATTTTCACCTGCCTCGAGATGACTGGGTGTTTGTGTTGTCCTCATCATTTCATCATCATCCAAGAAAGTGGCGAAATTGGACTGAGGAAAGGTTGGGAAATTGTACGGGCGCTGATAACCACGCAGTTGAGCGCCCCACAAACCAAACATCATCATCATCATCATCACCCGTCACAGTACGCAGCTCGCAGTCGTGCGGTAGCGTTCTGGCTTCCCACGCCCGGGTTCCCGGGTTCGATTCCCGGCGGGGTCAGGGATTTTCTCTGCCTCGTGATGACTGAGTGTTGTGTGATGTCCTTAGGTTAGTTAGGTTTAAGTAGTTCTAAGTTCTAGGGGACTGATGACCATAGCTGTTAAGTCCCATAGTGCTCAGAGCCATTTGAACCATTTTGAACCCATCACAGCCACCCCAACGGCACACAGTGAACAAAACAGTTATGTGTTAATTTAGATTAAAATGTTTTATCTTGAAGTAACAATTTTCTGTCCGCATAAACGCCTGATGATTAGCAAAACAGGCTTGAAACACGTTGCAGTGTGTTAAATCAAACATAAAATGACTGGTAGCAAAAAATACAAAAAAATTAAGCGTGAGGTAGGTTTGTTTAGCTGAGAACTTCAAGAGCTCTTTTTGGTCCTGAATGCGTTCGGAGTGAGTATCGAACTTAACATTCGTTTACGTTCTCATTACACGCGTCTGTAAGAAAGGATAGAAATGTGCTTGCAGATCGTATCAGGAGATAGATAGTGCTGATAATGTTGCATGCACTTCAATAGATGTTCAGGCTCCTCTCAAATTACTCGTTGTGCTATGAAGATTTTAAGAAAAACGTTCTGGGTATCAGTCAAATAGCAATTAGATCGTATTATTTTTCTTTCGCCTGCAAAATTTTGTACAAAACGGCGAATATTTTCAGGGAATTTTCATTGAACTGATACCAGTTATGTAGTCTAAAAATCGCTCTGAGCACTAAGGAACTCAACAGCGGAGGTCATCAGTCCCCTAGACTTAGAACTACTTAAACCCAACTAACCTAAGGACATCACATACATCCATGCCCGAGGCAGGATTCGAACCTGCGACCGTAGCGGTCGCGCGGTTCCAGACTGAAGCGCCTAGAACCGCTCGACCACACGCCGGCTTAGGTAGTCTGCTTGATTCGAAAAAGATGTAAATGGCTTTCGTTGTAGACGTAGACTGTACTTTGTGATAGAATCTGAAAAATAACTTGTAAAAATGTGGTACAACGACGAACATTCGTCCAGTAAAACGGGATAAAACTGAATCCGATACAAGATACAGATAAACTCTGCTGCAGCACTAAGCGTTCCCACCAGCGAGGGAGATGCCGGCTGCTGCCAGCGACCTGGGCCGGGGTGTGGCTGACAGACAAGAGTCCTCCTGCCTAGGCCAGCCCCGCATTCCACGCGTCATGTTTGGCTTAATTTAAAGGCGTCAGCGCCGGGAGTAATCTGAAAGGGCCACTCGGATTTCCGACCGGTAAGAACCAAAACGCGTGAAGTCGTCAGGAAACGCCTCGATTAGCATAATGCTCGGCGTCCGCTGGATTACGGCCTGTAACGGCTTCATCACGGGGTTCCCGGCGGCCGTGTCCAAACGGCGTGGTAGCGCGGTGTGGCCCGTGGCCTGTGGCGTGGTGGCGTGGCGTGGCGTGGCGTGGAGAAGCAACCACTGCCAGGGCGCGCCGCGCTCCCGCCCTACGTTAACGCTCTGCTCTGACTGGCTGCAAGGGCTCTACAGTCTAGCACGTTGTACGCTGGAGTAGCTGTAGCTTCGTGTCCCGCCAGAAGGAGTCTTATCCTATTTTGTAATTGTCTACATGTCAGTGTGACTTTCAAGACAATTCTCTTGTGCATTTGGTCTCATCGTTTTGCAACTCCGACACAGCTATGGTCGCCTCTTTCTAGTTCCAACTTGAATAAACAGTATTTCTCAATAAATAGAACTTACTGTCAAGTCCTTTGAAAAAAATCTCGATAAATTGAAGAAATCCTATGTGTCTTGGTGCACTCGATAAATCGGAGCCATTTTCTCCAAAAGAACACTGTTATTAGAAGTCAGCAGTTATCTAAAACTCGATAAATCCAACTCTTTCGTCATTTGTTTCAGATACTTATTCCGTCATCTAACTCGTCGCGAAAGTTTTTTTTATTTTTTTTAACGCTACATAGCTTCCTATAGCCCATCTCCGTCCTAAAAATGGTTCAAATGGCTCTGAGCGCTATGGGACTTAACATCTGAGGTCATCAGTCATCAGTCCCCTAGAACTTAGAACTACTTAAACCTGACTAACCTAAGGACATCACACACATCCATGCCCGAGGCAGGATTCGAACCTGCGACCGTATCAGTCGCGTGGTTCCGGACTGATGCGCCTAGAACCGCTCGGCCACCGCGGCCGGCGTATAAAAATGACTACAAAGAAGTACAAATGTTTGACTCGCGCAGAAAAGAAGCAGGTTACTGACGAAGCGGAATATGGAGTGAAAAAGAAAAGAAGGGCGTAGCAAAAAGTTTCCGGACTCCGTCATCCACGCCATCGATAATACTGAAGCAAGAAGATAAGATTACTGATAGTGTATCATATGAAGGGAAGAAACGGATACGAAGGCGGAGTTTTCACCACGTCAAAAATCTGTATTGAAATACTTTAGTCAAGGCAGAGAACAAAACATACCTTTCAGGGCGTTATATGAATGAGGGAAATATTCAAAAATAACGGTCAAACGTTTTGTCATATGTTTTCTGATATGATTCGTCTAAAAGTAAGAAATAAAATACGCATATTAAAGAAACATCTGACACGACTTTGAATGCTGCTCGAAATCATCTACAGTAAATGAGGTACCGATTGAGAAATTATTTCAGTGTTTAAATTAGACTCTTGTAATTTTAAAGTGTACTAGGGGATATTTCTCTGGTGGAAATTTAAATTTTCAGTCGGCACCTTACTTACTGTACATGATTTTGAGGATCAGTCAAAGGTGCGTCAAATGTTTCTCCAGTCAGTTTCATTTCTTACTTTTAGGAGAACATTTTTTTTTTACATTTGCCATTCTTTAATTTTTTTTCAAGTTTCGTTCTGAAACAGTGGAACATTGCATACTTAAATATCAGTCGGTATTCGTTACGCTGATCAGTTTGATATCACAACTGACCATTTACCACACCTCGTTTGTTTATGAAAATTTCTAGAAAAATTCATTGTGTAATTTCTTAGGAGTCTTGGTTTCGCTCCGCTCAAACATTTGACTAAATCAACTATCACTTGCTGCCAGTCTGTGCGTTGAATTGTTCACTACAAGTGTTGGACCACTAATTAACTTGTAAAAGTAGCATAACTGAGTTTTTAAGAAGATTTGTGGAGAAAATGCAAAAATTTAGGACATATTTTTCATCATCAAAAAAGGAATGAAACTGAACTTTTCTTGTGTATTCTCGAAAATTTGTAGCTGCATCAGTCCAAAAGCTGAGAATCTGAGTTAACAGCAAACTCAGAAACGTTGAGATGGCTGGTTTAATGCCTCAAATATTCTCCGTAGTCTTCTCCTCCCCCACGGGAGTACAACGCGTAGAACGTTCGTGTTGTCGTGTGAGTGTTGTCTTTCTTTGAAATGTTGTTCACCTCTCGCGTCACGTTGGCTTCAGTGCCGGTTGTACCGTCAAAGTGTTGACCCATCATGTGAGTTTCTGCACTTCGTCGTTTTGTGATTGGTTCGCAATGATAACTCCAAGTCTCATTACGTTGGATGATTTTTCCCAGAAAAGAAATGTCCGTGCTACGCATTACAATTAAATCGCGGTAGGCGTCCATACCTCATCGGTTTTGTTCGGGGGTCAAGGTGTGCGGAACAAACTTTGCACACACTTTCCTCTTGTTGTGGAGAATGTCTTGAAAGCTTCATTTGACACACTTCGGTCGCAGGTGCACTGCTTATTTAACACTGCTTGCTGAGAAACCACAGGCCGCATGCACATATGTTGCCTACAGTTGTTAGTTCAAGCTGCCACTGTAGATACTGTGCTGACGTCACTTATACGCCAGGAATGAAATCAGTCATGGAACTTGAAATCTTAAAATCTTAAAATAAAAAATGATTAAGAAGTTCAAAAGTCAACATGCTTGTAATCTAAGTTGAAGTTGATACTTTCTGCTCCCTTTCAGGAAGTACGTACGTTATTAAAACTAGAGTACTATTTTTAATTGTACTGTTATTTCCGTTTCATCCTGATTCCACTTTGATTACTGAAATTCCGTTAACCCGAACTTTCAATTATTCTAACTTTTTGTAAGATTCCCTGAAATTCAAATTATCGTGCGCAGGATGTATGTGACAAGCCCGACGTTTCGCTCTGTCATTGCAATGGTGCTCTTCAATTCCACAAAGCATTCGTTTCGTAACGCTGAACGAAAGCACTTCAAACTCAGCCGAAACGTTGATTCTGGTTTCTAGTTGTTTTAGTATTACTATATGATGCCGCCTAATACCCAGATGAATTTCATCTGTACTCTCATCTGCCATCGCAACGTTGTGCTACAGTACATACCCTACAAGCGTCTTTTCCCGTATTCGCGGTTGGGGCGCATAAAGTAAGGCTGTTGGCGGTGTCTGCCCGGCTAGCCGCGCTGTCTAACGAGCTTCTTCCCGAGCGGGAAGGTGTGCCGGTCCCGGGTACGAATCCGCCCGAAGGATTTGTGTCGAGGTCCGGTGTGCCGGCCAGCCCGTGGATGGCTTTTAAGGCGGTTTTCCATCTACCTCGGCGAATACGGGCTGGTTCCCCTTATTCCGCCTCAGTTACACTCTGTCAGCTATTGCTGCGCAAACACTGTCTCCATGTACGCATACATCATAATTACTCTACCACGCAAACATATGGGGTTATACTCGTCTGGTGTGAGGCGTTCCCGGGGGGTCCACTGGGGGTCCAATTGCACAATAATCCTGGGTTCATTGTGGGTCGGGTGGACTACTGTAGCCTGTTGTGGGGTTGTGAACCAGTGCGGGCTACGGCGGGAAGAAGCCTCTCCGTCGTTTCTAGGTCCCCAGTTCAATACACACTACAATATCTACATCTACACTTATACTCTGCAAGCCACTCAATGGTGTGTGGCGGAGGGCACTTAACGTGCCACTGTCATTACCTTCCTGTTCCAGTCGCGTATGGTTCGCGGGAAGAACGACTGTCGGAAAGCCTCCGTGCGCGCTCGAATCTCTCTAATTTTACATTCGTGATCTCCTCGGGAGGTGTAAGTAGGGGGAAGCAATATATTCGATACCTCAACCAGAAACCCACCCTCTCGAAACCTGGCGAGCAAGCTACACCGCGATTCAGAGCGCCTCTCTTGCAGAGTCTGCCACTTGAGTTTGCTAAACATCTCCGTAACGCTATCACGGTTACCAAATAACCCTGTGACGAAACGCGCCGCTCTTCTTTGGATCTTCTCTATCTCCTCCGTCAACCCGATCTGGTACGGATCCCACACCGATGAGCAATACTAAAGTATAGATCGAACGAGTGTTTTGTAAGCCATCTCCTTTGTTGATGGACTACATTTTCTAAGGACTCTCCCAATGAATCTCAACCTGGTACCCGCCTTACCAACAATTAATTTTACATGATCATTCCACTTCAAATTGTTCCGCACCCATACTCCCAGATATTTTACAGAAGTAACTGCTACCAGTGTTTGTTCCGCTATCATATAATCATACAATAAAGGATCCTTCTTTCTATGTATTCGCAATACATTACATTTGTCTATGTTAAGGGTCAGTTGCCACTCCCTGCACCAAGTGCCTATGCGCTGTAGATCTTCCTGCATTTCGCTACAATTTTCTAATGCTGCAACGTCTCAGTATTTTACAGCATCATCCGCAAAAAGCCGCATGGAACTTCCGACACTATCTACTAGGTCATTTATATATATTGTGAAAAGCAATGGTCCCATAACATTCCCCTGTGGCACGCCAGACTTTAACGTCTGTAGACATCTCTCCATTGATAACAACATGCTGTGTTCTGTTTGCTCAAAACTCTTCAATCCAGCCACACAGCTGGTCTGATATACCGTAGACTCTTACTTTGTTTATCAGGCGACAGTGCAGAACTGTATCGAACGCCTTCCGGCATCCTGCTGTATAAGCGAGCATTTTTGTCTAATTTTACTGTCATGGTCATTGCGCGAGACGTATGTCGAAGGAAATAACATTCTTCGTAACTCACTTGGCAACACTGAGTCCTGGAGATTCGTTAGTAAGCCTCTTCACACTTAACGAAACGCCTCTTACGTCATTTCTGTAAAGCTCTCTCGGTGACGAAATAAGCCTATGACGAATGCCGCAGCTCTTCTTTCAATCTCTTCCGTCAATCGATCTTCACAAGCGAAAAATTCTCTAGAAATGGTCGAAGAAAGGTTTCCAAACGATCTCTTTCGTAAGTGAACTGCAATTCTCAGCAATCTGAAAGTAAGTACGAGTGCAGCCCTTATCTTCCCCAAGGCTGGAAGTACATCAAAAATATGTTCTACTGATTGTGTTCCTCAGCTTTGATAAACTATGGAAATGACTTCGCGTAAAATCATAAGCTGCTGTTAGAAGCATTCTTTAATAAGCGACCGGTTGCTACCACAGGCCATTATTGGGCACAGCATGGGTTAGCAGCAAGAGTTCCATTGAATTACAATGACAATGTATTGAATGTAAGTCAGGCTGTTAACGCAAGTTTTCACAACTTATTATCGTGTTATATGATGCTATCTTTAGATTTATGTGGTTTTTCCTCGTTAAATTGATTCAGACAGAATGATTGCTTATAGAGAAATCAATCGAACCGAATATATTTACGTGCAATACACACATTTATCTGTGTTGAGTGTGAGGTACAGTGTCTCATAAAGAGAGAGGATATGACGCTGTGGATGGTTATCCGTCAGTCAGATGAGGACGTTAAGCTCGATTCTAGAGGAGGAGGTTATATGCCGGCACCGGATTTCACACTCACCTTTCTTTCGTCCTCAGTGTACAGTACAAACATAACACTATACACGCATCCATTGCACTCACCTACACTCTACAAATATACACTCCTGGAAATGGAAAAAAGAACACATTGACACCGGTGTGTCAGACCCACCATACTTGCTCCGGACACTGCGAGAGGGCGGTACAAGCAATGATCACACGCACGGCACAGCGGACACACCAGGAACCGCGGTGTTGGCCGTCGAATGGCGCTAGCTGCGCAGCATTTGTGCACCGCCGCCGTCAGTGTCAGCCAGTTTGCCGTGGCATACGGAGCTCCATCGCAGTCTTTAACACTGGTATCATGCCGCGACAGCGTGGACGTGAACCGTATGTGCAGTTGACGGACTTTGAGCGAGGGCGTATAGTGGGCATGCGGGAGGCCGGGTGGACGTACCGCCGAATTGCTCAACACGTGGGGTGTGAGGTCTCCACAGTACACCGATGTTGTCGCCAGTGGTCGGCGGAAGGTGCACGTGCCCGTCGACCTGGGACCGGACCGCAGCGACGCACGGATGCACGCCAAGACCGTAGGATCCTACGCAGTGCCGTAGGGGACCGCACCGCCACTTCCCAGCAAATTAGGGACACTGTTGCTCCTGCGGTATCGGCGAGGACCATTCGCAACCGTCTCCATGAAGCTGGGTTACGGTCCCGCACACCGTTAGGCCGTCTTCCGCTCACGCCCCAACATCGTGCAGCCCGCCTCCAGTGGTGTCGCGACAGGCGTGAATGGAGGGACGAATGGAGACGTGTCGTCTTCAGCGATGAGAGTCGCTTCTGCCTTGGTGCCAATGATGGTCGTATGCGTGTTTGGCGCCGTGCAGGTGAGCGCCACAATCAGGACTGCATACGACCGAGGCACACAGGGCCAACACCCGGCATCATGGGTTGGGGAGCGATCTCCTACACTGGCCGTACACCACTGGTGATCGTCGAGGGGACACTGAATAGTGCACGGTACATCCAAACCGTCATCGAACCCATCGTTCTACCATTCCTAGACCGGCAAGGGAACTTGCTGTTCCAACAGGACAATGCACGTCCGCATGTATCCCGTGCCACCCAACGTGCTCTAGAAGGTGTACGTCAACTACCCTGGCCAGCAAGATCTCCGGATCTGTCCCCCATTGAGCATGTTTGGGACTGGATGAAGCGTCGTCTCACGCGGTCTGCACGTCCAGCACGAACGCTGGTCCAACTGAGGCGCCAGGTGGAAATGGCATGGCAAGCCGTTCCACAGGACTACATCCAGCATCTCTACGATCGTCTCCATGGGAGAATAGCAGCCTGCATTGCTGCGAAAGGTGGATATACACTGTACTAGTGCCGACATTGTGCATGCTCTGTTGCCTGTGTCTATGTGCCTGTGGTTCTGTCAGTGTGATCATGTGATGTATCTGACCCCAGGAATGTGTCAATAAAGTTTCCCCTTCCTGGGACAATGAATTCACGGTGTTCTTATTTCAATTTCCAGGAGTGTACATACGACACAACTCTCATATATATAAGTAAACTTTTCCTAATTGAGAGGGTCCATATTTAAAACAAGTGCTCGCAGCGCAATGAAACATCGTGGAAACATTTTCAAGGACACGCGGAGGAGAAGTAACTAATAAAAATTGAAATAAACACATTTTAATTTCCATGTGTGAGGATAACATTTCGTACCACGTTTACGTTCCAGGTTACAACCGTCGCTCAATGTGACGATCATCTGCGTCGCGAGAGCCTGGAACCGCACTAGAGATACCATTTCAGAATTGTTCGCAGCACTTTTCGAACGGTGGACCATGGAACGTGACATTGCTTGTGTATTGCTCGAAGATCGCACGTTGTGTCCAGCATTTTCACCCGTGGCAACAGTTCCTTCTTGTGGCACGATTGCCGGCCGGGGTGGCCGAGCGGTACTAGGCACTGCAGTCTGGAACCGCGCGACCGCTACGGTCGCAGGTTCGAATCCTGCTACGGGCATGGATGTGTGTGATGTCCTTAGGTTAGTTAGGTTTAAGTAGTTCTAAGTTCTAGAGGACTGATGACCTTAGAAGTTAAGTCCCATAGTGCTCAGAGCCATTTGAACCATTTGGCACGATTGGCCGTAGGCCTCTCCCATCGGCAATTCACAAGTCGCTAGTTAATTTGAACTTCCAGATCATGTTCTTCAACCCCAGTGAGGAAAGAGGATCTCTTTGTATTCCTTTAAGGTCTTATAATTACGTTAATGTGAAGAGCAACAGCACTACTGCTGTTGTTTTGATAAAACAGCTTTACGAGTAAAGCCCTGTTCACCTTATTCGGGCTGATGTTGACTGTCTTGTAATTGTAATCCGCAGTGGTGCTTGTGTTTCAGCTCTACTCCACCATTCACTATTAACAACGCAAATCCTGCAGCGCACACACTGAACATCATTCCTGTAAAGTTCGCAGGAGAGCTTCTGTAAAGTTTGGAAGGTAGGAGACGAGGTACTGACAGAAGTAAAGCTGTGAGGACGGGGCGTGAGTCCTGCTTGGGTAGCTCAGTTGGTAGAGCACTTGCCCGCGAAAGGCAAAGGTCCCGAGTTCGAGTCTCGGTCCGGCATACAGTTTTAATCTGCCAGGAAGTTTCATATCAGCGCACACTCCGCTGCAGAGTGAAAATCTCATTCTGGAAAGTTCAATATCCATATCGTAAAGGGTTATCCATCTACACTGGCTCAAGTAGCGAAAGTTTAATTATAACCATCCTGTATATCTGCGCGAAGAAAGAACACGCTTCCCGACATGTGGTTGAACCCACTTCATGGGATACCCGAGCAAAGACTGCCATATGGCATTTTTTTACTTCCTTCAGCGATGGGAGATTCATATATCGCCTGATACCAGATCCACTCCCTCTAGAACGCAAAAGTGTGCTTTCTTAACCCTTCGAGCACCAGTGGTTTCTGATGGTTTCTGGTATTTACTAGTTTTGTTACGAAGTACTAGTGCCTTTGGTACCAAACCACCGATTTAATGGCAATACAGAGACATGGAGAGGCACACTGAGGTACTCCTATAAATGTAGTAGGCTGTAGCAGTCATTTACAGTGTTCAAAGCAACAGCCGTCGCAGAGAAAGTGCTACGTTACTGTACTAGATTGTGGCACGCATTTTTTTTCTCTTACATTGACCGTTTTGAGGAGATCATTCACCGTGAAAGGAATTGTAACGTAAATTTGACTTTGTATTACTGCTTTGATGAATGGTTTCTAAATGAAGCCACTTAAGTAGTATATATTATTGATACAAAAATTATTAAATTTTAGGCCCATTTTCGCTTGTTATTTCGAATTATAATTTGTTTTAGGCGTTATGAGTTATCAGTTCATGAAAGTTTCAAGATATGAGACAGTAGTGTCTAGAAACAATGTGAATTTGCTTTGAAATCTGTCGCATGACAGGATGGAGGTAGAAAACTATGTTCCAGTGGTTCCAAAGTGAAACTGTATCCTTAAAACAATTGACTGTTTACTTTTTGTCAATTTCTTCTTGTATTCTTTGCTTATTGTGATGATAAAGATTACTGTAAAAATATTCAGATAATATTTCCAAGTAAAACTACCTCCTTTAAGCAATTGATTGTTTACTGCTTGTCAGTTTGTTCTTGTATTCGTCCGATACTACGATGATAAGGGGTAATTTTGTGAAAAATTGCAATTCGTATTTTTCGTATCTGTTTTGTTAGGACTCAAAGGGTTAAGGAGGGGGAGGGGTGAATAATATTTTGTCTGTCGAGCTCTCTGTGGTAATGAAACTTACGTCCGTAACTGTAAGACACGAACAATGTTTGATGCATTTCACTTACTGATCATCACAGCAATATAGCGCTATGTATCTCCATACGATATTTACGTAACTAGTTACGCTACTATGAATATTATATTACTTGAACTACAGGCCTATTTCCGCTATACAGCCATCATCAGGTTATCTGTAATAGAACATCGTATAAATTTTGGATATTCGTTGTATTACATGTAACCCATTTATGAATAATATGATTTCACTTACTTTTTCAGTCCTGACTTCCATGTAATATCATTCTTTCTGTTGCTGTTTGTTTATTACTTATTATATTTCACGTCGTTGTAGTCGTAGTAATCAGTTTTGTAGTGTTCATAAAAAATCTTAGCCGTTGGTTGACATTTAGTGACAGCAGTTGTGACATATTATCAGCGATTTTATTATTTGTGTAGCTGTCTGTTTGTTTACTGACTACATTCTTTCGTTGTTATTGTAGTAGTAATTAGCTGTGTGTTGTCACACTTCTATAATAATGGTTGGAAATAAACTTAATACCCAGCTGAAATTTCGTGATAGTAATTGTGTCAGATGATGAGCGATACTTGACAATTCTATCAGGGATGTCATTGGGTTATATTCAACGGATTTCTGTGGTATTGTGTTATTTGAGTTAGACTTTGTGTCAGGTTGTATTATGGTTTACCCTGGGTCTTGGTAGACAATTTCAATAAATTTTTCAATAAATTGTTTCAACGGAAGAATTTCACAGCCAACCGGTTGCAAACGATTTTTTAATAGTTTGCTCAAGGTTTCGGCACCTCTGAGGTGTATTCATAAGAACGAAATTTTAACAACCGTAAAGATTCAGTGTGTTGTTGTTCATTGCAAGGTATAGGTACCAAGAGTTGGAACATTTTTAATTTTTAATTTTTGACTTGAGCATGTGTGCTCGAAGCTTTTATTACCTTCTCGCAATGTAACTTTACGGTTGTTAAAATTTTATTCCTATGAAGACATGTACTGTTGCTGA
Source organism: Schistocerca cancellata (assembly GCF_023864275.1). Lineage (NCBI taxonomy): Eukaryota > Metazoa > Arthropoda > Insecta > Orthoptera > Acrididae > Schistocerca > Schistocerca cancellata. The sequence continues at coordinate 206,277,901 of NC_064630.1, forward strand.
AAGACAGCCATGTTGAAAACTGTAATAAAGTGTTTCTATTTTGGGTCATTCTGTTCGTTAAGGAATAGATTATATGATTTCTTGGGTGTAAATACATCTCAATTTCTTCCAATGTATTCATTATCTTTCGTTTTGGTGTTATCTACATCTACATCTACATGACTACTCTGCAATTCACATTTAAGTGCTTGGCAGAGGGTTCATAGAACCACACTCATACTATCTCTCTACCATTCCACTCCCGAACAGCGCGCGGGAAAAACGAACACCTAAACCTTTCTGTTCGAGCTCTGATTTCTCTTATTTTATTTTGATGATCATTCCTACCTATGTAGGTCGGGCTCAACAAAATATGTTCGCATTCGGAAGAGAAATTTGGTGACTGAAATTTCGTAAATAGATCTCGCCGCGACGAAAAACGTCTTTGCTTTAATGACTTCCATCCCAACTCGCGTATCATATCTGCCACACTCTCTCCCCTATTACGTGATAATACAAAACGAGCTGCCCTTTTTTGCACCCTTTGGATGTCCTCCGTCAATCCCACCTGGTAAGGATCCCACACCGCGCAGCAATATTCTAACAGAGGATGAACGAGTGTAGTGTAAGCTGTCTCTTTAGTGGACTTGTTGCATCTTCTAAGTGTCCTGCCAATGAAACGCAACCTTTGGCTCGCCTTCCCGACAATATTATCTATGTGGTCTTTCCAACTGAAGTTGTTCGTGATTTTAACACCCAGGTACTTAGTTGAATTGAGAGCCTTGAGAATTGTACTATTTGTCGAGTAATCGAATTCCAACGGATTTCTTTTGGAACTCATGTGGATCACCTCACACTTTTCGTTATTTAGCGTCAACTGCCACCTGCCACACCATATAGCAATCTTTTCTAAATCGCTTTGCAACTGATACTAGTCTTCGGATGACCTTACTAGACGGTAAATTACAGCATCATCTGCGAACAACCTAAGAGAACTGCTCAGATTGTCACCCAGGTCATTTATATGAATCAGGAACAGCAGAGGTCCCAGGACGCTTCCCTGGGGAACACCTGATATCACTTCAGTTTTACTCGATGATTTGCCGTCTGTTACTACGAACTACGACCTTCCTGACAAGAAAACACGAATCCAGTCGCACAACTGAGACGGTACCCCATAGGCCCGCAGCTTGATTAGAAGTCGCTTGTGAGGAACGGTGTCAAAAGCTTTCCGGAAATCTAGAAATACGGAATCAACTTGAGATCCCCTGTCGATAGCGGCCAGTACTTCGTGCGAATAAAGAGCTAGCTGCGTCGCACAAGAACGACGTTTTCTGAAACGATGCTGATTACGTATCAATAGATCGATCCCTTCGAGGTGATTCATAATGTTTGAATACAGTATATGCTCCAAAACCCTACTGCAAACCGACGCCAATGATATTGGTTTGTAGTTCGATGGATTACTCCTACTACCATTCTTAAACACTGGTGCGACCTGCGAAATTTTCGTCTGTGTGTAAAATATCGGCAGCATTTTCCAACCGGTCTCTTGTGTCTCGTTCATTCTGAATGTGTGCAAGAAGATGGGTGGGTTGTTGTCACGTAGTGTAACACATTCTCGATGTCTAGTGGCGAAGTTTCTGCTGGTCTGTCGTATGTCATTTTCCACAGTATTTGCAGTGAATTTTTAAGCGTACCTGGGTTTGAGTGTACTGGTGATTTTCTTGCATCACTGTATTTTTGTATTTACATTACGCCACGCTTCATAAGCAAGACATGTATTGGTGTTTTTCAGCAGTGAGTTAATTTTGTTTAATGCACTTTCTAAGTATGTGGTAAGTATAGATGTCATTTTTTTGTTTTATTGGTGTTTATCCGGTGAGTGTTATTCCTTTATGTATAGTTAGCCGTGAAAGTTTTATATATTTGTTACATAACTCTCTGATTGTTTGTGAATTGTATTCATTCAGTAGTGCCACGTATTGCAGGGTTTTAATTTCTTTTTATGTAGCGTCCTGTTCGAAGGCAGTTTTATCATTCTATTGATCATAGTGTGAAAATATGCTTATTTGTTTGATTTCGGGTGGCATGAATTTGAATTGATGATGTTACCAATGCTGTTGTTGGTTTCCGGTATGTTACGAATTTATTAATGCTGTTGATATTATTTATAGTGAAGTCGAGGAATTTTATTAATGTTTTTTTGTTCTATTATAATTTTAATTTTAGGATGTGAAGTGTTGAGTGTCATATGTATGTATTCTATGTCCTCATCACTTTTATCTATGACCATTATTGTGTCGTAGACATATCAGCAACGGGCCCAGAAGATTACAAATATCTCCGAAGAGTCTAAGACACTGTGAAACATCCCCTTTGAAAATTAAAGAATTACTGTGCTGATGAACCTCTAAGTTAATTGATTTTCAAACAGCTGAGCAAAACTGAACGTACTCAGATGTTGTTGTGGTCTTCAGTCCTGAGACTGGTTTGATGCAGCTCTCCATGCTACTCTATCCTGTGCAAGCTTCTTCATCTCCCAGTAACTACTGCAACCTACATCCTTCTGAATCTGCTTAGTGTATTCATCTCTTGGTCTCCCTCTACGATTTTTACCCTCCACGCTGCCCTCCAATACTAAATTGGTGATCCCTTGATGCCTCAGAACATGTCCTACCAACCGATCCCTTCTTCTAGTCAAGTTGTGCCACAAATTCCTCCCCCCCCCCCCAATCCTATTCAATACCTCCTCATTAGTTATGTGATCTACCCATCTAATCTTCGGCATTCTTCTGTAGCACCACATTTCGAAAGCTTCTATTCTCTTCTTGTCCAAACTATTTACCGTCCATGTTTCACTTCCATACATGGCTACACTCCATAAAAATGCTTTCAGAAACGACTTCCTGACACTTAAACCAATACTCGATGTTAACAAATTTCTCTTCTTCAGAAACGTTTTCCTTGCCATTGCCAGTCTACATTTTATATCCTCTCTACTTCGACCATCATCAGTTACTTTGCTCCCCAAATAGCAAAACTCCTTTACTACTTTAAGTGTCTCATTTTATAATCTAATTCCCGCAGCATCACCAGACTTAATTCGACTACATTCCATTATCCTCGCTATGCTTTTGTTGATGTTCATCTTAAATCCTCCTTTCAAGACACTATCCATTCCGTTCAACTGCTCTTCCAAGTCCTTTGCTGTCTCTGACAGAATTACAATGTCATCGGCAAACCTCAAAGTTTTTATTTCTTCTCCATGGATTTTAGTACCTACTCAGAAATTTTCTTTTTTTTCCTTCACTGCTTGCTCAATATACAGATTGAATAACATCGGGGAGAGGCTACAACCCTGTCTCACTCCCTTCCCAACCACTGCTTCCCTTTCATACCCCTCGATTCTTGTAACTGCCATCTGGTTTCTGTACGAATTGTGAATAGCTCTTCGCTCCCTGCCACCTTCAGAATTTGAAAGAGAGTATTCCAGTCAACACTGTCAAAAGCTTTCTCTAAGTCTACAAATGCTAGAAACGTAGGTTTGCCTTTCCTTAATCTAGCTTCTAAGATAAGTCGTAAGGTCAGTATTGCCTCACGTGTTCCAATATTGCTACGGAATCCAAACTGATCTTCCCCGAGGTCGGCGTCTACTAGTTTTTCCATTCGTCTGTGAAGAATTCGCGTTAGTATTTTGCAGCCATGACTTATTAAACTGATAGTTCGGTAATTTTCACATTTGTCAACACCAGTTTTCTTTGGGATTGGAATTATTATATTCTTCTTGAAGTCTGAGGGTATTTCGCCTGTCTCATATATCTTGCTCACCAGATGGTAGAGTTTTGTCAGGACTGGCTCTCCCAAGGCTGTCAGTAGTTCTAATGGAATGTTCTCTACTCCTGGGGCCTTGTTTCGACTCAGGTCTTTCAGTGCTCTGTCATAATCTTCACGCAGTATCATATCTCCCATTTCATCTTCATCTACATCCTCTTCCATTTCCATAATATTGTCCTCAAGTACATCGCCCTTGTATAGACCCTCTATATACTCCTTCCACCTTTTTGCTTTCGCTTCTTTGCTTAGAGCTGGGTTTCCATCTGAGCTCTTGATATTCATACAAGTGGTTCTCTTTTCTCCAAAGGTCTCTTAAATTTTCTTGTAGGCAGTATCTATCTTACCCCTGGTCAGACTAGCCTCTACATCCTCACATTTGTCCTCCAGCCATCCCTGCACTTCCCGTCGATCTCATTTTTGAGACGTTTGTATTCCTTTTTGCCTGCTTCATTTACTGCACTTTTATATTTTCTCCTTTCATCAATTAAGTTCAATATTTCTTCTGTTACCCAAGGATTTCTAGTAGGCCTCGTCTTTTTACCTACATTATCCTCTGCTGCGTTTACTACTTCATCCCTCAAAGTTACCCATTCTTCTTCTACTGTATTTCTTTCCCCCATTCCTGTCAATTGTTCCCTTGCACTCTCCTTGAAACTCTGTACAACATTTGGTTCTTTCAGTTTATCCAGGTCCCATCTCCTTAAATTCCCACCTTTTTGTAGTTTCTTCAGTTTTAATCTACAGTTCATAACCAATAGATTGTGGTCAGAGTCCACATTTGCTCCTGGAAATGTCTTACGATTTAAAACCTGGTTCCTAAATCTCTGTCTTACCATTATGTAATCTATCTGAAACATGTCAGCAGGCTTCTTCCGTGTATACTACCTTCTTTTATGACTCTTGAACCAAGTGTTAGCTATGATTAAGTTGTGCTCTGCGCAAAATTCTACCAGGCGGCTTCCTCTTTCATTTCTTCCCCCCAATCCACATTCAGCTACTACGTTTCCTTCTCTCCCTTTTCCTACTACCGAATTCCAGTCACCCATGACTATTAAATTTTCGTCTCCCTTCACTATCTGAATAATTTCCTTCATTTCATCATACATTTCTTCAATTTCTTCGTCATCTGCAGAGCTAGTTGGCATATAAACTTGTACTACTGTGGTAGGAGTGGACTTCGTGTCTATCTTGGCCACAATAATGCGTTAACTATGCTGTCTGTAGTAGCTTACCCGCATTCCTATTTTTTTTATTCATTATTAAACCTATTCCTGCATTATCCCTATCTATAACCTACCCCTAACTATAACCTATACCCTTCATGAATCACTTACCTCACAAAAATCTTCGTTACTCGAACTACTGCAATACAGCGAGCGCAACTATTGCCGGCTAAATAAGAGATTCGAACTACTGAATGCAGTAACTACTGATAGGCGTAGTCAGAAAATGAAAGATTTTGATACTGCCCAACACTACAACAGCGAATATTCCAAAAATACAAACCAGCCACAGACTGCCACAGCACAGTCAGTGATTTTCATACAGAGCGCTACGTGGCGTTACCAGCATAAAAACCTAAACAGCCTACTTACAACTACACACGTTCACACAACGATAAGGTGTCAAAATCAAGTACGACCATTATAATTTGATTTTTTGTTACTAAGTTTTCCTCCATCATTCGAGGTGAATGCCTGCTATAGTAGAGCCGATATCGATTGGCTGCTCCCTATTGTCCAGCTGAGCCTGTGCCCAGTCGGTGGGGTCACCGACGGCGGCGGGACGTCGGACTCTGGCCGTGCCTGCCGCTCTTTCCGGCGGTCACGCGGCGGTGACTTGTGAATAGGCGGGGGCGTGAGCGCCGCGGGGTAGGGGCTCTGCGCCGTGACCGGCGTGACATCTCCATGGCGACCGATTGCACGCGCGGCGCATCGCGACGCATCTCCCAGATGGCGGCCGGCGATAGCAGCCGACGCCGGCCTGGCCCGCCTTTATCAGCGCCGCCGCGGTCACGCCCCTCCTTTCATATTCCTGGCCCGGGCCGCGGTAGGAACCAGAAAGTACCGTACCAGTCCGTTCCGTTCCGTTCCGTTCCGTACAGACCGCGGCGGTCGTGCGCCTGCCTCCGTGGCGCGCCACAGCTCGCTGCACTCCGGCCTCTGCACCACAATGACCGACCTGGCACAGAGATGGCGCTGGCGTCAGTCACATTCACAAGGGGGCCGTCAGATCTGTTTTTCTTTTCTTTATTGTGATTTCATTCCCCTGCCACATATGGGCAGGGGAGGGCTGTCAGCGCACAATCCGCCGCTCTTCAGCCGAGTGACACGACAACTAAAACAAGAATAATATGAAACATACATAAGGCGATAAAAAAGGGGAACATAAAACAGAGTAAGGTGAGAAATTGGAGGTAAAAATACACTGACATGAAGACGTTCATAAGGGACAGTTAAAAAAGGCACCAGAAAGTTAAAAAAAAACACAGTTGGCGATTCTTAAAACTCAGAGAAGACACTGAACGCACATGCACAGGTTAAAAGTCGGCCACAGTATTAAAAACACTCCGGAACAACACACTTAAAACCCACTTGGAGCACACACGACGAAGAATAAAACTGCCAGGTGGGACCTGCCGAGGGAAAGGTCAGAGAGGAAGGAAAGGGAGGGGAGAGCAAGGGGCAGCAGGGGAAACGGGGGGATGAAGAGAGTAGGGGCGTCAGCGGGTACACAAAGAGGCAGGAGACATGTGGGGCAGAAGATGAAGACGGAAGACAAGGCAGGAGGAAGTGCAGAGACACTGAAAGGGGGCACAAGAGAGGGAGGGGGAATAGGGGGGGAGCCGATCAGGAGGAGGGAGGGGGAGGAGAAGGAGCCCTGAGGAGGAGGCAGGAAGATGGGGTTAGAGTTGGTAGGAAAGGTAGATGTCAGGGCGAAGCTCATCATCCGGGAGGGGGAGATGGTGGTAGTTGCGTTGGGAAAGGAGATGGAGGGTGTGGAGATGGAGAGAGGGTGGGACATAACGGTAAAGGCGTGGCAACTGGTTGGTGGTGGAGAGGAAGGGCGACACCAGGGGGTGAGGGGGATCAAGGCAGCGGACAATATATAGTGTGCGGATGTGTGCAAGGAAAAGGAGAAGGTGGGGGAAGGGGATGAGGTCGTAGAGGATGCGCGTGGGGGACAGAAGGCAGATGCGGAAGGCGAGGCGGAGCGCATGGCGCTCGAGGATTTGGTGGGCTTTATAGAACTGAGAAGGGGCGGAAAAACCAAGCTACGCTAGCGTAACAGAGGAATCAGATCTGTTAATTACAGGTTTCGAAGAGCCTTACCAGGGGACCTTCAGGTTTCGGGAATTGATTGTGGGATGAGACTTCACAGTTTAGTGGTGCACCTCAAGAGTGTCCAGCCACAAAAATTGCGAAGTGCACTAACCAGAGGAATCCGACAGAAAGGCAGCTAAAGTCTTACGCGCAGCGCTTATACCGATTGATTTAAACGCGCTGTCGGCATGGCCGCATGCCGGTGGCTCTAGCGCCAGCACGGTAACTCAGCGTGTTCGGTCAGATGGTTAGCTGCCCTATGTAATAAAAAAAACTGAGTGAACGGGTCAACGAAGGACTTTAACAAATGTCATGGTACGTCCCCTCCAACATATGCAACGCACAATAACGGATAAAACGAGACAGCAAAACACAAAAGAAAATAAAAAATAAAAACCGACTCCTTTGTCGTGCTACCAATCCAGGTTCGATCTTCCCATCGGCTAATTTTTTATTGTTTTGTAATCGTCTTAAAAATTATAACAATTTTTACATGAAGTTAAAGACAAAAAATACTATCAATTAAATAATAAAGAATTTTATTTTATTAGTGAATGATTGTTACAGCTAATTAACATGAAATGCAACTAACAATTAATATTTTTTAAAATACTGGGTAATCAAAAAGTCAGTATAAATATGAAAACTGAATAAATCACGGAATAATGTAGATAGAGAGGTACAAATTGACACACATGCTTGGAATGACATGGTGTTTTATTACAACCAAGAAAATACAAAAGTTCAAAAATGTCCGACAGATTGTAATTTTTCCTCCTATCTACGTGATTATGTAGCTCTCAATTCGTTCGAGCAATCAATCATTCATTATAGGAAACACAGTCATAGCTCAGTCACTCAAAATGATTCTGAAATTTTACTTGTTAAAATGAAATCAGGCGATGATTCTTCTTCTCTGCAGGCTCGTGCTTTGCGGCAGTCTGCTAATCTGTAGAAATAAAATGCCTCGTAATTTTGGGAGCGTTGTATAATCAGTCGGGAAACCTCAGATCAAGCGGCTATTTGGCTTTGATGAAGTTTAACCTTCCTAAGAAGTAATGGAGCTCTTGGATTATTATATGCAGGTTCGTATCCAGTCTTTCGGAAGTGCCCTTCTGATTAACAACTACGCAATATATCGATAAATATCATTAATTCTCAAATGTCAAATACACACCTTTTGTATGAAGGAGCAATCTATATATATTTCCTTTTCAATCGTACAGTTCGTATCAGTTATCTTCTGTGATAAATCTCAATAATCAGATTACAGTTCTTCAAAACAAAGCTCAGGCTAATCGGCACGAAGACAATCTCGGAAGCTTTTTTTTTTTTTCTAACAACCACCAGAGAGAGTACTACAAAGAATAATTATACGCTCATGGCATAGCTATTGTATGAAACTATTTTGCGCATGGATTCTGCGAGTATGAAGATAGAAAATTTGTAAACGTCATTCAAGGGTAGAATTGTATCAGAATAATTCATCGAATATAAAGAGATATTACAAGATGGCGCTTCATCTGATCAGAATAGCAATATTTAGCATAACAAAGTAAGACAAAGCAAAGTTGATGTTCTTTACAGTAAATGCTGAATATGTCCACCTTCATTCCTCAACAATAACTGTAGTCGAGGAATAATGTTGTGAACAGCACTGTAAAGCATGTCAGGAGTTATGGTGAGGCATTGGCGTCGGATGTTGTCTTTTAGCATTCCTACAGATGTCGGTCGATCACGATACAATTGCGACTTCAGGTAACCCCAAAGCCAATAATCGCACGGACTGACGTCTGGGGACGTGGGAGGCCAAGCATGACGAAAGTGGCGGCTGAGCACACGATCATCACCAAACGATGCGCGCAAGAGATCTTTCACGCGTCTAGCGATATAGGGTGGAACGCCATCCTACATAAACATCGTACGTTCCAGCAGGCTGGGGATGATGCGATTCTGTAACATATCGGCGTACCTCTCACCCGTCACGGTAGCAGTTACAAAACCAGAATCACGCATTTCCTCGAAGAAAAAAGGCCCAATAACGGTAGATGTGGTAAATCCAAGCCATACCGTGACTTTCTCGTCGTGCAATGGAGTTTCCACGACAGTTCTAGGATTTTCGGTAGCCCAAATTCTGCAGTTGTGGGCGTTGACAGAGCCTCGGAGCGTGAAATGAGCTTCGTCGGTCCACAACATGTTAGTCAACCAATTGTCATCTTCCGCCATCTTTTGAAACGCCCACACCGCAAATCCCCTCCGCTTCGCTAAATCGCCAGGTAACAGTTCATGATGCCGATGGATTTTGTACGGATAGTATCGGAGGGTGCGTCTAAGTGCCAACCAAACAGTACTGTATGGAATGCCGCTGCAACGTGCGACTGCACGAGCGCTGACTTACCCGTGCATAAACGAACCCGCTACAGTCTCCATTTCTTCCTGAACTGTCTCAGCAGCAGTACGCCAAGTGCTCGGTCGGCCACTACGGGGTCTGTCGTCTAAACAACCCGTGGCTTCTAACTTCGAAATCATTCTCGCCACAGCTGCGTTTGTCAACGGACCTTTACCCGTTCGAATCCCCTTCCCATGGCGATAGGATCGTAGCGCTGAACTAGCTCATTCCCCATTCTGATAATACAGCTTCACTAAAAGCGCCTTTTCAGGTAACGTCAATATGCTGCGACTGCTGGCGCATCTGATTCTTTCACTTTTTTTTCCTTTATTGAGTTTCGATTCCCCCTAAAGGGGCCGGCTGGCAGCAGCTTATTACGCCGCTCTTCAGCCTACAGAATTTGTTTTAAAAAGAGGAAGATAATAAAAATAATAACAGTTGGCGATAAAATCGGTGACTTAAAGGTAAAATGGCAGAAAATACTGGAGCTTAAAACATAAAAACACAGGGTGGATGATGCTAATAAAATACACAGGAAGCAGAAAAAATAAGAGACAGACAATTAAAAAACACGGCGACAGTCTGGTTTCTGTTCGCGAGAGAGATAAAATGCACACCCAGCGACAGCATGATTTCTGTTCGCAACACTGTGGAAAGACGCACAACACTGAACACTCACTTAAACACTGCACTAAAAAAATGGCCCAAATATGACATACCACACCCGAGAGCAGGTGGGGGGAAAACTGGTCAGATGACGGGAAAAAGGGGGGAGGAAGGAGAGGAAAAGTGAAGGGGGAGGGGGGAAAGGAGCCATTTGAAGATGAGGATACAGAAGAGGGGGGGGGGGGTGCTGAGCAGACGTGCCTGGGAGTGGGGAAGGCAGAGCAGGGGAGTCTAAAAGGACGCGGGGGGGGGGGGAGAAAGGAGATAGGGAGAGGGTAGGTGGGGAGAAAATACAGGATGGAAGGGGGGGGGGGAGGGATTCTTTCTCTCATTACAGCTCCTTTTATACACGATTGTCATGCGCAGTCACTGACGTTTTGCTGTACAGCGCCATCTGTCGGACATTTTGTGAACTTTGTTTTTTTTTTTTTTGTTCTAATAAAACCTCATGTCATTCCAACTATGTGTGTCAATTTTTACCTCTCTATCTACACTATTCCGTGGTTTATTCAGTTTTCAAATTTATACTGACTTTTTGATCACCCGGTATTAATTTTTGAATTGCATGTTTAACAGAAGTAAATTAAAGCTTTAACTACCACTATTACAAAATTTTCGGTTGGGTTTTATTTATGTAAAAAATTTTACAATATCACATTTTTGTTTGTCAGTTACGTATTTTACATACAAGCACCAGAATGATAATTATCATACAAATACTGATACCAAAAAAAAATGTTTTGATGTCTTGCAAACTTCATGAATTTGTTCACAGAACCACTTTTTAAAATACCTGTCGGAAAACATATTCCGTTAACAGTCATGAAAACTTCACTTTCATCAGAAAGCCTGGAACCGTGCCAGGCATACTGAAACAGTTCATTAAAATTTTTGGGATGACAGCTGACAGCGCACTATTAATTGTATTTTTAAACAGTCTTCACGGGAATTTATTTCTCTATTATTTGCAATCAGATAAGCGCAATTTTGTGCACGCTTTATTAACTTTATCACCTGTCTGCAAAAATAGACGACACAAGTTTGAAAGAGGGGAGTACACTTTAGAGGAATGACTTTCATTGTATATGTCGGTGATTTCTTGTCATCCTGAAAGACTTCGCCTTATAATTCAGACTTTCCTCGTCCTGTCCAAGAGACTTTACACAATGGCTGAGGATGTCAGTACACAGTCTAGTCGTTAACTTCTCACGTTTAGAAGATAATATTTTACTTCATTAAAAACATGTTATAATTTTAAAAGTTATTGTTTTAAAACAATAAAAAAACGAAGTAAAAGTTGCCCGACGGCAGGATCGATCCTGAATCGCTCGCGTGGCAACGGAGTCCGCTGCAGACACAGCCATTTCGCTGTGCTGCCGTAGCGCATAACGTGTCCAGTATGTGCACTGACCGTAAAACTTCAGAGTCCTTTTTCGTGGAATCTTCTGCCTGATGCGCTTTACAACTTTGGAGTTAACAACCTTGAGGTATACCAACAACATATGAAGTCTCATACAGATCTGAATTCCCGAGATCGTAAGGTCTGCTGGTTACGTAGGTTCATCTACATCTACTTGATTGCTCTGCAACTCACAATTAAGTGCCTGACAGAGGCTTCATTCTATCACCTTCAAGCTTTTTTTCTCCCCTCCTATTATCGAATGGGTCGCGGGAAAAACGAACCCTTGAATCTTTCTATGGGACGTCTGATTTCTTTTATTTTATAACAATGATCACTTCTTCGTATGTAAGTGGACTCAACAGAAGATTTTCGCAATCAGATGACATCCTGTCTCAACGAAAAACGCCTTCCCTGTTATTGCCACCCCAGTTCATGAATCATGCCCCTGGCACTCTCTCCCCTATTTTGCGATAATACAAGACCAGCTGCCCGTCTTTGAACTTTTTCGATGTCCTTTGTCACTCCCATCTGATACGGATCCCACATTGCAAAGCACCACTACTTCAGAAAAGGACTTACAAGCGTGGTGTAAGCAGTCTCTCTAGTAGACCTGTAGAGGTGCCTTTCCTGAGTACCTGTCTAGCAGCTTTTCGTGTAACAGTCACTAGGTTTCGAGAAAATCGATGTTAAAGTTTTATGCGTACCGCCTACACCTGTAAAGTACTCATGTTTTCGCCGAAAGAGTGTAGCACAGGGGGAAAGATTCACGGCTACTACGCTGACGATACGGGTTTAGATAGTATGCGTCATACCTAATCGTTCAAAAGTAATCATTTTCGACGTAGTAATTTCATTAGTAGGTCAATCATTACAGAAGACTTCCCTCAAATTTGTATCTCATTTGTTACAGAATCGTCAAACTCGCCATTGCTTGCGTCTCTTTCCGTGCTAAAACAAAATTCGAGACGGTATTTCCTGTGAATTTCTTCCTGAATATTTTAACCTGTTACGCAAGTTGATTCTTGCAAATCAGTCTATGTTCTGTGCACAGCCTCTATCTCAAAATGTCAGTTTTAGACAGAACAATACTTCAACTCCCTGTAAAAATAAAAATCGCATAATTAGTGAAGTGGAGTTCATTGTGACAGCTATTGTTATGATGGAGCTGCGTGTATAAATATTTGATCGCGAAGTGTCTGATTAGTCTGCCCCCCCCCCCCCCCTCAGAAGTCAATACAGTACAGAAATTTTTGTTTGTCCGACGCACGGAAGACTAAAACATTTTAAAAACTGTTCGGTCAACACTTTTTAGAATTTTACTGATTTCTTGCAGGTCAGAATTACATTTTCTAATTTAAGAGTCAACTTGACAACTTTTTTTTATATAGTACGACCAAGTTTTCCTAATGGTTCTTACATACACAAGAAAACGTAAAGGAATATCTTTCCTGATACAGTTTGAAACGTCCCCTTTGAACAATTTTACATGTGAAACGTCCACTTAGAACAATTATACAAGCCTGTGCTTAACCTGACACACAATATTATTTAGCGCAACGCAATCTGACTTTCAATAACCCCTACAAAACAATGGCCCTGACTAACTTTAACCTATACCTTTTACAAATCACTTACCTCACAAAAATCTTCGCTGCTCGAACTACTGCAATACAGCGAGTGCCACTACTGCCAGCTAAATAAAAGATACAAACTACGGAAGGCACTAACTACTGATAGGGATAGTTAGCAAATGAAAGATATTAATAGAGAACAAACAATGTATTTACCTTAATATTCATAATTGACATTCAGTCTTACAGATTATCAAAACTCCGCCATCTCTCTCCCCACGTCCACCACTGCTGGCGGCTCACCTCCAACTGCCCAGCGCTACGCGCTGTTCGCATCCAGCTATAGCAGTTCATGACAATAATGGCAGACAACAATGCAAACTAGCCACATACTGCACACAGCACAGCCAGTGATTTTCATACAGAGTGCTATGTAACGTTGCCAATAAAAAACATAAACAGCAAACTTACATAAAGAAAGCCTAAACAGCCTACTTACATAGCCCCCATGCTCCCCACAAAAAATTTTACAAAATGTTTTTGGCCGGTGGCCAATAATGATTTGATAAAATTTTTCATAATTACACTAACAAAGATATCCAATGCACACACTTATTGATACAATGTTGGTCAAAAGCTAAAATTTTCTCACAGTCCATAAAGACAGTCCAGATTGTTCATCATAATAGTAATTACAGGTGTTTGTTCACAAAGTCTCATTAGTAAAAAAAATTGCACACAGAAGTAGTGGATTTCCATGCAGTCTTGAAGAAGTAGTGTTGTCCTTACAACGGAAAGACAGTGCTGACTCTTGACATGCTGACAGGTAATGGGCCACAACAGAGCAAACCCACAGCAGAGTCATTCGACGTTTTGAAGAATATTGGTAGGTAGGTCATCACAGAGCAGACCCACTGTAGTCCTGGTAGAGAGTATGGTATTGGTGGGCCACCAGAGGAGCAGACCCACTGTTGTCCTTGTAGAGATGGACAGCAGCCATCTGTTGCGACTGTGCAGGTGCACAATCACCATTGAAGAGTCTTGCGGATAATAGAGCAAGTCCATAACCACCACTTGTGCACTCACAAAGTTTTTGGAATTGTCCTTAGAACCAGCAATGCTGTTATCCAGTCCCTTGCTGAATTATTAACACACGTGCAAACACTAACAGTCCCTACTTCTCACATATTGTCCATATAGTATGACCAACAGAAAAGTGTGCAGTGAAATGAATGCTTACAAGTTAATAATATGATGAACTGGTGTCAATTACAATTTTATGACGTAAGAATACAATTACAAAGGTACAAAAAACATCATTAAAAACATAACAATACAGATAATATTTGTAGTGCAGGCTTTACAAAACAATAGAAATAAACATATACATCAGTGTTACAGGAATGATGACATGAGTACATACATAAAAGATCAGAATCACTTTTAAAAATTCAACTTCACACATGAGCATTAAAACAAAACAGAATAAATAATGTCTAAGCATCATTACAAAGAAAATAACAGAGTATTAGAAAAATTCTACAACATAGCTCTCATCAGCTAAACACATAAAGACAGGAAAAACACAAATACACAAGGGTACACAAACACATAGTGGGATAACACAAAAGGAAAGGGCAGGGTTTGTTTTCAGTGTAACATTTGGTACTGCAGTCCACCCCACAACTTCATTCGATAGATCTTTCGTCTTATTTCAACATTTGTTTCCACCAAAAAAATCCTATCCAAGCATGCTTTCTGTATTTATATGTTCACACATTGCTTACCTCATCATTTATTTCCAAGAAAATCCTACCTATACCTCGTTCCTGTATTCTATCCATATTTCTTTCAAAATAATTATTTCTGATTGTACAATACTCATTGGGGCCCAAATCTTTCTTCGCAATGCATTCTTTACCTATTCTCCATAGTCAGTTTCTTATATAGTCTACCCCCTCTTAAGCTAACTTAAATCTACTGAGCTCAGATATATATATCAAAGGACGAGGCAATGCAGCATCACAACAAATCAACACAAACAGAAATGACAAAGAAATGCAAATTGGCAAAGCTAGCAGCATAAATTAGCAAAAGTCAAATTCAATAACACTATGCCTTGCAAACAGCAGCAACTTATACCTAAACATGACATAGCGCAAGCAGAAAAAATATTACAGTAAAAACAACAATGCAGACAAGGGAAATGCATGTTCACATCTTAATGTCTATGTAATTAAAGTGGTCATCTTAATGTCTATGTAATTAAAGTGGTGATTTCCAAGTGTAGAGCCTCCTCTTATGGTTCTTGAACCATGTGTTTGCCGCTATCAGCTGCCTTTCCTTGCAGAAGTCAATTAACCATTCACCTCTGTCATTTCTCTTTCCAAGACCATGACTGCCTACTATGCTTCCCTCTTTTCCTTCTCCCACAATGGCGTTCCAGTCCCCCATTACTATTTTGCAGCATTTTTTATTTTCGTCCATTATTCTCTCTATTACATTGTACGTTTCCTCTACAATTTGGTCATCATGATCTGAAGTTGGCATATACACCTGGACAATCAGTAAATCTTTTTGTGCTCCTTTCAGCCTTACACCAATAACCCGGTCATTTGCATAGTCTACATATTCCACACATTTAGCCAATTCCTTTGTCATAATCATTCCTACTCCATTAATTCCTTTTATTTCTCCTCCTGAGTAGTAGAATACATATTCATCTGACTGTAACTCTCCATGTCCATTCCATCTTACCTCAGCAACTCCTACGAGGTCCATATGATTCTTTTCCATCTCTCTTTTAAGGTTTTCTAGTTTTCCTGCTTGTAGCAGAGTTCTGACATTCCAAGTACCAATTCTCGTTTTGGTTTTTTGCCTCCTTTCAAGTTGTCCCCCCCGGAGATCCGAATGGGGGACTATTTTACCTCCGGACACTGATTTAACATGAGAGGAAGCCATTTTTTGTGCATAAAATGGAGACTGCATTATGCAGGGAAGAGAATCTGCGGTGGTATTCCGTTGCCTTCCGCAGTTCTGAAGGCCGCCCCTAACATGGGATACAGACGCCTTTTGCAGCCGCCCGCTCCGGGTCAGACGCTGCATGAGAAGTATAGGTTGGAAAATGAAAGACCCCTAGCCCTCGAAACCTAATAGCGTCAGGGTCGGAAAAGAAAAAGAGCTGGCCGAGGGTGGCCAGATAGGAAAGATAAAAGTGAGGAGCCCGGCATAAGTAAGTGGAAGCAATGCCAGGACTCAGCTCGGGACCCCGTGGTCGCCAGCCACGTATCACTAGGTGTGACTCCCTGAGGAGAAATCACCAGGGGATAAATACAGAAACCAAATAGATTTTATACTGGTAGAAGAAAGATACAGGAATGGAATCAAGAAGGTGCACACATTACCAGGTGCAGATATTAATAGTGACCACAACTTACTTATGGCAGAAATAGAAATAAGAATGAAAAAACTGAAAAAGGCGACAATGGTGAAGAAGTGGGATCTAGAGAAGATAAGGTCCAACAAAGAACAAATTACAGAAATGCTGTTTCGGGACTTTCTAAACACATTACGAGACAAAGAAGCACCTGATAATGCCAACGAGTACTGGAATATGCTGAAAGAAGGAATCATTAAAGCAGGACAGAAAAATATAGGATATGTAAAAGGGAAAAGGTCAAAAAAACCATGGGTCACACAAGAAATGATTTCCAAGATGGAGGAGAGAAGAAAATTGAAAAACAAGAACACTGAAGAAGCAAGAAAGATGTACCGAAGGTTAAATAATGAACTGCGAAGAGAAACAGAGCAGGCTAGGAGAAAATGGCTAAAAGAGGAATGTGATGAAATTGAAAAACTAGACAGGAAGGGAAGATACGACTTACTATACAACAGAGTAAAGACTATGACATGGGAACAAAACAGAGCAGGAAGTGCTACTATGGAAATTTTTAGTAAAGACGAAGAGGTAGTGTACAAAGATCGTGACGATGTCCTCCAGAGATGGGAAGAATATATAAAAGAGCTATATGACACAAATAGCAAACCAGAAACTCTGGAACTTGAATCACACAACAGTGTAAGTGATGAAGAGAAAGGACCGACCATCATAATGGAAGAAGTAAAGTCTGCCATTGCTGCAATGAAAAATGGCAAAGCAGTAGGTACAGATACAATACCGGGAGAAATACTAAAATGCTTGAACCACAATGGAATAAGGGAAATATTGAGGTTATGTAATAAAATATATGACAGTGGTGAATGGCCTGAGGACTTTTTGACAACAGTAATGATTCCATTACCGAAAAAACAAGGAACCAAGAAATGCAGCGAGCATAGGACTATCAGCCTCATTTCACATGCAGCCAAAGTGATGTTAAGAATAATTAATAAAAGACTTGAAAATGTAATGGAGGAGAATCTCGGAGAGGAGCAGTTTGGCTTTAGACGGAATACGGGCACCAGAGATGCAATAGGGCTCCTACGAATCTTGGGAGAAAGGTTTATTGAAAAAGGAAGAGACCTATATATGTGCTTCATCGATCTAGAAAAGGCATTTGACAATGTGGTTTGGGACAAGCTGGCGACTATTATGAGGGAAAAGAGAGTGGACTGGAAAACCAGAAGACTTATAAACTCATTATACCTTAATCAAAAAGTTTCAGTTAAAGTGAGAGGAGAAAGTACAAACTGGATCAGACTAGGGAAAGGAGTAAGACAAGGATGCTGTTTATCACCTACTCTTTTCAACCTGTACTTGGAAAATATGATTGACCAATGCTCATTAGATGACAAAGGAGTAGAAATTGGAGGAAGAAGAGTAGGATGCTTGAGATTTGCTGATGACATGGTCCTTCTAGCCACAGGGGAAAAAGAATTACATGATTTGGTGGACACCATTGCAACTAACGGAAAAAAATATGGAATGAAAATTAACACAAATAAAACAAAAGTATTGGCAATAGGAGGAAATAAGGAAATAAAAATTGTGCTGAATGGAGAAACACTAGAACAAGTGCTAAATTTTAAGTACCTTGGAAGCAGGATAGACACCAACTGGAAGTGCACCACAGAAATTAAAACAAGGATAGCAATGGCAAAAGAGGCGTTTTATAAGAAAAGGAGAATCTTCTGCAGCGGTCTGGACAGAGAACTCAGAAAGAGACTCATAAAATGTCTTGTATGGAGTGTTCTTCTATATGGCGCTGAAACATGGACTATGAGGAAAAAAGACAGAGAAAGGCTGGAGGCTTTTGAGATCTGGACATGGCGGAAGATGGAAAGAATCAGTTGGATGGACAGAGTAAAAAATGAAGAGGTACTGAGAAGAGTGGGAGAGAAAAGACAGTTACTAGATGTAATAAAGAAAAGAAAAAGAAATTGGATTGGGCATATATTAAGAAAGAATGACGGACTGATAAAAACAGTTTTAGAAGGTTATGTAGAAGGGAAAAGGAAGCGAGGAAGGAAGAGATTCCAGATACTGGATGACATGATGGACGGTACAACATACAGCAGCCTTAAGAAGGAAGCAATGGATCGCAGAAAATGGAGAGGCAAAGGACCTGCTAATATAGCAGATAACTGATGATGAATTAAAGTGGTGCACCATAACAACTTATTGTAAAAAAAATATTACCATGTACCTGAAAAGAAAATTAAGTGTTACTGTTACGAGTTACTTCTTATTGTTCTTTCCTTTCCAAGTGCTCCTTTTTTAAAGAATGTGGATTACAAAATTATCATTTAATAGATCTGTTGACAGAAAGAGTTCACATTAGCAAATGCATCTCATTTTATAAAAGCAATGCTGCAACACAGCTGGAAACCAGACATCAAATGAAATAAGCAATTACACAAACCAAAGCATAAAAATGTCATTCAGTAGTCATGTGACATTTCATTTCATAAGTTAATTGCTCTCAACTCTCGTACAAAGACTCTTGTCATAATCAGGTGTGCAGATGTAAAAATATTTCTTGTCATTTTGTTAGGCATTTCAGTAAATATCATAAATTTTTAAGTAACGAGGGTGTCGCATTAGCGATGAAAGGCACATCCTAATGGTTTATTCTCCAGGTGTTTGACACAGCTGTGTGCCCACAACGCATTACAAAAATCATATGTTTTTAAGTGACGAGGGTGTCGCATTAGCGATGCCCTCTACAAAGGAATGTCATTAACAGATATATAGGCCTCTCTTTGTCCTTCTCTTCCACCTGTGCCTCTGGCACACCCTAATGGCTTTCTTTTCTACCTGAGCGTCTGAAAAGGCTTGTTCTCCAGGTGTCTGACACACCTGGGTGCCCACGTCACATTATGTGCAGGTGGTCACTTAACTTTCTTACGGAAATATTTACGACAGTAGTTTCCGCTACAGTGACAGTCTCATATAAAAACATTTCACAGGTCAAGAATTTTATTGACATAAACATACCTCAACAGCATAATACACATCGTCGTCGTAAAAATAACATCATAACACCTCAGTCAAATGTCAAAAACGTCGTAGCTTCCTCCAATGATTTCAAAACCTAAAGAAAATTCTATGCTCATTTCAGTAGTGTCATCTACCTCAAACGTACTTTAAAAATCATGATCTCATACCAAATACATCATTCAAAGCTCTCATAGTATCACAATGGTACCAAAAAAATATGAACAGTTCACAAAGTACAGACAAAGTACAATTTCTTAAGTGTGAAGTAATCCAACTCTGTAATTGCGTAAACATGTGTCACTGACGTAGTAAAAGGATGTTTGTTTCTCTGTTAAATGATCAGATAGCTGTGTAATTTATGTGTTAGAGAAATATGGTACCGATGTGTAAAGTTGTATAAGCAAATACCATATTAGCTAGGGCTCCTTGTGCTTGCCAAACACATGGTACACAAAGTAGGCGTGTACCCCCCTGAGGTTTATTGTAATTGTATCCTCAGGTATTACAGCTTACAGCAATGAAATGAAATGTGTCACGAAAAACTTTCTTTGTAATTCAAAAATCTCTAAAAATAAATGTCTTAAGTACAAAATTAATCACTCAAATACGTGTCCAGTAGCGCTAAATGTGCGTCTTGCTCTAAGATAATCTCTGGGAAGTGTCGTAGTCATTGTCCTCCAAAAGCTAAGTTCTGCAGAAGTCAATGTACTTACCTCATGATACACAAAAGTGGAATGCTTTGCGTATAGATATCATACTTATTACGCTTATTGCCGTGATGAAGAAAGAACTGTGCTGTAACGTATTGTTGTGCTACAGAAAAGGCTGTCTCCTTGTAGCAATAGCACAAAAGTCACCACTAAAACATGTTTTACTTTATAGAAGAATTCAGAAAAACTGTGCAGATATAAAACAGATACACCGCAAAAGCACATTGTAAATTGTCACTCATTAGTAACATCGTGATATAATCGTGTAGCTGTCACACAAACCAACCACTGTGTCATCTGGCATTTCACAGAAAGCACCTCAAATCCAGAATCCACTCGTAAGCAAACCAAAATGTTGCATGTTAACAGTTTCTTAACTCTGACAAATTGTACAAGTAGCGTGAAGTGAAAATTGCAAAGACTAAGTTAAAAAGCAGATTATCTGTCAATAAATGGTTTTACATGAGAAATGTGGTGTAATCTTTTACCCTTTGCTCTTCTCAGTACGCAGAGTTTCAACTTGAATGCAAGTATCATGCGGTATTCGTCCGTAAAGAATACGGGAATTTTGCTCAAGGTTAGCGTCAATGTTATTTTTCTCAGAGCCAGCCGGCGCACGCAGCTGCCTGCGGTGCGAGTCATTGTCTGTTTCTTTGTTGGCGCGCGCCGTTACTGGGATTAGGAGACCTAACTTCCACAAATTCGCCTTGCCCAGAGGGCCCAGCTCTGTTTAAAACTCGCCAGTTCTGATGCAATTCAGGTCTGTCGTTACGATCATATCGTCTGTCGTCATGTCGGTAGATTCCATAGTTTCTTTCTTGTCGGTCACGTGGTGGAGAATTTCTCCTTGAATCGTAACTACGCGCTGGACCGTTGCGTCTAAAGTTATTCTGTCTCCCTTGATAATAGTTATTTTGGTTCCCATATTGTCTGTTTCTCTGATTGTCTCTGTGATAGTCATTACTGCGGAGAGGTGATCTTTCCCTGTAACTATTACTACTCTGCCAACGGTTGTCATACGGGTGGTGTCTGTTTTGGTCACGATTTGCGTTGTAAGAATAGACTTGTCGTGTCCAGTTATTATTTCTGTCGTCACGGAATTGTGACGGATGTGACCTGTAGTGATTGATTTCCTGTTTTCGCATCCCACGACTGTCTGTGTCAATTTCCAGTTCTTGTAACAGTCCCTGAAAAGCTTCAATGTCGTCTTTGCAACGTCCTGCCAAAATAATGTGTCGTAAATGTTCAGGCAGTTTGATTAAGCAAATGCGGATGAGTTCTGAGGGGCTGTATGGGTTTGATAGGTACTGATTCTTGTGCAACATGTCTTCAAAATATTTGACAAGACTGGAAAATTCAGATTGTTCAAAGTGTTTCATCATCATGATGCTATGTTTTACGCGGTCTTGTGTAGCTTGAGACCAATATGCTGAGAGGAAGGCATGGTAAAATTCTCCTTCACTGTGACAATCGTGAATGACCGATCGCATTCTTACAGCTGGTTCATTCTCCAAGTAGCCACACATAAATTCTAATCTGTGTTCTAATGACCAGTTGGGAGGAAAACAATGAGAGAATTGATGGAGCCACGCTTGTGGATGAATGTCGTTGCCAGAATTCTTGAATGTTTTGAATTTACGTGTAGTAATGAACAGCTTATAGTCAAAATTATCGTGTCGGCGATTCACATATCGCTCATTGTTACGTCGTGTCGGCGGTTCCATCTCAAAATTCGGTGCACCTTGCCAATTCCTTTCATAATTACCGAAATGCCCTGTGTTATTATTTTGTGGCTGTTCCGTATTTCTATGTCCCTCTTCCCTTATTGGGGCGCGAGTGTCCTCTGAAATACGTAATTCTTGTATTACCTGTGTCAGCTGATCTTGTACTTCCCGCATTTCTCTTTTGTATTGCGTATTAATTTGATTCTGATTTTGTTTGAATTTTCTTATTTGTTCATACTCTTCTGTGTCAGTGAAGGCTACGGGTCTTGTGTCATTCAGATCATCATCTACCTTTGTAGATAAGTTAGTGACCTGATCCGAAAGTTCAGCTACTTTCTCCGATAGTGAACACATTTCCTCAGTGTGTTTTTCTGAACCAAGTTTCAGAGTGTCCATTTGTGTTGAAATCGAATCTACTGTGTTCTTTAAGTTTTCCTGAGTTTTTGCCAGTTGCGTAACCGAATCGGTAGATGCAACTGAGTCAATTTTAGCCCACAAGGTCTCATGATTTTCATGAACAATGGTTTGCAGTTCTTTTATGGCTGCTTCGTGATTCTGTAATACATTCTCATGACGCGAAAAAATAGGTTGGAAATGCTCACAAATTTGTGTTTTTACGTCATTACAGACTTTCTGACATTTCGATTCTATTTTATGTAACTCAGTAGTTAAATCTTCACGTGTTTGTTCAAGCATATGTTCCACTGAGTCTAACTTTTGAAGCTTTTGTTCCATTGTGTCTAACTTTTGAAGCTTTTGCTGTGTTTGTCTCTGATTTTGTTCCATTGTGTCTAACTTTTGAAGATTCTGTCCCATTTGTTTCTGATTTTGTTCAAGCGTTGTGTCTAACTTTTGTAGCCTTTGTCCCATTTGTTGCATTAACTGTAATAACAATGCACTGGTGTCTGAAACATGTTCCTCAGTGCTTTTCGGCAGTGAATTTGCACCGGCAACATTCACATTTTGACAAGCGGAAAATGTGTCTTGACTTATTTGAGAAAACGGTGAGGACGCAAAACCTGAATCTACAGTATTTGCAAAATTGTGTCCTATCATTTCGGATTCCTGAGGCGAGCTGTTGCCGACCGATCGATCGACAATGCTTCCCTGTTCACTACCTGTTTCACTGCCTACGCCATTGTCTGACGCCCGCTCCATTTCCCTATGCACAGTTACCAAATTACTACTTTGAATATTAGTTAATTCACTACCCAGTGGTGCTGATAAGCTACGCTCGTCGTCACTATTATTTCTCAATTTAGTTTGGAGCCTAGTGTTACGTTTTTCACACGCCATTATTGTCACAATATTTCACACGACAACACAGAAAAGCACAACTTGAATAGCAAAAACAAGAGAACACATTAACATAGCACTGAAAATAATATCTAGTTAATTGCAGCAGCGAACTACTTGGCACAAAGCTACATGCATGCCACAACTGTTTTACTGTACAACAATGAAAGACTGCAACTACAAAGGAGATTCTCTCTACAATTACGCGCTAGCAATAAACAAAAGCTACACTAAATACACAAACTACAAGAAAAAAATCAGAAGATTCCAGTGAGGTATCCTCGGCTAAGGGTCGACATATGAAACGTCCCCTTTGAACAATTTTACATGTGAAACGTCCACTTAGAACAATTATACAAGCCTGTGCTTAACCTGACACACAATATTATTTAGCGCAACGCAATCTGACTTTCAATAACCCCTACAAAACAATGGCCCTGACTAACTTTAACCTATACCTTTTACAAATCACTTACCTCACAAAAATCTTCGCTGCTCGAACTACTGCAATACAGCGAGTGCCACTACTGCCAGCTAAATAAAAGATACAAACTACGGAAGGCACTAACTACTGATAGGGATAGTTAGCAAATGAAAGATATTAATAGAGAACAAACAATGTATTTACCTTAATATTCATAATTGACATTCAGTCTTACAGATTATCAAAACTCCGCCATCTCTCTCCCCACGTCCACCACTGCTGGCGGCTCACCTCCAACTGCCCAGCGCTACGCGCTGTTCGCATCCAGCTATAGCAGTTCATGACAATAATGGCAGACAACAATGCAAACTAGCCACATACTGCACACAGCACAGCCAGTGATTTTCATACAGAGTGCTATGTAACGTTGCCAATAAAAAACATAAACAGCAAACTTACATAAAGAAAGCCTAAACAGCCTACTTACAAGTTATACGGTATTATGAAGCAAATGACTGATCTTGTTCATGTCTTTTTCTGGAACATTGAGGGTTAAGGCTGTTATTCCACAAGAGGTCTGTTATACGTCAGTTGGTATTGCCAGCCAATTCGATCAGTATTAATTACGTAACCGAGATCAAATTTAAAGATGAGCACTTTGGTCTGTATCTGGAATGACATACTATTTAATTACATGTACTATTTTATGATTTTCAGTAGGATAAAACAAAAAAATATAATTACACGCCCAGGACGTCAACCCATGCTGCCCGAGTCATAGCCATGAAACTTAGCTCCTGCGCTGCTCTCGCTTAGTGGAAGTGGCATTAACGTTAAGAGTATATGAGCTACGCATCAAACTTCAGCATCGATTTTCTCGGAAACTAGGAACCTTTGCATGAAAAGCCGCTAGCCACGTACTCAGGACAGGCCCTCTACAACATATGTAGGACATCAAAATCCGTCATTAACTGGTGTGCTAATCCCCTTGTTAGAGTCTGTTATGCTGATGTGTGTTCCTACAGTATTTTAAATGGCATTAATTAGAGCCCCCATTAATAACGTAGATTCCTAAATCCGTAACCCCGTGGATAAACTTGTTTGTTGTCTACGCTTGCACGTCCGCGGCTTCGTATGTCGATTGAGATAAAAATAACGAAAAAATCGAATAATATCGTTCTGCACATAAAAAACAACATGAGATCGATGCACTGAAAGATCACTGTTCGGTGTTGCCACGTTCCTCCAAGGTAAAAGCAGTACAGCGCCGTCTTGGAAAGAATACATGCACATCTGTGGCTGCCAAAACGTCCGATACCGTGTCAAGATTCTCACCACAATTGCCAGAGTGCCTGCCGTCAGCTGACGCTGCTGCATTTGTTCTAGTGGCGTTTCCACATAGTGTCAAAAAGCAGAAAGTTATTTTTACGGCTGGTCTCGTGACTCAAATTAACAGATTCAGCACTATGCCATACGGGTGCGCACGTATCGCCAATGCGGATGGCGGCCATATCCCTTACGGGCCCAACTTTTTCCATTCCCTGAAATGTGTTTTCGTTAATGCCGGCTGTAGGACATCCGCAGTAGTTCATATACTGTCCATTATATGCAGCAGTAGTCTATTTATAAGTGTGGCTTTACTGAACATGTTGTAGGAACATCAGAGAATAGCTGTCGGAACTGTTATGAAGAACAGAAAGGGCCTACCAACAAGTTACGAAACAAGGAAGCCGAAGCAAAATGAAATGTTTTTTGAGGAAGGATCCTTTTCCAACCCTCAAATGGAAAAAATGACGTGATGTACCTCTACCGTGATGTACGATACAATGCTTCTCCACAAAACATCAGGCAAACAACAAAGCGGTTTATGTTCGTTAGACAGTAGGATTTGCATGAACAACAAAGCCAAACATTCTCACAGATTATAACATGAACAAGACTAGAGTAGAACGCGTCAATCAGCTTTACAGCTACTACCCATTCGAAAGCAAAACAGACGAGGTGAAAAAACTTCTCTTTCAGGTGTTGCTAGCGTCTGCTGTGAATGATTTGAGTTCGTACGAGGACGTCACCATACAAAAGATATCACTAGTGGAATTTATGAAAAAATTAGCATTGACTTTGTACACCATCTATTGTTGGAATCAATACCAGCCGCTAGCTTAGGTGGAAATTTTGGTCGTCATTTTCCGGAAAAGGTTCCACCCACTGCCAACGAAGTAAACACAACGTGCTACTCTGAAGCTTACTCTGACAAAGGAAAGAAAGCTGGTAAGAAAAGAAAGCAAATGGTTGTGCAAAGACAGTGATGCTGAACTTTGTGTATAATAAAATTCTCAAGACTGCAATATGGAAGTAAATTGTGTATAAATTACATGCAACTTTTTTTGTAAAATATGAAACAAATATGCTCTTGTGAAGTTTCTTTTTTCTTTCTGCTGTAAGTCTTTGTCAGCGAGAGAAACTTTTCCGGCTGGGCGGGCGGGGGGGGGGGGGGGGGGGAGAGAGTTTTTTTCTTATTTTTAGCAACGGTAATACACCAGTACTGATGCGAAAATATGTACAGTGTTAGCAAGCAAATTTCCTAATCTATAAACTGTGAGGTTCAAAATGATGCTTCACTGTTATGTAATTATTATTTAAATTTGCTAGAAAACAGCCTGTTCGTTTACGTAATAGTAGAAGAGTGTTCAATTCCGTTCAGTTTCAAGCTACACTGATGGCCAGTTACACAGATAATTTAGAAGATCGCACTGACTCTGCAAGTGCCTCGCAAACAGCTACTTCCGATCGTATGCAAATATACTGACTGAACCAAGTTCAAAGAAGATGGAAGGACTAAAAACATATAAAAACAAAAATCATATGAAAAACGCTAAAATAAAAATCGGAGAGAATATTATTGTGATATAGGAAAATGATTCCGTTTGGTCAGAGGATTGCTGAACTAAAACTGCATTTTGTCTAGGCAAAATACGAGGGTAACCCATTGCATTCTTTTTTCTCAGCCGAAAACAATGCTACGAATGCGAAACGTATGTACTATTTCAAGTCTCCTGGGTGAGCGCGCCAAGTTTCCGTCACTCCCGATAGATAGCGTAGATGTAGGATACTTTCAAAATGGCGTCTGTAGGTGAAGTACGTTATAGGCAATGTGCCGTCATTGAATTTCTCACCGCAGAGAAAGAAACTATGGGGAATACTCACAAACGCTTGTTCAAAGTCCATGAAGCATCTGCTGTCGAGAGAAGTACAGTTATTCGATAAGTACAGTTATTCACTGGGCACGGAGGGTGAGGTCATCAGAAGGCGGTTTGGCGGAGCTTCATAATTTACAGCGGTTGGGGAGACCATCCGCGGCATCTCCGGCAGTAATCCAAAAGGATACCGCCCTTCGATTGTGCCTTTCCGGCTCTAATCGAAGCGATAGGTATATTGCAAGTGCCAGCCAACCTGCAGCGGTCCAGCCAGCAGCCAGCGGCGGTCCCAGCCAGCAGCGATCCCAGCCAGCAGCGGTCCAAGACAGCAGCAGCAGCTGCAGCAGCGGCAGCAGCATCCCCACCGGCCACCCAGCTGTGTGCCCCCTCCCCTCCCCCCCCCCACCAGCAGCAGCAGAGTGGGGCTTCGGCCCCAGTCTCCTTCATCGTTCTCCATCCCTTTTACTCACTGTTCCTCATCGCCTTGCCCGTCCCTCGTTTGCTTCTTTGTCCTGTCCTGTGTCTTTCCCCTTATCACAATGTCAACCCCCACCACCATTGCCATCATATACACATCTCCCTCCACTGCCGCCACCACTATCACGTGGTGTGCTCAATCACCCCTCCCCCTCAGTCCATCCCCCAACGTTTCACTCTCCCATCTCCCTCACTTTTTGTTGCCCCCTCCCCGGCTCCTCCCTCCCGTGTCTCTGCTGATCCCTTCCCTCCACTCCCTACCTCTGCTCCTTCTATTTCCGTGGCCCCCACTCGGATGATGGCCCAGAGGGCCATGGCCCACTCTTCACTCTCACCTTCTCCCTCTCCATCATCCCCCTCATCGCCATCGCCATCGCCATTGCCATCGCCATCGGCTTCGCCCTCACCGTCTCCGGCGCCGACTTCAACACCGGGACCTGCCACTCCATGCCACTTTCCAGTTGCTCCCATCCCCCACAACTCCTCTGCCGCCGTCAAACGCCCCAGTGGCACCCCTGCCTCCTCTGCCCCTAAAAAGGTTCCGCTTCGTCCCCCTTCCCCTGCCCATGATGCCATGAATGTCTCCCCACCTGCCCCAGCCCCCTCCTCCTCCTCCTCCCCCTGCTCCTACCGCTACCTCCTCTCCCGTCTTGATCCCTCCCTTCTTGAGGCCCGGAACCTCACCCTCTTCATTCGCCAAAATTTTCCCGGTGCCCCCATCTCCCTCCACACGCCTCGCCGTGATTAAGTGCTTATCTCCTCCTCCAGCCCTACCCTTCACACTGATATCCTTACCCATATCCCTGTCACCCGCTTTGGCCCTAATGCCACCCTCACCTCTGTCCCATCCCCACCTCCCTCCCGCCAACCCCAACCCCAGCACTGTCCACCAACCCTCACCACTATGATCACTCGGCTTGGTCTGATGGTCACAGAGGAGGAGGAGGAGCTCAAGGTGCATCCCCATCTGGAGGTGTGTGCAGTTCGCCGGATACACAACTCCGCTGGCCCCACCCGCCTTATGCATGTTTTTACTGAACACGCCCCTTCCATAGACTGTCTCCTGAAGGAGGCTGCCCTTCTCTTTCACCAACACTACCAAGTTGACCCTTCCCGTTCCCCTACTCAATCCCTCCACTGCCAGAGGTGCTTGCGGTATAATGCACACCCGACATCTGAGTGCCGCGAGGCCCCTACCTGCCTGCACTGTAAGCAAGCCCATTTCTTACGACAGTGCCCCAATCTCCACTCCCCCCCCTCCTGTAATACCTGTAACCTCCCTCATCCTACTTACTCCCAGAAATATAAGGCCCAACCCCCTCCTACCACTCCTGAACTCACCGTTCCTGTCCGCCGTCTCGACGCCCCCACCCCTCCCAGCAATTCCCTTCGCCCACCCCCTACTGCTGAGGACATCATCAGAATCCTCACCATCATCCTCCAAAATGTTCACCCTTTCCAGCACCCCCACACCCTCCAAAAGATATCCCTCGCCGCCCATTCCGTTTTCACCTAAAAATGTATGCCACCTACTCCCACAACCAGGCCCATTTCACCTTCTCCCGTCTTGACACCCTCGTCTAAGTCCCTGTTATGGCGCGACAGCACTATATCCTTTTCAACAACATCCGCTCCCTTCCTGCCAACAAGAATCTCTTCCTGCACAACCTTGCCACCCACCGCGTGGATGCCTTCCTCCTCAATGAAACCTTCCTCCAACCCCACCACACTGTCCACACTTCGCCCTTCCTACTTCACTGCTCCAATAATCGCCTCCCTATTGTGCGTGGCGCAACTGCCATTGGTCACCACCTCCAGATCCCAGTTTGGCTCCAACCTCTCCTTCCCGACCCCACCGAACACCTGATCCTTAGTCTCTTCTCCCCCGGCCTTACCGTCACCTGCGCCACCATCTATGTCCGCCCTAACGCCCCTATTCCCTTCGACTTCATCTCCCACATTGACTGTCCCTTCACCACCTACGTGATTGCCACCGACCTCAACATCCATACTCGTTCCGCCACCCAGTTACGGTGGTGGCATCGGTTCCTCTCCTCCCTTCAAGGCAACCTCAGTCCCATTCCCCAGCACACCCGTCCCAAATCCAACTCCACTCCTGATGTTATCCTTTCCACCCCTAACCTCCTTGGCCGCATAATGGTGGAGGTCCTGGAGCCTATTGGTAACGACCATCTCCCTGTCCTCACCATTTCAGACAGTCGTCGCCCCCGCCTCAACCCTCGTAATGACCCTCCCCCAAAGTACATCCATGACTATTCCCGTGCCAACTGGAATGCCTACCGGGATGCCCTCTCCACCCAGGTCGATAGCCACCCCTTCACCTACCACCACCCTGACGATGTTACCCATGCTGCCTCGCCGGCCGCAGTGGTCTCGCGGTTCTAGGTGCTCAGTCCGGAACCGCGCAACTGCTACGGTCGCAGGTTCGAATCCTGCCTCGGGTATGGATGTGTGTGATGTCATTAGGTTAGTTAGGTTTAAGTAGTTCTAAGTTCTAGGGGATTGATGACCTAAGATGTTAAGTCCCATAGTGCTCAGAGCCATTTGAACCATTTTGAACCTCCTTTCTCCAACAGACCTTGTCTGAGGCCGTGGAGGCCCACATCCCTACTGTCGCCATCCACCTCCACCGTCCTACCTTACCCCCACAGGCCGTCCTCCTCCTCCGTGAATCCCGCCGTCTCTACCGTGCCTTCCTCCACACGCATGACCTGGACACACTACGACGCCACCGGCATCTCCAGCGACACATTAGAAACGCCGGGACTGGTGACAGACATGCACCCGTTTAAATGCTACCCTACCTATAAACTCGTACAAGTTCTGGTCATTCTTCTGTCGCCTTACGGGAACTAAACCCTCCCCCTACTATCCTCTTCTCCATGATGATCACCCCTTCCCTGACACCCTTAGTAAGGCCAATCACTTTGCCTCCCCACCTCTCTGACATCTTTTCCATCCCCGATGAACCCCAGTTCGATTACTCCCTTTTCCTGGATATCCGCGATCGAACTGACACCTCTGTCCCTCCCCTTGCACCTTGTTTCCAGTACTTGAACAACATTGTGCACACGGTACTCAATGCCCCTATCACTACACAGGATCTCATTGCTACACTCCGCACAAAATGCAACACCGATCCTGGTCACGGTCGTGTCACATACTGCCACCTTCGTGAAGCTCCTGTCTCTTTCCTCTCCACCCTGGCCAAGCTCTACAATGTAGTCCTGTCCACCAGCTACTACCCTGACCTGTGGAAAACCTCCCGTATCCTGATGTTCCTTAAACCTGGTAAACCGCCGTCCGCCGTCTCCTCCTACCATCCCATCAGCCTTACCTCAGTCTTCAGCAAGGTCCTGGAATCCATCCTCACCCGACGCATCCACCAGCATCTCCGCCAGCACCGCCTCCTTCCTGTTACCCAGTGTGCCTTTCGGCCGTCATTCTCTTCCGATGACCTTCTCCTTCACCTCACTCATCTCCTTTCCGAACAGCTTAATTCCCGTTGCTCTGCAATCTTCCTCTCCCTGGACCTCGAATCTGCCTATGACCGCATATGGCATTCTGGTCTCCTCTTCAAGCTCCAAACCTTCGCCCTTCCCATTAACTACGTCCATCTGATTGGGTCCTTTCTCTCCCACCGTCCTTCCTACGTCACCATCCATAACACGGATTCCTACACCTTTTTGTCCTCTTCCGGTGTGCCCCAAGGCTCCGTCCTCTCCCCCCTTCTGTACCTTTTGTATACGGCGGATATGCCGCCGCCGTCACTCCCTGTCCACCTTCTCCAGTTTGCTGATGACACCGCCTTCCTTGCCCTTGCCTCCACCCTGCAGCGTTCCCAACACCTTCTCCAATCCCAACTTGACCGGATCTCCGCTTGGTGCAGCCAGTGGTTGCTCAAGGTCAATCCCTCCAAAACCCAGGCGATCATTGTAGGCAAAACCACCCCTTCCTTCCACCTCCTCGATTTCTATCTCACCATCTATGGCCGTCCTATCGCACTCACCCCCACCCTTAAGTACCTTGGTATCACCCTTGACTGTCGCCTCTCCTCGACCCCCTATCTCCGGACAATGCAAGCCAAGGCACGCTCCCGACTCCATGTCCTCAAGCTCCTTTCTGGCCTTACGTGGGGTCTGGACCCCTACACCATACTCCACACCTATAAATCCCTCATCTGCCCTCTCCTTTGTTACGCCCATCCGGCCTGGATCTCCGCCCCTCCCTACCTTTTATAAATCCCTTCAGATCCTAGAACGCTATGCTCTCTGCCTTGCCTATTGCATCCGTCTCCCCTCCCCCACGCGGATCCTGTACAACCTGATTCCGTTCCCCCACCTCCTCCTTTTCCTTGAAAGGATACAGATCCTGTACACCTCCCATAAACTCGATCCTCCTCACCTGCTCGTCTCACCCATCCTCTCCCACCCCTGGCCGCTGCCGCGCCTGTATTCCCACGTCCCACCCGGTCTCCATCTCTCCACCCTCCTTACCCTCTCCCAAAGTGGCTTCCGCCAGCTCCCACTCCCTGATGATGTCCTCCTCCCCTCCATCTACCCCTCTATCAACTTTGATCCTCCCCTCCCACTTCCTGTGTCTTTTCCTCTGGGCACCTTCCCTCTCTTCTCTCTCCTTTTCCCTCCATGCCCCTTCCTCCACCCCTCTTCCCCTGGGCTGCCCCTCCCCCTCCCTCCCTTCCTCCCTTCCCCCTATCTCCCCTGCCCGTGGCATCTCTGCTCTCCCGTCTCCCTCTCCCAAACCCCTTCCACCGCTTTGGGCTGGTCCCTGGACTCGTACACGCTCAGTGGACATTCGGGCGCCGGAGATCGTCGCCATCAGTGTCTAGTGTGTGTGCCTTCATTTAGTGTTTAGTGTTCTTTCGCCGGCACGCCACCACTGTTCACCTGTGCCGTCGCAGTCGTCCGTGCTTTGTGCGCCGCGTCGTCGGGTTTTAGTGTTTTTTCTCGTCCAGCGTGAACAGCTTCATGTTTCTTGTTTTTCGTCTCTACAGTTTTTGCCCGCCATTTTTATTGTCTTATCTCTACCACCTTTATGTCAGCTTTATTGTGGCACTAGCGGCTGAAGAGCAGCGTACTATGCTGCTGACAGCCCACCTTTGTATAAGGTGCTTAAAATAAAAATAAAGAAAAAAAGAAAACATCCGCGGCTGTCACACCTGACCTGTTGCAGCGAGCTGATGTCATTCGTGAGGACAGACGCATTACGACTCGGCAGTAGGCGCTACGTCTGTCAGTCAGCAAAGGAAGACACAGTGAAGCACTGGCTCCGCCACCAGGACAAGTATTGGTACCGAAAGGGCATACACGCCTTTGTTTCGCGCTAGAGGAAGGCTATAGAAAAGGATGGAAATTACGTGGAAAAATAGGGTGTGTAGATGAAACACCATTCTTTCATGTATGTAATTCTCATTATGTTCAATAAGGAATAGTTGAAGAAAAAAGTGCGGTGCTTTACTTTCTGGGCAACCCACGTATAACGAAATTTAAAGATATATCTATATAGACGTTTTAATTAAGTAACATTAATTAAAAAATAATCTTTTAAGTAAAATTAGTTAGCAGAAGCAAGGTTTTTTGACCTCGTGCTTTGTCTGAAATACATCAGAAATTGATAACTAACGTAATTTAAAATAAGATGTTTTAATTAGTGTTAATCAAAACATCGGTAAATTTATTATTTCTCCAAAAGCTTTTGTCTAAAGAAGTGTCAGAACTAACAGGATCAGACTTCTATCATCAGGCTTTGCAGAGAGAGTTGCTTGAAGCCATCAAAAAAAGCAAGTTACGTCACTGAGAGTAATATTGATTCTGACTTCAAATATTTGTTAGTAGAGCTACAGATAATTTCTAAAAGGCAATCAAAGTAGGAAACGTGGAAGATTCGAAAAATCAGGTTAAGTAAATATTTGTTAAAAGATCGATATGGAAAGGGACGGATAATTTCAGGCAGTTTGATGTAGTGGACGAAATTGTCTTATGTTGCATCAGAACCAACTTATATTATGTAGACTGTAGGTTATTACGTACAAAGTAGTTTTCATCTGAAGTAATTGACTTAGAATACATCGACTGGTCGTAGTCAATCTCAGATTTGTGAAAAGAGTAGCAAATTGAATAAAATTATGCCACGAAGTCATGAATAATTCGTAAGCTAATACGCTCGGTGTAGCGAAGCTACTTAAGTTGCTTAGTAATGGACTGTATACCGAGTTAGATTCCTTTCGGAGCACGTCGATGAAACAACACCATTTTTTTTAGCTATCATATACAACCGCTTCTCGATGAAAAACCGTTGCTAAAACTGGAAAGTTACACCTATCATACAGAAGAAAGGACATAGAGGTAATGCATTGATTTATAGACCCATATGATTGGCATCGATTTGTAGTAGACTTCTGAAATATACGAGTATACTATGTATCAACTTCACAACTCGAATGTAATGTCCTATTGACACAACTACCACGTATTAAAAAATATCGTTCTTCCGAAATAGATAGTGAGTGCTGTCGACAGGAAATCTCAAGTTGATTACAGAAGACTTTTGACATCGTTCTGCACAAGCCATTTCTAATCAAATTGCTTGCCTAGGCGGTACCGTTTCAGTTGTGCGACTGTATTCGTGCTTTCCTTTCAGAAAGGTCACAGCTAGTAGTAACTGACGAAAAGTCATTGAGTAAAGCAGAAGTGATATTACTGGTTCCCCAGAGAAATGTTATAGGCCTTGTGGAAGATCAGAGACGTTGTACTTCGTTGTACTTTACCTTTGTACCTACTTTTATGTAATTTCATTAGGTGTTTTATTCTTACATTTACATAAATAAACACTGTATAGTGATCGGCTTGTATTTCCTCAGTTCCTGAATTCGGCGGCGACGTTTACTGTTGCCGAAAGCCGGAAACTGGAGCTCGTAGGCTATCATTGGATGCTACACTGCCGCCCTCTTCCCACTGACAGAGACGGAGCTGCCACAACATTAAAAAGATACGAGGCAATTGCGGACTGTACAGTAGGCGCACTACACGCAACATTATTGATTCTGCCCACTGATCCTGGGGTTGAGAAGAAAATAATCAGGGTCCTCGGAGCCTGCTATTGCCGTTAGGAAAATATTAGGTAATTTCTAACCAAAAAGGTCGTTTGGTTGCGAGTATTTACTTTAAAATTGCTCGTAGTTTGTCGCACACGGTAGACACTAGTACCTATGGACAGCAGCGAGTTGCTTATTTGAAACAGTGGAATATTTTGATAGCAGTCGTAGCAAATTCAAATGGCTCTAAGGATTATGGGACTTAACATCTGAAGTCATCAGTTCTCTAGACTTAGAACTCCTTACACCTAACTAATCTAAGGACATCACACACATCCATGCTCAAGGCAGGATGCGAACCTGCGACCGCAGCAGCGGCGCGGTTCCGGACTGAAGCGCCTAGAACCGCTCGGTCACAACTGCCGCCTAGCAAGCGTAGCGTATTATTTGAAAGCTAAGAACAACAATTCCTCTTAAAGTGTTACAATGTTTGAAAAGAAAATGATGTCGGCAGAGTAGTGTTACCATGCGTCTAGTATCCGCGGCTGAAGAATTGTCAGAAGGCACATTGTCAGATGATTTTAAATATCGCGACTACAAGGAGTATAAGACGGACCTAGGTCTCTGCAGTGAGTATCTCGGCAAGGCGAAACACGCAATTTACGAGGCCGAAGAAGATATCGAGAAAAAATTGTCTGCTTCTATCGTGACACCGTGTATAACTGATACAGTCTCCTTGTGGTTCAGACCCCTTCGTCAATTAACCTGCCGTCTGTTAATTCTGACGGAAACGCCACCTAAGGGTACGGCTTAAGGGGAGCCGGAACGATAAAAATGACAAAATTAACTGGTTTTCTCATTATAAAACTATTTACAGTTTTCTGAATAAAACAAATCAAGTTTCTTTCACCCTTCTAAGTGACTTCTAAGTGTGTTTTATATCGCTGCAAATTTGACGCGTCTCCTAAGCGGTTCTAGCGACTTGGTGTCTCAGTTTTGACGGCGCCGCTCGCTGGTTGCAAACAGGGTATCTTTGCGGAATCAGACAGTGTTTTGTTTTCCAACGTTGTATGGCAAATGTGATCAGACCTACTAATTTAAGGATTAAATGGAGTAGCGTTTACTGATATGAACAGTCACTTGTCACAGAGATAAACGCTATATCGTGTGTGTTGACTTGTGGAGTTTGCTTTGTGTTGTTTAGCTGTTCAATTTTGCGTATTTGACGAATTTTGCTCGTACCTGTAGCATTGAGCATATGAGGAGAGCGGTATGGGCATTTTTTTTTTCATACTGCATCGACAAATGAGCACCCACAAAATGCACTGTGCCCCACAGGTGATGACTCATGGTGTAAATACCAATCAGGAAAGGAATATGCCCATAAAAATAGTTTGCCAAATGCTGTAATTGATGTAATTAAGTCCATATTCATAGATTTACCACAGCCAAGTTTGTTGGAAAAGTGTTTGCATGGGAAAACACAAAATCCAAATGAAAGTGTAAATAATTTAATTTGGATTAGGATTCCCAAAAGAGTGTTTGTACAGATAAAAACTTTGCATTTTGGAGTGTATGATGCAGTGGCAACATACAATGAAGGAAACATTATCAAATGTGATGTGCTGAAACGTTTAGGTTTCCAAACAGGACACAACATCATTTCCACAATGCGCCTAATTGTTGAAGAAAGACTAAGAGGTGCAGGAAGAAGTGACAAAAGCCTACAACATGCAGCAAAAGGGAAGGAAAGACCAGTGAAAAGGAAACTAACAATGGAAAAAATAGAGGATGCTGATAAACCATCATATGGGGCAGGAATGTATTAAAAAACGTTGGAAGCCATTTCCCATAACTTTAAAAATTTTCATCTTGAGGAACATTTTCTCAAAACCTGCTAACAGTATATCAATGAAATTTATACGTACTATTGTTTACTTCTTTTCCTTCATTATAACAAACTGTAAAAAAATATTGTATAATTCATGAATTATAGAAGAAAAAGTGGAAAATTTTAGAGAAAAAATAAGCATCTGTTTAAAAAAATTGTAAAACAAAAACCAATAAATATTTCTTAACATGGCATTATAACTTTGTAGGGAAATATTCACTGAACATGTAGCCCAAATTTCAGAGCAATATGTTTAATGGTTTTAGAAAAAACGTTCCTTCTATTTGCTAAAATTAACATGGAGGAGATGGATCGTTCAGGCTCCCATTAATCAGAGTTAAGAACGTGTAAGTACTGAGCCAGGGTTTTAGGTACACATCATTCACTATTTGACGAAGTTTATTACTCTTAAAAAATACTATATACAGGGTGAGTCAGGAGGAAAGGTACATGATTTAGAGGTGATACTAGTGGCGATTCTGATCAAAAAACTCCTAATAAACATATGCCCTTTTCTTAAACGTTTCCGGGTAAACCAATGAAAACAAATAAGAACGGGAAATGTGTTGTATCGTCCTTACTAACCGTGTCAGTATGCAGTTCACTTGCGCATAGTGCAGTTGTTTACCTCAAGTCTCAGTCCGACAGTGCTTGTCGTAGTGCACGGTACAACAGTGTTGTTACGTGGACAACGAATATAGTTTTGTGTAGTGAAAATACCACGGATCTTCACACATGCAGAGTATGGTGACATGGTCTTTGTCTATGGTTTTTGTCTGTGCGAGAATACCAACCATGATTTCCGAATCGCTGAGTGCCAGATAGTAGGTTGTTTAGCAAGGTGTTCCACGGATTGCGTGAGCTGGTACGCTTCCCAACGTAAATATTGTCTCTGAGCGTCCCATACAACAAATTCTTAATGAAGTTGAGAACATTCTTCAAGTAGTGGAACGCAACCCTACTACTAGCTCTAGAAGAATTGCTGCCCAACTTGGTATTCCACAAATTCGAGTGATACGCACAGTACACAAGAACGGTCTGTATCCCTTTCATCGGCAGAGTGTACACTGTACACTGTACAGCATCTGCATGAAGGAATTGCTGCCGCCTGGCAAGAAAGCTGTCAATGGATGATTGCCAGTGATCGATTAATTCCACGTATTCTGTTCACTGGTGAGTCAACGTTTATGCGCAACGGAATCAACAACACGCGCAACTCTCATGT
Organism: Schistocerca cancellata; assembly: GCF_023864275.1. Taxonomy (NCBI): domain Eukaryota; kingdom Metazoa; phylum Arthropoda; class Insecta; order Orthoptera; family Acrididae; genus Schistocerca; species Schistocerca cancellata. The sequence goes on from NC_064630.1 coordinate 206,315,526, forward strand.
ATGGGCGAATGAAAATGTGTACGCTACTCTGGAAATAGATTTTCAACGGCGTTTCTCAGTCAACATGTGGTGCGGTATTATTGATGACCAACTCATCGGTCCAATTGGTTTAGATTACCGTCTTACTGGGACACGGTATCTTGAGTTCCTTCAAAATGTGTTACCAGAATACGTGGAGGACATCCCTTTGCAACACGAGTTCGTATGTACTTTCAGTATGATGGAGCTCCTACACATGCCGTACGGCCAGTGGCACAGTATCTCAATACAACGTATCCTACTCTTTGAATCGGTCACCGTGGAGTCATTGCTTGGCTACCGAGGTCATCCGACCTTACCCTATTGGATTACTGTTTGTGGGGGTGGATGAAAGGCTACGTATACAAGCGCAGAATGGACACTCGTATTTTACATGCTTGTACCCAGGTAAAGCAATGAAAAACTGAGCTCCGATCGGCGACTCAACACCTGTCTACAAGATCAGAGACATATATTGAAGTTAACAGTGGACTGTTTGAACATATATTGTGAGGAAACGTACACAATTAAACAAACCGTTACATAACAGTATCTTAATTTACCGTCACTTGCACCTTTCCCGTTCATAGCTGTTTTCATTGGTTTACCAGACGGTTAAGAAAAGGGTATATGTTTATTAGACGCACCAGGAAGTCGCCTTGGGTAAGTGTGGAGTCAAATCTACCTGTGGGTTCAGTATGTGTTACTGAACCATTGGAGGATAATGAAGTTTTGGATCCATTGTTTTGTGAAGGCCCACAGAAGGTTTCAGTAACTACAAAAGTATCCATGAACTCGCTTGCTGCTCAGGGAAAGTTCTAAAGTTGCCCCTAATGCAATGGTCGCTTCCAGCGTCCAAAAATCTGTCTCTATAGTCAAGCTTAGTTCTACTTGTGCTACTCAAGTCATGCAAGTACTGTGAAGTCAGTCAGTGGCTCACTCTAGTCCTAATAAGCCATCAGATTAATATCAAACAGGGAAAATTTAGATATACCAATGGTGAATGAAACTGTATGATAATCACCACAACAAAATGAAAGTGGAAGTCCCTGACAGGTATTACCACGGCAGTGGCCTGCCCGGAAGGCACCATCGTCTTTCATGCACTTTGTTAACTGTGACCAGTCATACAATGGGTAAAGTTCCTTGACTCCTTGACAAGTAAAAATTGGAAAAGAAAAGGCTACAGTGGCAGATATTAAATTTGTTTCTTCACTCACTGAATTTTAAGGTTAGCTATGGCGCCGGAATTTCTTTCTCACTGGAGATATAAAGGCATTTACCGCGTGACTGCTACAGTCGCAGGTTCGAATCCTGCCTCGGGCATGGATGTGTGTGATGTCCTTAGATTAGTTAGGTTTAAGTAGTTCTAAGTTCTAGGGGACTGATGACCTCAGATGTTAAGTCCCATAGTGCTCAGAGCCATTTGAACCATTTAGCCCCGACATTTCATGTTTATTTATTTTTTAATTCTAAAATTCAGGCCGTTGCGCCTTAGTTTCATAGTTGTTTAAACGCTGAGTAAGCCTGTGGGGCAAGTTTGTAACCTTCTTGTCAAAAGTAATGGAAAATTGTATTTATCTTATTTGGTCTAGTTACAGTTCTCCCTAGTTCTGCCCTTTGTTAAAATAAGTGCAATCTGTGCTTTAAATGCATTCTGTTGTGATTTCACAGTGAAGCTTTCCATTTTATGGACTTGTATATTAAGAGTTATGTAGTGGCAACTTCTGCCACCGAATGTATCAGGATGACCAAATGTAGAGGAAAGAGGTAGAAGGGACCGTATTAAGACTCGTCTGTGCTTTCCAAGTGATTTATTGTTTCCAACTACAGTGCCATGTTCCACATGATCTGCGTCACCAGGCCCCGCAATGCTGAGGACACCACTTTGGTCTCTTCAAAACGGCTTGGTGCAGAATGGCTGCCTGTGCGACCTGTGCACGCACTGTGTGTCAGCTTCATACACCAGCGGAGTTGCGGTGTCATCAGGATGCCGGCAGTCGACTGAGCGGTCTGCGTCCCTGCTGACTCAGCGCCACTCGGTGTGAGCTGCAGGTGGCCAGCTGCATGCTTCTCGCTGGCATGGCTGAGATCGCGGCGACAACAAGCGCCCGTGATCCGGCATCCGAATCTGCGGCCCTCGCCTCAGGATGCCCCTCCAGCGTGTGTTGGAAGCCAGGACGACTGCCCGCAGTAGCGAGCCATGGAGTGGGCCACTGCTGGCTTTCTACAGACTCCACGTTGGCCTCAGAGGGACGAACCAGTGATCCACCGTGGACTGGAACGCTGGCGCCCCATCTACTGCTGCTGTGTATAGCTGGTGGTGTGACACGCCTTGCCATCCAGGAGAGCTGCCACACTTGAATGAATCTCGTTAGAAACCCGCACCTGTTTATATGCGGCTGTGCACCTCCTGTTTTGCCATATGCGCCGATTCACATCACATACTCATAACATGCTAGGTTGCCCAGTGGGCTCCTGCCCATGATTTGTGACATGCAAAACAGCTGCGTATACTCTTCCAGCAATTTGATGGTCCTGTGGCCTCTATTCTACTTTGCAACTGTTGGTACGCATGACTGACTGCAATCTGCTCCGCACCTGGTTGTAACTTGTGCTCAGAATACTGCACAAAACTAACATTCCCTATCCTAAACGGTGGTGCCGCTACATTATTCCCCTCTTCGGAAAGACCCAGTCCCTGGGTTGACCCTTAACTAGTTCTAAACTTGTTTGGTTCGGCACCTGTGGCATATTTCCTTAGTATGAGAAAACTTAAATGTGGTCTAGTGCACCTTAAAACCATGACATGAAACAAAACGTAAAATTTCCTTACTGGACGACCACTGCTCGATCGACCTCTTGTCTAGTCATCTCACGTCCTTTGTATCCAATCCACTGAGACTTGGACTACCCTTGTTTAGCTCTTGGAATTAGCTCTCCGCCTTATCAGAAAGAAAACACGTAACAAAATTAAAACTGTGATGACACTTGGCAGAGAGGTGCTCAAAATGATCGTTATTTGCCGCTTTCTTTCCCTATATTGGGGGACACAAGCTGTTCGGCTGATATGCGTCCCTCTTGCTCTAAAATGAACTGGTTTATGAAACTTAACAGACCTGGCTCCAGAGTTTGATTTAACAAGGCAAAAACTCTAAAGTGGCTTCTGGCCAGTACAGCTGTGGCTGCGTAACATCCAATTGCGTGACTCCTGAAATTGACGGTGGCAGGTAGAAGGTTGGTCCTATTACGTTATACTTAGTTCCATTGATTAAAATTCTGCTCCCTTCGAACTCTATATGTTTCGCTTCGGTAAATACTCCCTGCTCAAAACAACTTGCTACTCCCATTAAATTCTTGTATGTGGAGAAGATCCAATGCATCCCGACCCGTTTCAAGCTCAATTTCGGCTCCACGATGTCCCTTGGACAGTCTATTCCTTTCCCTCTGGCTAAAAATAACTGCACCGTGCATTTGTCCGCATTGGTACTTACCACCCAAGCTGGACATACCGTTACCTTCCCTCTATGGCAGCTTCGTAATTACTCCGTTGCCATTTCGGCATATCAGTTTCTAGTTGCCGAGATTAGCAATACCTCTTTAGTTTTCACTTCCACAAACTTGCTCAACGCTCCCCCTTTCAGTGACCTGAGGACAGGGATCACCATCACCCTTCCTCCCTCTTCAAAAGGACTGCTGTCTGCAAAAGGCTATATTCGAAAATACATACAACATATGACAATACAATGCCTAATTACTCTACACAAACCCAATGACACATGACACGAAACCAAAAAAAAACTACAAACGCTCTACTACTTTGTGGATCACATACGGTACTTCATGCTGTACTCTATCTTCCTGGTTTCCTCTGTGCTTAGCACCTCTCTTCATGCTCCCTTTCTCCCTCTTTCCTTCCTGTGACGAGCCTGGCGGAAGGCCTTGTTCCGTTAGCAGCCAAGTAGAGGGTGGGAACGCTGTGGCTGAATAAGAAAAGACACTTCTTTGGAAACTGGCAGCGTCGGGCATCCTGGCGCTGGCCTAACCGCTTTGTTAACGAATGGACGTGGTGTGAGAGTCTGGCCTCCTTATTCCACGAGCGGGTCCAGGTAAAAGCAGCATCGGGCTGGCGCCTGCTAATGTGTTTATTACAAGAACAGCGTACCTTGTAAGATGGGACGACGAATTTCTCCAGATGTTGGGTTTCTTAGATGCCATGCCCCCCCCCCCCCCCCCCTCTCCCCCAAAACGACGACGAGACCGAGCTTGTTTTCACTAGGAAGCTTCCCTCATCTTGTGAAATGCGCCGGGAGTTTGGCTGCAGGACCTCCAGGCATTGATGCTGTTTTTTTCGGGGAGCAGAATGTGTACTGCACTCTAGTGATTGGTTGAGGAAGATCGAGTCTCCTTGCTAGAAAACATGATTGGAGCAGTAACCACTGCTGGGCCATGATAGGTTTATTCGAGAACATCATGGAGAACGGCTGTTTTTCGGAAGGTTTTAGCAAAAGGGAGAGGCAGGGACATGCTTCTCAACGGTCGCAGAGTACAGTGGCTGGAGCTCTTCCGTTTCTATGGAGAGAGCAGTTAGCTGTAAAGACATCCGGACACCAGAGCGAAACTTTATGTTTTTACGGACGTGAGACAATCACCGGCAGACGTGGGGGTCATCTCCCACAGCACGACGCTTCAACAGTGCCTGAACGCAGACAACAGCATCTCATCTTTCACTGGCTATATCTGTAACGTTGTGCAGCTTCGTCAAATTCAGTAGACTGTCAATCGTTTTCACGACCGTCTTTTTTCATAGCAGCCTTGTACTCGCAATAGCCGCCCCCAGTGTCCATTGCGTGCTAAATTATAATTTGACGCGAGAGACCAGTCAGTGGAACGATACAGCAGAGGGTGCTTGACTAGACTGGTATTCTCCCACTCGCAGAAGCCAGTCTCATCTACAAGTAAATTCGAGTAGGTTCCGCAAGTCCATTGCCAGCAACCTGAGTTCGTGTTAATGAAATGTTATATAGTTGAAGTTTCTGTTTATATGTTTCTCTCTCTTGACCGTGATATTAGTTAGTAAATCGTTTTATGATACCGTAGGTGCTTGTTATCAGTTTTTCAACGACACACATTCGCACTCCCTACGATGTCTTTTACTTTGTTGGGGGTTTGGAGGAATTAAATTAATTTTATTTCAAGTTATCCAACGCAGGGGTGATCCATACTGGGGTCACTGGTCAGATTTCCTTATGCTACTGATAGACGTGGAACCTCTTGGGTGTGGTGGTCACGACTTTTTAGTCATTTGGCAGACGGAGATCTGCCGGCACCATAGGCTAGCTTGCACGCGGCCAGAATGTTCGGGAGAGATAAATCCCTTAACCATGCAATGCAGATTCTATGATTTTCCTCTTACAAGATTTGACTGGTGACACCAAACACAACAATTAGAACCCAACAGGGCGATGACCTGACAAAATAAGGAATAACTATAAAGAATCTGTTTGCTACGAAATACAGTGAACTAAGGCCAAATCAAGCACGAAGTCCTCAAAGCCAGAGCCATTACAGCTCCCGACAGTAAAAGAAAGGAGGGGCAGGGGTGGCTGCCACATTAAATAAGCTACTATGTCAAGCAATTTGCAACAGGAGTAACTTCCCATAGTAATTAAAAAGAAACTCGGCGAAGTTTAAAAACAAATTACACAGTTACCTAACTGGCATATAATAACTAGCCGCCTAGGCCCGTAGAATGAGAAAAACAGCAGTTACATACGAGAGTTATTAGATTACAATTACGAAAGTTTGAGAGGGAAACAATAGTTGCATGAAACAGATAATGGAATACAAGTACATAACTTTGCGAACGTCGATCTCCTCGGAGAAGATGATGCAGGCCGGCGTGGCGTGTAGCAGCGCATCCGTGAAGTCACTACGGTCCAAGAGTCCCATAAGGCGGAGTATCACACTGTTCGTAACTCTGGGGCAGACGAAAGGTGCGTCTAAGTCCAGGCCATAAGTGTACCCTCAACACTGACGCAGAACTCAGCGAGAAGGGTAAATAAAGTTGAGTCAACGTCTTAGTTATGGTATACACGCACAGCATCACAAAATATGGTGAAATAGGAAAATAATCCCATAAATATTGCCGAGCATGGACTAAGAAACCTAAATAGCCAGACTTCTGCATCTCAGCTTGGCTCCACTCCTATTTACAAAGGTACCAGGACCGAGACACAAAGGGCAGTGAAACTCTTACATGGCCGGAACAATCACGCTCACTGGTAAAAGTTCGATGTACCTTTTCAGATAAGAAGTGAGTTTCTAGGAGCCAAAATTCACATTAGACGAACAAACAACAAGGGGCTTAATTTCACGGCTACAAATTAGTTAACATATGCAACTAGATTACCACAAGCAAATTAATCAATCTCGGAAGACAGGAATGTGTTCTACGCTAAGAAAGCCACTGTACACATACAAACTTCACTGTGCCCAAAGTCAGTGTGTCTCGCCACACTTTCGAGCCACGTGACTCTTTGACACTGGGAGAGGAGGACGTCGCTGCCCAAGCACCAGCGGTCACGGCCATTACTCCCCGCGGTAACACCTCGCTTCTCCTATCGCTACAACTCCACCACGCCACCTAGATAAACAGCGCACTCAATACCGTGGCTGGAACCCATGGGCACGAGGAAAGGTAGCGACACAGCTCGTGGACCTTTCTCTGGAGACAGTGACAGCTGGCCCAGGTTTTGAGAACAGTTTGAAAGCTGTATCGATAGGAATACTTCCGTGTCGACTATTAATAAACACGTGTTCCAAACGGGTATCTGGTAGGCGAGCTCAAACCAATGGTCGATGGCATTGAAGTGACTGCCTCTACTTACGGAGACTAAGCGCATTCTTCAGGCGAGGTATGGAGACTGTAATACAGGCCTACTATTTATAAGAACTGCGACCCGTTCGAGTTAAACGTCGAGCAATAAGGATATCCAGGCTCTGAAATCCTTGGGTGAGGATGTAAATGCCAGTGTAAAGGTTCCTACACCAACAATTTTGCGCGCTTTTTCTGTACACATTATCTTATTGCCGGCGTTGGATAATCCACGTCAAGAGGCAGGAACTAACCGAAAGAGACGCAGTGGAACGTCAAGATACAGGCAGCAACAGGAAACGGATCACACGGAAGTGTTCACCGAGCGAGGTGGCGCAGTGGTTAGCATACTGGACTCGCATTCGGGAGGACGACGGTTCAATCCCGTCTCTGGCCATCCTGATTTAGGTTTTCCGTGATTTCCCTCAATCGCTTCAGGCAAATGCCGGGATGGTTCCTCTGAAAGGGCACGGCCGATTTCCTTCCCCATCCTTCCCTCACCCGAGCTGGCGCTCCGTCTCTAATGACCTCGTTGTCGACGGGACGTTAAACACTAATCTCCTCCTCCTCCCCCCCCCCTCACACGGAAGTGTGGGTCCACCATTGTTGCAGGATTTGTCCTTTGAATCATCACATTTATTTACAGTGCACAAGACGGCACCAAATAAAATACAATAATCATCAAATTTATCCGAACATAAGAAGTTGTTAAATGAAAATAAGACTTTTTAAATTTTAGCCACAGCCGAGCAAAACGGTCGCTGTCAGGTTCTAAACTACAATGAGTTTAACGGGCCAATAAAAATTACAAATGGATAAACTCCTCCACATCTCACTCAGCAGGAGCAACTCCTGTCCATTGGCGACATAAATTGTAAATTTGTGGTAAGATCGCACGGGGCCAAACTGCTTAGGTCATCGATCCCTAAGCTTACACACTACTTAATCTAACTGAAACTAACTTACTATATGGACAACACACACACCCATGCGCCAGGGAGGACTCGAACCTCCGGCGGGGGTAGCCGCCCGCACCGTGACAAGGCGTCTCAGGCCGTGCGGCTACCCCGCGTGGCATTGGCGACGTATCCCTGGGAGGAGGGCATATTGGAGATAACTCATACAAATTACGAAACTCCAGATACCAGCTGTAGTCAAGCAATAAAACTGAACTTGCAGAATCCAAGGAGTCCCAAACAGGTTCTCGGTTGAGGCGGGCGCAAACATATGGAAGAGCAAGTTTATCAAGAGCACGAATACGCGGGCAGTGAGTAGGAGCCTTACTCAAAGGAGTTTTAGTTCGTGCCCGGCGGCGTCAGCTGTTAGGTCTTGGTCCATGCCTAACCGGACATTCAATCGCTAAATGGCTATGGGAACTACACTGAAAATAAAGTTTACCGGCTAATGAATTAGTACATGACTGACAATAGTTCTTACTACGGGCAGCAGGAACTGACAGAAAGTCCTTAACCTGATCTCGTTGCTCATCCACGAACCTGAGTGCTCCCATGGAGGTAAGTAATCCATTTAACTCAGAAAAGGTAGTAGGTCTCCAGGCAAAAACAGTACGTGAACGACCCACCGGTCTCATGCTTCAATAGTGTCGAAAACGCTATCTTATTCTGTGACTTTCATTACCAAAGTAGAATAGCGATATGAACACGCTAGATATATTGAAACAAGGTTTCAGTGGGCGCTTGCACCTGCCAGTAATGTACGCACTCAAGCTCATTCTGGGCGCGTGGCGATAAGTTTCTCTCTATTGTACGAGTTGTCTCTAACTTACTTGATCCTGAAATATCTCGGACAGCAATATATTTAATAAGCTCTTCGACTAAGAATAAAGTAAAGACCGTTAACAGAATATGATATTTGCAATGCATCAGCACGAAGTTCACATCGGCCAATCAACCACAATACTTGGCAAACGTAATTCAATTAATCAATAGCTAATTCATAAATACCACTGAAACACATAATGGGATTAGGCAATTTAGCAAATGAATCAGAAACCTACCTACCAAAGCATTGAGTATCAAGATATCTTAAACCTTGTGCCAATTATCGGCTGAAAGCCCTCATCCACACTATCGGCATCACTATCCAAACCCAACCGGCGTTAACCGGCAAATCTTTCATTCGAACAAGCAACCGCTTAACAGTTTCCTTTTGCTGATCACCAAGCTCAAGACGGTTAAATCATCAAGGCGATTACTCTAATGAAACAAATGCTCCTGAATCCTACACAAGTGCCGTAGACTTGGGTGACTACTTTCCAAAAATTGAATGTTTTGCGACAGTTTTTCCACAGCTACCTACGTCGCATGTAAAAGGCCAGGTGATACGGGAAGATGTCAGTTAGATTACATCATGGTGAGGCTTAGATATCAGATACTGGATTGTAAGGCGTACACAGGAGCAGATAAAGACTCAGATCACAACGTAGTAGTGATAAAGAGTAGGCTGAAGTTTAGGAGATTAGTCAGCAAGAATCAATACCGAAAGAAGTGGGATACAGAAGTACTAAGAATGACGAGATATGCTTGAAGTTCTCTAAGGCTATAGATACAGCAATAAGGAATAGCTCAGTACGTAACGCGCCCGGGGGTGCAAGTAGTGGGGGACCCTGTCCACGCCATGTGCATTGTACTCCCGCGGCGGTATTAGTTCTGCTACACGCTGCTGCTGGCATGCCTGAAATTATGTATATAAATATGCAGGCTGGTTTAGGGGAGCCAAACAACACTAAACACAACCCTGTCCTATGCCTGGTATGAACAATTACACTACTGGCCATTAAAATTGCTACACCAAGAAGAAATGCAGATGATAAACGGGTATTCATTGGACAAATATATTATACTAGAACTGACATGAGATTACATTTTCACGCAATTTGGGTGCATAGATCCTGAGAAATCAGTACCCAGAACAACCACCTCTGGCTGTAATAACGGCCTTGATACGCCTGGGCATTTAGTCAAACAGAGCTTGGATGGCGTGTACAGGTACAGCTGCCCATGCAGCTTCAACACGATACCACAGTTCATCAAGAGTAGTGACTGGCGTATTGTGACGTGCCAGTTTCTCCTCCACCATCCACCAGACGTTTTCAATTGGTGAGAGATCTGGAGAATGTGCTGGCCAGTGCAGCACTCGAACATATTCTGTATCCAGAAAGGCCCATACAGCACCTGCAACATGCGGTCGTGCATTATCCTGATGAAATGTAGGGTTTCGCAGGGGTCGAATGAAGGCTAGAGCCACGGGTCGTAACAGATCTGAAATGTAACGTCTACTGTTCAAATTGCCGTCAATGGGAACAAGAGGTGACCGAGATGTGTAACCAGTGGCACCTCATACCATCACGCCGGGTGATACACCAGTATGGCGATGACGAATACACGCTTCCAATGTGCGTTCACCGCGATGTCGCCAAACACGGATGCGACTATCATGATGCTGTAAACAGAACCTGGATTCATCCGAAACAATTACGTTTTGCCATTCGTGCACCCAGGTTCGTCGTTGAGTACACCATCGCAGGCGCTCCTGTCTGTGATGCAGCGTCAAGGGTAACCGCAGCCGTGTTCTCCGAGCTGATAGTCCATGCTGTTGCAAACGTTGTCGAACTGTTCGTGCAGATGGTTGTTGTCTTGCAAACGTCCCCATCTGTTGACTCAGGGATCGAGACGTGGCTGCACGATCCGTTACAGCCATGCGGATAAGGTGCCTATCATCTCGACTGGTAGTGATACGAGGCCGTTGGGATCCAGCACGGCGTTCCGTATTACCCTCCTGAACCCAGCGATTCCATATTTTGCTAACAGTCACTGGATTGCGACCAACGCGAGCAGCAATGTCGCGATACGATATACCGCAGTCGCGATAGGCTACAATCCGACCTTTGTCAAAGTCGGAATCGTGATGGTACGCATTTCTCGTCCTTACACGAGGTATCACAACAACGATTCACCAGGCAACACCGGTCAACTGCTGTTTGTGTATGAGACATCTGTTGGAAACTTTCCTCATGTCAGCACGTTGTAGGTGTCACCACCGGCGCCAACCTTGTGTGAATGCTCTGAAAAGCTAATCATTTGCATATCACAGCATCTTCTTCCTGTCGGTTAAATTTCGCGTCTGTAGCACGGCATCTTCGTGGTGTAGCAATTTTAATGGCCAGTGGTGTATATTCTGAGAAGATAAGGAAATCGCAGGTTGCACTGTTTACACACTAAGTCGTAAGTGTTGAAGCCAATTAACACTCTTCCTAATTTGATGGGAGGTCATAATTATCATTCCCTTATTGTACAGTATTCTTGACGATGTTAATGTCACTATTGTACTTCACACCGTCACACGTATTTCAGTCTTACTCTGGCCGAACCTTCGGCTATAGATACACAGGCAGTGATGATGATTATCTGTCCACAGTTATCACTTGGACGACAGTACGCGTAACCGACACGACGGGGTGATTGTCGATGATGCGGAAGCTAAATGGTCGAACAAAAGTTCATACGCCCATCACGTACACACAGATATCTGGTAACAGTCCTTTTTGACACTTCTTATATATAACACTTGAGGCGTAGCGCTTTCGCCGGCCGAAGTGGCCGTGCGGTTAAAGGCGCTGCAGTCTGGAACCGCAAGACCGCTACGGTCGCAGGTTCGAATCCTGCCTCGGGCATGGATGTTTGTGATGTCCTTAGGTTAGTTAGGTTTAACTAGTTCTAAGTTCTAGGGGACTAATGACCTCAGCAGTTGAGTCCCATAGTGCTCAGAGCCATTTGAGCCCGTAGCGCTTTCGCATCGCTCCTGTCACTTGTTAGGACGATATCGTTATAGGCATGAGTCATCGACAGATGTCACCAGCTGACATAGACCTGAGTTACAGAGCTGCACGTAGTTGTGCTAGTAGGCGGCAGAGGTCAGCAGTTGACGGACAGTGCTAGCAGTCGTAGTGAAAACAATGTTGCAAAGTTATGTTTGACTAATGTTTAATGTATTTGCATAATTATAATTGTTTTATACGTGTAGTAATTAGCAGCGTGAGTGTTGTATGAGTGAAGAAGAACAGAAGTAAATAAAAATTGTTTTGTTTATTCACTAAGTACCAGTTAAACTATACAAGGGATTTACTAAAATTAAATGTGTAGTCAGTTTATGGTACTAATAAATCGTGAGTAGAAAATAAATTAATCGGTAATTTCGGAAGGTGTAATTTTATATTTGATACCTTCCTGAATTTATTTATTTAGCAATTGCCATAGAAAGAAATGTTTTAGTATGATTGGTCATTGAAGTAAAGCGCGGGTTAGCGCGGGATAATACTGCAACCTGATTTGCTGTTTGTGATATCAGCCAATCAGAAAATTGCAGGCTCGCGCCAATCTATGTTGGGAACAAAGCCTTTGGTGTGATCTACGTCAGTCGGGGCTGAGGGTTTAAACTAGTAACATCTCACTGAAACCAGCACCGACGAAAGTACTGTAAAATCGCGGAAAAATGCTAACTACGAGTTCGCGAAGTAGTACAAAGTGTATTTAAGTGAACAGTATAGTTCGTATGGAATTTCGGACGGAATATCAAAATTATTTCTTTTGACTGTTAGTTAAAACCGCGTGGCGTGTTGTGCGGTCTAAGACTGAAACAGGTATTACGTGTAGAGCAGAGAGCACAACATTTGAGCGAGTATTTTCATAACTAAACGATCTAGTGAACTCTATTAACTTTGGTAACGGGTGTAAATACCATAAACTGGCTACGTGTGTGATTGTGGTGTGCGTGGGAACTTTACATTGTGTAGACACTTAGTACGGACTTGGCAGTATTAACTGTGATCTTTATCGTAAAAATACAGCTGAAAATTTTCATTGCCAAGTTAAAACTTTTATTTCAGTACTAGCCACATCCCGTTTACCGGACAATTCTATGTGTGTTGCGACATGCAGTAGACTGGTGGTTTAGTATTTTCTACTACAGCTTTTAGCTAGACAAATGAACAATGCTGGACACTGGCAGGGCGGTAAAAAGAAACGCGCCGCGCCGCACACTGTACATAAAAATTAGTTTACAGTTCTCTCTTGTACGAGCGCTCGCGTAACCATCGCAACGCGGCTGATTGTTGATGATGTGGAAACACGATGACCGAATGCACGTTCTCACTCTCGCCACAAGACACTTGCACTTGATTGCTCTGCTTTGTGGTAAACTATTTTACTGATTCACATCAGTTTCATTCTGGGAGGCCGAACACAACGCGAATGGTTGATGTTGTACGGCACGGCACGCAAACGGGCGGATACACAAATACGTTATCGGTGGCACTGCCCGTACTTAATTACTTCCTTATACACTTTTCACTGAATCCACTTCCATATCTCATTACTTCACAATAATAGTACTTGCAACCACACTTGAACTTCCATAATAATGCCTTTCCCATGCAGAGTTACCCACAGCAGAGCATAGCAGCTCTGTGTACCGTGCTCGACTCTGCAACACAGCCGCTCGCAAAGATATTCCGCAACCAACCAAGCAGTACGACAATACGCTTAGATTTCCTAGATCGACTAAGCCAGCGATATGACAATATGCTTACAAGTAGGCCGTACAGTTGAAGAGGAATGGACATCACTAAGAAGGGCAATCACAGAAGAAGCCGGTCGCTGTGACCGAGGGGTTCTAGGTGCTTCAGTCCGGAACCGCGCTGCTGATACGGTCGCAGTTTCGAATCCTGCCTCGGGCATGGATGTGTGTGATGCCCTTAGGTTGTTGTTGTTGTGGTCTTCAGTCCTGAGACTGGTTTGATGCAGCTCTCCACGCTACTCTATCCTGTGCAAGCTTCTTCATCTCCCAATATCTACTGCAGCCTACATCCTTCTAAATCTCTTTAGTGTATTCATCTCTTGGTCTCCTTTTACGATTTTTACCCTCCACTCTGCCCTCCAGTGCTAAATTTGTGATCCCTTGATGCCTCAGGACATGTCCTACCAACCGATCCGTTCTTCTAGTCAAGTTGTGCCACAAACTTCTCTTCTCCCCAATCCTATTAAATACCTCTTCATTAGTTACGTGATCTACCCACCTAATCTTCAACATTCTTCTGTAGCACCACATTTCGAAAGCTTCTATTCTCTTCTTGTCCAAACTATTTATTGTCCATGTTTCACTTCCATACATGTCTACGCTCCATACAAATACTTTCAGAAATGACTTCCTGACATTTAAATCTATACTCGATGTTAACAAATTTCTCTTCTTCAGAAACGCTTTCCTTGCCATTGCCACACTACATTTTATATCCTCTCTACTTCGACCATCATCAGTTATTTTGCTCCCCAAATAGCAAAACTCCTTTACTACTTTAAGTGTTTCATTTTCTAATCTAATTCCCTCAGCATCACCCGACTTAATTCGACTACATTCCATTATCTTTGTTTTGCTTTTGTTGATGTTCATCTTATATCCTCCCTTCAAGACACTGTCCATTCCGTTCAACTGTTCTTCCAAGTCCTTTGCTGTCCCTGACAGAATTACAATGTCATCGGCGAACCTCAAGGTTTTTATTTCTTCTCCATGGACTTTAATACCTACTCCGAATTTTCCTTTTGTTTCCTTTACTGCTTGCTCAACATACAGATTGAATAACATCGGGGAGAGGCTACGACCCTGTCTCACTCCTTTCCCAACCACTGCTTCCCTTTCATGCCCCTCGACTCTTATAACTGCCATCTGGTTTCTGTACAAATTGTAAATAGCCTTTCGCTCCCTATATTTTACCCCTGCCACCTTCAGAATTTGAAAGAGATTATTCCAGTCAACATTGTCAAACGCAGTCCTTAGGTTAGTTAGGTTTAAGTAGTTCAAGTCTAGGGGAGTGATGACCTCAGATGTTTAAGTCCCATAGGGCGTAGAACCATTCGAGCTGTCAGTGAAATAAAACAAGGGTGGTAACATTAAGAGTATAATAGGAATTCCAGTGTTAACTGCAGAGGAGAGAGCGGATAGGTGGAAAGGGTACATTGAAGGCCTCTGTCAGCGGGAAAATTTGTGATTGAAGAAGAATCAGGAGCTTTGGAGGACTGAAGAACAAATAAGGCAGAAGGGATAGATAACATTCCATCAGAATTTCTAAAATAATTGGGGGAAGAGGCAATAAAACGACTATTTACGTTGGTGTGTAGAATGTATGAGTTGGCGACATATCATTTGAGTTTCGCAAAAATACCCTCTACACAATTCCGAAAACTGCAAGAGCTAACAATTGCGAGAGTTATCTCACAGTCTGCTTAATAGCTCGTGCATCCAAGTTGCTTGCAAGAATAACATACAGAAGAATGGAAAAGAAAATTGAGGATGTGTTATACGACGATCAGTTTGGCTTTCGGTAAGGTAAAGGCACCAGAGAGACAATTCTGACGTTGCAGCTGACAATTGAAGCAAAGCTAAAAAAAAAATCAAGACACGTTCACAGGATCTGTTGACTTAGAAAAAGCGTCTGGCAATGTAAAGTGGTGTAAGATGTTCGAAATTCTGAGGAAAACAGGGGTACGCTATAGGGTCAGACAGGTAATCTACGTTATATACAAGAGCGAAGAGGGAATTACGAAAGTAGATGAACAAGAACGAAGTGCTCGGATTATGAAGGGTGTGAGACAGGGATGTAGTCTTTCACCCCTACTGTCTACTGTTGAATCTGTACATCGAAGAAGCATTGATTAAAATGAAAGGTTCTGGAGTGGAATTAAAATTAAAGGTGAAAGGGTATCAATGATTCCATTCGCTGATGACATTGGTATCTTGAGTGAAAATGAGGAAGAATTACATGATCTGCTGAATGGAATGAATGTCCAATCAGTAGAGAATGTGGATTGAGAGTAAATCGAAGAAAGATGAAAGTAATGACAAGAAGTAGAAACGAGAACAGCGAGAAACCTATCAGGATTGATGGTCACTATGTAGGTGAAGTTAAGGAATTCTGTTGCCAAGGCAGCCAAATAACCAATGACGGACGGAGCAAGGAGGACATCAAAATCAGACTAGCACATGCAAAAACAAAAAAAAAAGTTCCTGGCCAGGAGAAGTCTGCTGTTATCAAACACGAGCCTTAATTTGAGGAAGAAATTTCTGATAACGTACGTTTGGCTCACAGCAATGTATGGTAATGATAATGAACTGTCGGAAAACCGGAACAGAAGAGAATCGAAAAATTTGAAATGTGGTGCTGCAGACGGATGGACGGATGTTGAAAATTAGGTGGACTGATAAGGGATGAGGGGGTTCTGTGCAGAATCGGAGAGGAAAGCAGTTTGTGGAAAACACTGATAAGATGAAGGGACAAGATGATAGGACATCTGTTAAGATATCAGGGAATGACTTCCATGGTACCAGAGGGAGCTATAGATGGCATAAACTGCACAGGAAGACAGAGACTGGAACACAGCCAGCAAATACACTCCTGGAAATGGAAAAAAGAACACATTGACACCGGTGTGTCAGACCCACCATACTTGCTCCGGACACTGCGAGAGGGCTGTACAAGCAATGATCACACGCACGGCACAGCGGACACACCAGGAACCGCGGTCTTGGCCGTCGAATGGCGCTAGCTGCGCAGCATTTGTGCACCGCCGCCGTCAGTGTCAGCCAGTTTGCCGTGGCATACGGAGCTCCATCGCAGTCTTTAACACTCGTAGCATGCCGCGACAGCATGGACGTGAACCGTATGTGCAGTTGACGGACTTTGAGCGAGGGCGTATAGTGGGCATGCGGGAGGCCGGGTGGACGTACCGCCGAATTGCTCAACACGTGGGGCGTGAGGTCTCCACAGTACATCGATGTTGTCGCCAGTGGTCGGCGGAAGGTGCACGTGCCCGTCGACCTGGGACCGGACCGCAGCGACGCACGGATGCACGCCAAGACCGTATGATCCTACGCAGTGCCGTAGGGGACCGCACCGCCACTTCCCAGCAAATTAGGGACACTGTTGCTCCTGGGGTATCGGCGAGGACCATTCGCAACCGTCTCCATGAAGCTGGGCTACGGTCCCGCACACCGTTAGGCCGTCTTCCGCTCACGCCCCAACATCGTGCAGCCAGCCTCCAGTTGTGGTGCGACAGGCGTGAATGGAGGAACGAATGGAGGCGTGTCGTCTTCAGCGATGAGAGTCGCTTCTGCCTTGGTGCCAATGATGGTCGTATGCGTGTTTGGCGCCGTCAGGTGAGCGCCACAATCAGGACTGCATACGACCGAGGCACACAGGGCCAACACCCGGCATCATGGTGTAGGGAGCGATCTCCTACACTGGCCGTACACCACTGGTGATCGTCGAGGGGACACTGAATAGTGCACAGTACATCCAAACCGTCATCGAACCCATCGTTCTACCATTCCTAGACCGGCAAGGGAACTTGCTGTACCAACAGGACAGTGCACGTCCGCATGTATCCCGTGCCACCCAACGTGCTCTAGAAGGTGTAAGTCAACTACCCTGGCCAGCAAGATCTCCGGATCTGTCCCCCATTGAGCATGTTTGGGACTGGATGAAGCGTCGTCTCACGCGGTCTGCACGTCCAGCACGAACGCTGGTCCAACTGAGGCGCTAGGTGGAAATGGCATGGCAAGCCGTTCCACAGGACTACATCCAGCATCTCTACGGTCGTCTCCATGGGAGAATAGCAGCCTGCATTGCTGCGAAAGGTGGATATACACTGTACTAGTGCCGACATTGTGCATGCTCTGTTGCCTGTGTTTATGTGCCTGTGGTTCTGTCAGTGCGATCATGTGATGTATCTGACCCCAGGAATGTGTCAATAAAGTTTTCCCTTCCTGGGACAATGAATTCACGGTGTTCTTATTTCAATTTCCAGGAGTGTAATTGAGGATATAGGTTGCAAGTGCTATCCAGAGATGAAGAGGTTGACATGGGAGAGGAATTCGTGGCGGGCAGCATTCAACCTGTCAGAAGACAGATAAAGGTCGCCCGGTGTGTCCAGTACTGTGTGTAGCCTGGTTGCTAGATCCGTGACAACACCTCCAGCAGGGAAGCGTCGCACCTGTAATTCATATTCAAGATGCTTATGCTTGAGAGAGATACGACCAAACAATATCTGTGTTCCATGCCCATATATGGTTCTCTGAAACAGGAGTTTAATACAGAATTTTCAATTCTCAAAGGTGAAATGATGCTAAAGTGCTAGACAACTCTTTCCTACCCCACCCCACCCCCACCTCCTCTTACTCGGTAAGAATGCACCAATGGTCTGTGGCTGCCCTTTTAAACCTCAACATACACGTTGGGCTAGAAAATGAATCACATTTTGAATGATCACATTTATTTACACATGAAAGCACAAGATACAATAATCACCAAATATCTCTGAACATAAGAGGTTGTTTACCACAAATTGATGCGATTGAACTTTCAGTTCCTGCTGAAACAAGGAAACAGTGCCAGCAGCAAATAAAAAATATATCATAATAAAACCTCTCTTAAACAATAAGTAAAAGATAACTCTTGCACTGTCTTCTTAAAGAGTCGCAGCTATTAAGTTAGGAGCTGGTAATTTAGAATAAACAAACAAGCACGGCAAATCTGACAAATTTTCTTACTTCCATAGAACGGATGCAGTGACAAATTAAGCTCAAGCAAGGAATAGTGAATTACAATTAAAAACAGAAATCTATGGAGGTGGCAATCAGAACTGAAATAACTTAAAATTTTCCTCGTCACACCAAGTACATACGCAAATATTTGAACAAGCAAAGGACCTACCTCCAAATTTTATTACAATATCGTTCACGTATAGGAAGTTAAAGCAAGCACATCAGAGCTTTAAGAAGAGAAAGGGGGAACTTAAAAAAAGGTGAGCCGCCAAGGTGGAGAGTTCCACTATATCAAAAGTGGACACGCATCAAACACACCCGGAAGGCAGGGGCAGAACAGTGACAGGCTCTCGTTGCCGGCAGCCGCCGACGTGTCGGGATTGCGCTTCACAGGGCTAAGAGACGCTGCTAGCAGGCAGGATGTGGGTGAGATATAGGATACAGAAATAAATTACATGGACAAAAATAGCCACGTTAAGGTTTCATGGATGTAAGCCCAAAAAATCCATCATAACTAAAGTAGCAAGTGTTACGTCAAAAAAAAAAAAAAATGCCTAAAGGAAATAGATCTTAAATCACTGGTAAGGACGTATAAAAATATAATAATTAACATCTCGCCAAGCGATTTAGGTAATCTTTACACAAAAAATGATCAGCCAGATGCTTACTTGAATCAGACAGATGGAACACATAAATGACTAAGCTCCAAGGGAACACTTAGTGACTAGGGATTACAAACAGTGTTTCCTTGAATCGGTCCTTAGGCTGACAACCATCTAAGAACTGAGTTTCAAAACACATATGAATACAGGGAATTATCATTAAAATAATTAAAAGGTAAAGCTACAAACTTCAAAAACTTAAAGAAATCTCAAAGTCATTAAACAGAGATATTCCACACGTCTGATGACCAGGTCAATAAAATTCAGTAAAGGGCTTCATTAAACTGTAAGGCTCAAACAGCAAATCACCATACACATGAGGCGAAAGTTAAGTTTCGCTAGTAAACCACTTAATTTGAAAGTGCCGCATGGCTTATGGCCAAGGTAATGAAACTGAGCAAAGAACTTGAGTAAACACTAAAGCTCAAACGACAAAACTGCTATACACACAAGGCGGAAGTTAAGTTTCACTAGTAAACACTGAATTTGAAGGTGCTACACGGCTTATGGCCTCGGCAATTCACAGCAAGTAAATATCTCAGTCGTGCAGCGTACCGTCAACGCAGGGACACTCACTAATTTCCGCCAACAATTTCCGCCAATGAAATAAATGCAAAGATACAACACGGTTGTAGCCAAAATTAATTACAACGGATCAAAATGTTCCAGTGATCCATGAGGCAGCAACAGCAGAGGCACAGATATCAGAGCGCGAGCAATACTGACCGCAAAACTTACCACTAATGTTCCCTGCATTGACAGAAACGATGAGGGCAAAACTGCAAGCATCCAGGTCCGCATAGCTTGGATAAAAAGGGAAGTGCAGATCTACTGAAGGCCGTAGAAGAACACCGCCGATACAGCGATGTGATTGCCACTACCCGAAGATGTGGCAAGTCAATTTGGGTGCAAACAGAACTAACCGCCGAAGGAAACGTTGTGCGCGAAAACCCACGCGTGGTACCCTTGCGCTGCACTCTTCTTATCCGTTCTCCACTCACAACCCACTGCCGGCCTATTTCAGACTCTCTCAGCCAGGGTCATCTACGAAAACTGCAAGTTAACTTCGCGCCGCCTATCGGTGCACCAGTGAAAGAAGCCACTGGAAAGAAAGAGCTAAAACGAACTGGAGTTGCCACGGCTCTCACGCACTACGTTTAATGGAATTTTTAGGGGAAGATGTCGATGGCGCACTCACTGGTACATAAACTCCTGCCACAGCCACTCTCAACGTTAACTCCAAGCAAGGCCATTCGCAATACAAGACCATATGTACCGTAAAGCCTTGCTGCGTTTTTAGCTAACATAGCGATCTCTAGGCATAAGATTGCAAACCGTAAAGGATATTCCAGAATGCTTCAAGATAGTAAAATAGAGAAATCGGTGTTTTCTTTGTCTCAGCCACTGCTACACTGTCAAAGACTGCTCGAAGAAAGGAAGAGTCACCAGCTCTTATTGCAAAGGGAGTCATCACCGATAAATGTGTGATGACTGAAACCAACCTAAGCCATCCCACAAACAATCTGATTCTCCCAACGACTCTTTTAATACGGTAGTTCAGAGAGCAAAGTCACGGGACGCTCGAGTTTCACGCACCTTCAGATTGTACGCGTGTCTACAATAGGACCAAAGGCTAAAGCCGACTCACACATTACTCTCTGGACGCAGGCAAGAATTCCACATTCATTTGCCGAAAAACAATCGATTATATAAACCCGTAGGTCATCGATACTCTGCCTCTGTCACTAGACGCATTCGAATCTTCTTAGCCGTCCATGCTTCGCTGATTTACGCGTTTCAAGACAAGAAGCGCATGCAAAGACGTTCATGTTAGGCTCAATGCTTTCTAAAGTTCTGCGTCTCTAGCATTGTTTCATCCAAACTTGGGTGTATCCTCAGTGATATCGCCCAGGTGTTTTAGCTAAACATGCAAGCGTTAATATCGTGTAGATTTTGGGATTTACAAGCAATCGGAATCAGCGCCTGTCGAGCACGATTAACGTTTGGGAAAGAATCAGCGGTACTGGAAAGAGTTCTGCGCAATGTGCATGCTTGCAGAGCATCGGCGAATATTACAATTTACGGATTCTCACGTTTCCTTTCGGCCTCGCATGCAGCTCGTTTTCGCTTTCAGCAACTATTCGCGAACTGACAGATACTTATCGACTCCGGTTCCCTGCTTCAGAACATTTATATGGATGACTTGGCTGCAGGAACTGAATCGCAAACCAGCTTCGTCTCGCTATGTTACATATTCACTAATGGAGGAAATAAAATTAATGCTTTATGTGTGGTGTCTGTTCTTTCTGACATGTCTGAAACGACAGGCACCATTTTGATCCTTCAGCCACTATGAATCAAGACACAAAGGAGCTGAAGGCATTAGCTGCCAGTGGACATTGATTTATATAATTGGGACCAGGGTTGAAATTTTTGCGCCAGACAGGGATCTGAACCCGGGTCTCCTGCTCACCAGGCAAATGGGTTGACCACTATGCTATCTGGTCACAATGGTCACTACCAATCGCGTGGGCTGCGGGAGGTGTGCTAGGGTAATCCCGGTCCTGAACAAATTTTCAACTTTCCTCTTGATATAAATCAATACCCACCGGCAACTAACGTCTTAAACTCCATTGCGTCTTGAAAATTGACACTATCGAAGTAGGCAGCTAATTCTCAACAGTTATCCGCAATTTGGAGGGCGAAAGGAAGAGATATCCAAACGGAGTCACAATTCAAGGGATGACATGGAACTTGGAAGAAGACACACTGTAGTGAGTCAGCGACCAGTTACCGAAACATTTTCAGAAACAACTGGAACAAAAAACAATTTGCTAGGATCAACGACAGGTGTTTACGACCCTCTGGGATTAATAACTCCGGTATCTCGCGTAGGAAAAATTCTGTTTCAAGACACATGGCTTCTCGGACTAACTGCCTCATAACCCATGGTGTAGACAGTGCACCTGGATGTCGAACCTTCCTGAGCTACCTAATATTACTGTCCCAATGTGGATCCAGTTTTCAGAGAAA
Source organism: Schistocerca cancellata (assembly GCF_023864275.1). Classification (NCBI taxonomy): domain Eukaryota; kingdom Metazoa; phylum Arthropoda; class Insecta; order Orthoptera; family Acrididae; genus Schistocerca; species Schistocerca cancellata. The sequence goes on from NC_064630.1 coordinate 206,337,729, forward strand.
ACTAGCTCCTATATTCACACTTCCTGTGATGCATCTGAAGGAGCATATGGCGTCTTGTTTATCACTTCTAGTGACAACGTTTCCAAATTAATAGATAGTAAAGGTAAATAACTCCCTGTGAAGAAAGTAACAATTCCTCGACTTGAACCGCTAGCAGCACTGACAGTGGTTAGAATACTGCATTACTAATGCAAGCTCACAACCTCTGATCTCGGTAGAGCGACCCTTTGGACTGATTGCATTGATTCCCTGGAAAACGTTTGTACAAAAACTCTCATCACATTGTCTCAGTGGAGACACTGTCCAGGCAAAAGCCAACCTAGCAGACTTAATTTCAAGAGCATCCACACCTCTGGTCTTACGAATACTAAATCTAGTGGAATGGATCACCATGGATATCACAACATCCTAATTTATTGTCGAGCGATCGTCATGCATCTATTGCACCTAAAATTTTATTAGAAGCTAGAAAGTTAGACAAATCTCCTCAGACTTTACTCATTCAGGCCCCAGAATTACTCATGGACGTAAACAGTTTCAGATCATACTGGAAACTGTTGCGAACCACTGCTTGCGACCTTCGCATCAAAAGAAAACTTCTTCAGAAAACGGACGCGAGCGAAAAATTCACTGCAGAACAGATAGCGGATTAAAATCGTCCAGCAAGAATGTTTCTCCTCGGAAATCATCGCTCTAAACAAAGGTATCCCACTTCCTAGCATATCCAAGATAAAATGCTTTAACCCAAATTTATGTGATGATTTTATACGTTTAGGAGGACGCCTGCGACATGGTGAGACGTCTGTCGAAAAACATCATCTCATTATTATAGAAGGAAATCGCCGTTTCGCCAAACTTCTGATGATGTACACGCATATCAATCTACATCATCTTGGAGTAAATCGTCATTTCACCAAACTTCTGATGATGTACACGCATATCAATCTACACCATCTTGGAGTGGAAGTGGTTCTTTTACAAATAAGAGAAATCTTCTGGATACTACAAGGCATTTGTCTCATCGAAGCGGTTCTGCTTAGAAATCTTCCCTGTACAATAGTACATAACATCGCTGGCAACAGATAGAAGCGTCTTGAAAATTGACACTATCGAAGTGGGCAGCTAATTCTCAACAGTTATCCGCAATTTGGAGGTCGAAAGGAAGAGATATCTAAACGAAGTCACGATTCAAGGGATGACATGGAACTTGGAAGAAGACACACTGCTTACGACCTTCGCATCAAAAGAAAAATCTACCAGCTGATAGAGTGAAACGTCACAAGCCGTTCGAAGTTTCTGGAATTTATTTTTCTTGGTCCCTGTGCTCAGAATCACTATAAATAAGTGATATATCTTGTTACTTACCTCTGCTGTAACACAAACGGTACACTTGGAACTGACAACCAACTCAACAACGGACCGCTTCTTATTAGCCTTCCAAAGGTTTGTTATAGGTCGGCACGGTATTCCACTTGTTCTGTACAATGATAACACCCAAATTTTTCATGCAGCTAACCGAGAGATATTAGAAATAAGGACCGTTGCCATTGATGACAAGACACACCAGTTCGTCTTAAAATAGGATTGCACATGGAAGTTCTTAGCTCCACAAGCGACTAGGTGGGAAAGATGCTGGGAGCAAATTGTTGGGCTCAGTCGAACGATGACTGCGCGAGGTACTGAGCCGCTGCACCATGGACGGGGCAGGCCTGCTGGCTATACCTGTTAACACAGGAGCTGCCTGCCTTTCATTCAAGACCCATCACATGAAGTAAGGGCTAAGTGCTTAACCCAGCTTATTTTCTCTACGAAGAAAGATTTACCGTCCTACCCACGAGACCTGATCCACCAAAAACTATTGATTTGATAAAGTAGAAGATGTCCGCCGGCTTTTGAAAGCATCGGAGCAAAGAGTATTTACTGCTCCTTCGGACCTTCCACCAATTTAAAAACGCTGACAAACCACTGAATGTCCGGATTAGAGGTATTGTACTTATTCTAGAGGATGCACTTCCCCACCACATGTGGAAGAGAGCTAGAGTGAAAGAATTACGAACAGGCCGAGAAGGACTGCCATGAACTGTCGTCGTTACCCTTCACGGAAGAAATGTTACCAGGCCAGTCCAGCTAATCATCACTCTGGAAGTCGACTAGGGTGGCGAGCATGTGGA